>NW_004955408.1:3279997-3309581 GCF_000276665.1 Chinchilla lanigera | reverse complement strand
TTTCTTATATTTTCTTACATTTGGGAAATTTTCTTCCATGTTTTCTGTAAGCATGTTAGTGAATCCACCTGTGCTATCCTCTAGTTTTTTTCTCTGACTCCAATTAACCCTTGACTGGTCTCCTTGCTGTCATCTAGTAGCTGCTGGATAGTGTACTGTTGTTCTCATATTTTCTTTTTGGCTTCATTGAGCTGTTTATCACAATTCTCTGTCTTGTCCTCAATATCAGATACTGTCTTCACATTGGTAATTTCTGAAGTGTATGAATTCTGTGCAGTTTTTTGTGTTTCAACTATTTCTGTCTGACATCTTTTGGAGGATTCCATGTCCTTGTTTAATCTTCATTCAAATGTTGAACTGTTCTGGTTAGATCTAGTTTTTTTTTTTTTAACCTGTTTCCCTGAAATTCAGCATGAGCATAGTGAGTTAAATTTCTGTGAACTTTTCATTCATTTCCTCTTTGAACGCATCTATTTTCTTCATTCTTCTTAGAACTTTTTGTAGATTTCTGATATCTGATGCTTGTTTTCTTCTCTGTGACCCCCTTGCCTTGTAAGAGTTGGGAGGGTTTAGAGACCTATTTCCTTGCTTCCCCATTCTGCTATGTATATCTGTGTGAGTGTGTGTGTGTGTGTGTGTGCGTGCATGTGTGTGTGTTTTCCTCCTTTTGCTCATTTTGTGTCCCATTTCTATTCCAGTATTTTCCCTTTTTTTCTTATATGAGTGTGTCTGCTTGTGTGTGCTTCTCTTCCTCTTGTCTTTTTCTTGCAATATAGTTTATAGAGGTAAGGGAATTCTCCCCTGCCCCTTTATAGCCCTCCTACTTTTATCCATTTTTTTTCCACATTTCTTTTTCTTGTTTCTTATTTTTTCCTCAAGTTTTCTTCTCTCCCTTTTAATTTGTCTCCTTTTAACTTTTTCCTCTAATACTTATATCACAGAATAATATATGGCCCTTTGGGGTAGGGGAACCTCCTTTGTGTTTTTTGGCGGGGGGGTTACTACATGTTGGGGACCACAAAAATGAGAATTTGTAGCTTATAGAGATGTTTAGAGGATACTGCCTCCTTGTGAATAATTTTAAGCTTTGTATATCCAGTGGTAGTATTTACTTCTATTATTTCCTTTAAATGACTTCAATTCTGTCCCTATGTTTTGCCAAAGAATCACTTCTGGTTATAATGGTGACCACAGAGTCAATCTTACAACACTTCTATATGATAGTTCTTGCGGTTACACTTCTCCCTTTTGGCTATTCTTTATGTGCACTGTGAGTGTTTATTATTTGTGGTTGTTTTGCAATTAGGTAGGTGAAGTGAGGTGGGGAGAAAGAGAGGTGGTTGGATGAGGAGTGTTAGATACTAAGGGGGAGGCTTGAAAGGGAGAAGAGTGGTAGCTGAGAAGAAAAGGTTGATGTGGGGTCTGAATTTATTGGAGTATTTTTAGTTGAGTTAGAGGTTAATGTTGAGAGTTATCAGAGGAAACTTTGTGAGGGCAAGATGAGATATGGGAGGAAGGGGATAGTGAGAAATGGGCATGGGGAAAGATTCTGTGATATAAGTATTAGAGGAAAAAGTTAAAAGGAGACAAATTAAAAGGGAGAGAAGAAAACTTGAGGAAAAAATAAGAAACAAGAAAAAGAAATATGGAAAAAAAATGGATAAAAGTAGGAGGGCTATAAAGGGGCAGGGGAGAATTCCCTTACCTCTATAAACTATATTGCAAGAAAAAGACAAGAGGAAGAGAAGCACACACAAGCAGACACACTCATATAAGAAAAAAAGGGAAAATACTGGAATAGAAATGGGACACAAAATGAGCAAAAGGAGGAAAACAGCAACAAGGGAAGAAAAAAATTTAATAATAGAATAAAAAAATAATAAAGTTTTCTATTTTTTCAAACACCTAGCTCTTCGCCTTGGCCTAGGATTAAAGAGCAAAGCTCAAGCCAGGAGGAGTCTCTGTTTATGCTAGAAGTCTAACGTGGCACTCCACCCCAGGACGTTACTGAATGCAGGCATCTGGTTACAGTCAGAACAGGTGCTAGTGTGAGGTTCCAATCCTGTGTAACATAGGCTGACCTTGGCCTCTGACCATAGGAGCTGGGTTTGGGTTCACCAACTCCAACCCCTCAGCATAGCACTCTTTAGCCTATTTCCAACCTCTGGCTATCTTCCCTGGCCGTCCTTCTCTCATCTGCTCTGGGAACTTGACAGTCCACAATGCTGGGAGACCAAGGTTCAAACACTCAGCCCTTTCCTATGATGGCAATGCATTGGCTCCTGTTTCACAACTGTGGTGGTGGGTGTTGTGCCAAGGTCACTCACCACCCCTAAACCGTGGAAAGCCACTGTGGAGGCAGTGTCCCGTATTTTCCCCTGCTAGTTCCAACTGCCTCTGCTTCTCTCAGCTCTCTGTCATTCTTTACTTCTCCATGAGCCAAAAGTTCTGCCTCATTTTGTCTTCTGCTGGCAGCCAGCTTGCCAGCCTCTGTTTGCTGTGCTGTCTATAGAAAGCGTCCTTTTTTCTCCATGATGCAGTTGCTTAGGTATCACTTAAAACTTCTCATCATTTATTGAAGACTTACTGTGTGCCAGGTCTACTATAATTGCTAGAAATATAGTAATAAATAAAACTGATTAAAAACAAACCCTCTGCCCTCTTTGAGTCCATACTCTAGTTGAAGGAAGTGGACAGTAAACAAGCAAATTGATACTGTGTTATATGGCAAGGCACAGTGTGCAAACAAAATATAGCAAGAAGTGGGTGGCAAGTACAGGAATGGGGGTTTGCCACTTTAAGTAGTGTGATAAGTGACTCACTGAAATGGCAGCATTTGAGAAGATATCTGAAGAAAGACACATAAAACTGGGGAAAGAGCCTTTCAGGCAGAAAAACTAGCCTGAGAAGGGCATTGAGGCAAGAAGGCCTGGGCTTCCAAAGTAGAGAGAAGTAAGAGTTGAAGTTAGAGAAGCAGCTGGATGTGAGATCATAAGACAGTGTAGGCCAGTATAGGTTAGGAAGCCTTTGAAGAAGGACATATTACTTGGCTGCTGCGATGAGAATAGACTGTAAGAAGACAAGGCATTAGGAAAATGATAGCTATGAAGCCATTACACTTACCTAAGGGAAGGACGTTAGAGTATGAACCACAGCGGAAGGAGCAGAAGTAGTGAGATAAGGTCAGACTTTGGAGGTATTTTGACAGTACAACTAAGATCTGTTCATAGACTGAATGGTGGAGTATGAGAGAAAGTAATCCAAGCTGACTCCACAGTTTTGGCTTAATAGTAGATTTGTAGAGTAACATTTTCTAAAACTCTTCTGATATATTATTTTTATCTTACTGAAGTTCTCTGGTTTAAACTAAATTTGTATATTGAACCATTTTGTAGAAATTTGGCAAGCATTTATTGATTCATATTGGCTATTAATAAACAATTTGGATATTCATCTTAGGTACTGGTTATAATAATTTCAGTCTTGTTCTTTCCTTCTTGGGTTTTCTATTAGTCTGGTTTTCTTCAATTTTATAAAATGTATATAATTACCAAAATTATTTCTCTCTTAAAGCAGTAAGACTGCAAGGCATTTTTTATATGTTCTAAATTTATATCATATAAAATATTGTATGGAAAAAACAATAAATACTGATTATAAATGATTGTATAATTTTACAAGATTGAATTAGACTTCTCATATAATTCCTTATATTCTTGGTAGTCTGAAAAAAATATGTTTATAGTGATTTATCCAAAGGGAACTATTGTCCTTGTGTAATATTCACTAGTATATTAGGAGTTTCCCCAAAATATTCACTAATTACTTAGTCTTGTAACTTTGTAAAAGTTGCAGAGCAAATTGACTTCAGTTGGTCCCTGGGAGCAAACAATTACGTTATTCATGTAATTGTCTAAAAACACTATATTTATTAGGATTTGCCTCAAGCAACTTTGTATCAGATAAGATGGTGACAGTTGCTAGTATTGAAAGAATAATGCTAGTATATCTTGCTTATGAAGTTCCTTCTTCTGGAAATTGCCATTTACCAAGATATGAAAGACTGAAAAGAAACATATTCCTGGAAGAAGAGTTTGATTTGGGGAATATGGACTGGATGATAGAGGATGCTTGTGATAGAGACAGGATCTGTTTAAGGTGTTCACAGTCTGGATTGGAAATGACCTTAAGGGCTGGAATTTTTATCCTGAATGTGTTGAAAGCCTCTGGAAAAACGAGGGAGTTCCAGGGGAACAGCTCAGTGATAGACTGCTTACCTACTATGTGTGAGGCCCTGGGTTTGATCCCCAGTGTCAGAAACAAAACAATACAACACAACTCCAAATTCTTTTTATCTGATATAAATTTTTTCCATTTGACCCGGGTTAGACTCAGAACATACAGCGGGGAGGGCAACAGTAGTTGTCTTCTTCTCCTTTTTTTGCCCTCCCTATTTGGCAGTTACTCTTAGGATTCCTTTGGCATTGGATTAGAGGAGAAGAGTTGTAGAAAGGGTTAATTGATCTTGACTAATACTCATAAGATGTCATTGGTGTCCTCTGGGTGTGACAGGTAACCAAATGATGACTCTTTCAAATGAAAAGTATGTTGGAGAGTTCTTTGGAGATTTGTCAGTGGGTTATCATTTCAGCTTTTGCATTTGATAACAGACAAACCAGCTTCTTTTGACTGAGATTACTTCACCCTCCACAGGAAGTAAGACGAATCATAATTCCTTTCAAAGAGATCCATATTGACCCCCATCTGTGGAACTGAGGTCTGACCTACAGACATTATCCACAAATCTTTATTGTGTCAGACTCTGAAAATATCTCTAGTTTCCTCTTTATTCTACCATTTCAAAACATTTAACTCTTGCCTTTAGATTTTTCAAGTATGAGTCAGCAACCAAAGTGCAGCAAGTATATGTCAAACCTTCCACATGGTTATTTTAGATCTTCCCTCTCATGTTGAGGTGAAGAGAAGTCTCCACCCTGCTTGCATGTGATGGAAATAACTATTGTCAAATGAATAAATATCCTTGGTCTTTTCATCCTCTCAGTGAGTCTTAGAGGTAAAATTTGGTTTTCACCTTTATCTTTCACAAATTCTACACAGAAGAGGTAATGGGGAATATGTGTTATTTATGAGTTTTATTCTGTGAGGCCATTGTCCAAACTCTAACACAACATGAAAGCCATGTTTAGCATCCTACTACATTCTTCAAGTTCCTATTAACATGTATACAGCAAGAAACAACCACAGAGCTTTATTCTTGCCATATAATATAGGAAGAACTCAGGATATAAACACAAATGATCCCTCCTCCATGCCTTCTAGCCTAGAGGACTATTAGACAGAAAAGTGACAAAGGATTCCTTTGTGTGTGGATAAGCACCATTTTCCCAGCACCATTTGTTAAAGACTCTTCTCTAGTGTATGTTTTTGGATTTTCTGTCAAAGATCAGATGGATAAAGGGGTTTAGGTTGCTTAAGCATCCTTAGTTCTGTTCTGTTGATCCTCAGGTCAGTTTTTGTACCAGTACCATACTGGGTTTTTTTGTTAGTTTGTTTGTAAATCACTGTAGCTTTGTAAATAATTTGATACATGGGATTGTGAAGCCTCCTATCTAACTCTTACTGGTCAGGATTGCCTTGTCTATTCTGGGTATCTTCTGGTCCATATAAATTTTAGGATTTTATTTTTAGTTCTGTGAAGAATGTTATTGGTATCTTGATTGGGGATCGCATTAAATCTATATATCATTTTTGGTAAAATGGCCATTTTGACAATAATGGCTCTTCTTATCCAGGAACACAGGGTATCTTTCCATTTTCTGATGTTCTTGTCAGTGTGGTTTTTTTTCCAGAACATAACAGCTTTCATTATAGAGATATTTCACTTA
This sequence comes from Chinchilla lanigera, assembly GCF_000276665.1. Taxonomy (NCBI): domain Eukaryota; kingdom Metazoa; phylum Chordata; class Mammalia; order Rodentia; family Chinchillidae; genus Chinchilla; species Chinchilla lanigera. The sequence goes on along the minus strand of NW_004955408.1, from coordinate 3,303,675 downwards.
CCTGATTAGGCTAATTCCTAGAATTTAATTTTTTGAAGCTGTTGTGATTATTTTTCTGATTTCTTTCTTGATGAGTTCATTGTTGGTGTATAAGAATGATGTTGATTTTTGTATATTGACTTTGTATCCTGCTACTTTGCTGAATTTGTTAGTTCTGAAAGTTGAGTTTGTTGAGTCTTTTATATAAAGGATCATGTTATCTGCCATGTTATAAGGCCAGTTTGACTATATATATATATATATAAACTGGTGGAATATGAGAGAAAGTAATCCAAGCTGACTCCACAGTTTTGGCTTAATAGTAGATCTGTAGAGTAACATTTTCTAAAACTCTTCTGATATATTATTTTATCTTACTGAAGTTCTCTGGTTTAAACTAAATTTGTATATCTAACCATTTTGTTATATATATATATATGGATAGATAGATAGATAGATAGATAGATAGATAGATAGATAGATATAGTCCTTTTACTTCATTCTTTAGCCTCATTGGTGTGGGTGAAGTTTTGAACAGGAGTGGTGAAACTGGATACCTGGGGCTTGTTCCTGATTTGAGAGGAAAAACTTGTTTTTTGCCATTTAGCATGATATTGGCAGTGGATTTCTTATAAGTGGCTTTCATCATTTTGAGTTAAGTTTCTTCTATACTTTTTTTTTGTTTATTAGTACATGTTTGCAGTACATAATGATTACATTCACTGTAGGGGAACATAACACATTTCAATTCCCTTCTCCTATCCCTATACCCCTTTTTATTTTCTCATTATCAGATTTACTTATTTAAGATCTTATATGGATGACTTGTTTATCTTTTTTACAGCAGAATAGTACTCCATTGTATATAAATACCACATCTTTAATACATTCATCTGTTGATGGACATATAGGCTGTTTCCAAGATTTACCTGTTATGAATTGCACTGCTATAAACATGGGGGTACGTGTATCTTTGTGGTATGATATCTCTAACTCTTTTGGGAAGATCCCTAGAAGGGGAATACCTGGGTGAAATGGAACTTCTGGTTGGTTTTTTGAAGAATCTCCACACTGATTTCTATAGTGATTGTATCAATTTATAGTACCATCGACAGTGGAGGAGTCCTTTTCCCCCAGAGCCTCACCAGCATTCGTTATTGGTCAATTTCTTGATGATCCCCATTCTTTCTGGAGTGAGATGGAATATCAGTATTATTTTAATTTGCATTTCTTGAATGGCCAGTGATGTTAAACATTTTTTTCATGTATTTATTGGCCATTTGTATTTCTTCATCTCTGAAGTATCTATTCATTTCAGATGCCCATTTTTCAACTGGGTCTTTAAATTTGGGAGGTCTGATTTTTTTAAAGTTGTTTTTACACATTGTAGGCACTAGTCTTTTTTCTGAGGAGTAGCTGGCAAAATTTTCCCCATTCTGTAGGTTGTCTTTTCACTCAGTTAGTGGTTTCCTTTGCTCAGCGGAAGATTTTTAATTTGATGTGATTCTATTTGTTGATTCTTAGTGTTACTTTTTGTGCAACCAGGATTTTCTTCAGAAAGTCTCTGCCTACTGCTTTGTCTTCAAGAATTTTACCTATTTTGTCTTTCAGAAGATTATTTCTCTTCTAATGTATAGATCTTTACTCCATCTTTATTTTAGTTTAATGCATGGTAAGAGGTATGGGTCTAGGTTTAACCTTCAGCATGTGGAAAGCCAGTTTTCCCAGCACCATTTGTTAAAGGTTAAATTTAACATTTGTTAAAAGCTATCTTTCTTCCAGCAAAGGAATTTGGCCCCTTTGTCAAAAATAACATAGCTGAATGTACTGGCAGTTGTTTCTGTGTCTTCTGTTCCATTGAGCCACAAATATGTTTTTGTTTGTTTTTGCCAATACCATCCTATTTTTCTTTAATCACTATAGCTTTGTAGTATAACTTGAAATCTGGGATTATGATGCCCCCTGACTTTTTGCTGAGAATTGCTTTTGATATTCTAGGTCTCTTCCGGTTCCATATGAATTTTAGGATTGCTTTCTCCAGTTCTGTAAGGAATGTTATTAGTATTTTGATTGGAGTTGCATAAAGTCCATGTAACAGCCTTAGAAGTATGGCCATTTTGACTATATTGATTCTGCCTTCCCTGAAATAGGGAATATCTTTCCATTTTCAGATAACCTCTTCAATCTCCTTTTTCAGAGTACTATAGATTTTGTTGTGTAGGTCTTTCACTTCCTTGGCTAGGTTAATTCCTAAGTATGGCGGTACTTCTGTTCGTGAACAGTTCAGTTCACAAACTGGATGAGAACTAAATCAAATTTCCCTGTAAGATCAACATTGAATCTAACCATGGAATTTGATTCAGTTTTTGTCCTACTTATTTTGTGACCAGAATTGTGGAACGAATCAAGTTGTGAAGTACCACTGTGTTTTATTTTTCTTGATGCTATTATGAAGGGTATTGTTTCTCTAATTTTCCTCAGTGAGTTTGTTATTGGTGGACAGGAACAGTATTGATTTTGTGTGTTGACTTGGTATCCTGCTACAATTTGAATATAGTTTTAGAAGTACTTTGGTAGAGTTTTGGGGGTCTTCTATTAGAGGTTCATGCTGTCAGAAAATAATGGTAACCTTTTCCTTCCTTATCCATTCTTTCTTCCTTATTCTTTCTTTCTGCTGTCTTATTGCTGTAGCTAATGTTTCAAGAACTATATTAAGCAGAAGTGATGATAGTAGACATCCTTGTGTTATTCGTGATTTTAGAGGGAAAGCTTTCAGTTTCTCTCCGTTTGTATGATGTTGGCAATTGTTTTGTCATAGATGACTTTTATCAGGTTGAGATAATTTCTTCAGTGTTTTTATCATGAATGGGATGTTGCACCTTGTCAAATGCTTTTTCAGTATCTGTTGAGTGGATCATGAGATTTTTGTCCTTGCTTCTGTTTATGTGGTGTATTACATTTATTGATTTATGTATGTTGAACCATCCCTGCATCCCTAGAATGAGTCTTGTTTGGTCATTATCTATGATCTCTTTGATGATTTTTGTGCATTCTGGTTGCCAGTATCTTATTGAAGATATTTGCATATATGTTCATTAAAGAGATTTGCCTGTAGTTCTCTGTTTTGGCTGGGTCCTTTTCTGGTTTTCGAATCAGGATAATGCTTGCTTCCAGGAATGACTTCGAAATACTGCTTCTTGTTCATTTTATTAATGACTTTGAATACTGGTGTGAGATCATCTCTAAAGTTCTTACAGAATTTGACACTGAATCTTTTGGAACCTGGGCTTTTCTTAATTAGTAGGGTTTTTAAAAAACTTTCTTCAATTTCACTGACTGATACTGGATTATTCAGGATTTTTATATCTTCTCAGTTCAGCTTTGTTAATTCATATGTACCTCAGAATTTATCCAGATTTCTTTCCAGATTCTGAATTTTCCATGTTATTAGTGTATAGGTTCTCACAGTAGTTACCAGTAATCTGGATTTCAGCAGAATCTATTGTGATTTCACATTTTATATTTCTAATTGTATGAATGTGGATCTTTTCTAATTTTGATAAGATTAGCTAAGGATTTGTCCGTTTTGTTTATTCTTTCAAAGAATCAACTGATTTATTGATTTTTTTGTATTATTTTGTTAGTCTCAGTTTCATTAATTTCTGCCCTGATCTTTATAATTTCCTTCCTTGTATTAGCTTTGGATTTAGATTGTTCTTATTTTTCTAGGAACTTGAGGTGCATCATCAGGTTATTTACTTGAACTTGTTCTGTTTTTATGTTGGAATTCATTAGTGTGAGCTTCCCTCTTGGGACTGCTTTCGTTGAGTCTCATAGATTCTGGTATGTTGTATAAACATAATAATTTGATTGTAGAAATTGTCTAATTTTTTCTTTAATTTCATCTGTGACCCATTGATTATTCAAGGGAGTATTGTTTAATTTTCATATGTTTTCATAGTTTATGTGTTTTCTTTCATCATTGATTTCTACTTTCATTGCATTATAATCTGATAATATGAATGGGATAATTTCTATCCTTTTGGATTTACTTAAGCATACTCTATTGCCTAGTATGTGGTTTATTTTGGCAAAAGTTCCATGTACTGGTGAGGTGAATGTGTATTCTGTTCTAGTAAGTCTATTTGTTTGAGGTTTGGTTAAACTCTATTTCTTTTTTCATATTTTTGTCTAGTTGATCTGTTCATTTATGACAGTGGAATATTCAGGTTCCCCTTACTGTTGTATTGATGTTGATTTGATTTTTCATGTCCATTAGTGTTTTTGTCTCATTTTATTTTAAGACAAGGTCTCACTGTGTAGCTCAGGCTAGCTTTGAGCTCGCTAGGTAGCCCAGGCTGGCCTTGAACTTCTGGTGATCCTTCTGCCTCAGCCTCTCAAGTGCTGGGATTAGAGGTATGTGCCACCACACCTGGCTTAGTGTTTTATGAAGGTGAGTGCACCAGTATTTGTTGTGTATATGTTTATTTATTTTTGTTTTTTTGTCTTTTTGAGACAGGGTCTTGCTATGCAGCTCAGGCTGGCCTTGAGCTCACTTTGTAGCCCAGGCTGGTCTCAAACTCCCATCGATCCTCCTGCCTCAGCCTCCCGAATGCTGGGATTACAGGCGTGTGCCACCATACCCGGCAGTGTGTATATGTTTATAATTGTTAACTCTTCTTGTTGAATTTTTCCCTGAACTAATATGTAGTGACCTTTTTTTGGTCTCTTCTGATTAGTTTTGGCTTGAAATCCACTTGAAATTAGGATAGCAATTCCTGCCTTTTTTCTGGCTTCCCATTGCATGGACTATTGTTTTCCAGACTTTAATTTTTAATCTGTGAGTATCTCTTAGAATTAAATGTAGTTTTTGTATGCTGCATATTGCTGGGCTTTCTTTATTGATCCATTCTGCCAATCTGTGTCTTTTGATTGGGGAATTGAGGCCACTCATAGTTATTACTGAGAGTTATTGACTTATTCCAGTCATTGCATTATTTTCAGTTGCTGATTTCCTATTTTTCCCCTTTTTCTAGGTGGTTTGTTTTGATTTATTGGCCATGTTGACTTCATTGGCTCTTTCTAGGGTATCCTTGAGAATTTCTTGTAATGCTGGTTTGGTGGCCATTAATTTCTTGAGGTAGTTCTTGTTATGGAAATACCTTATTTCTCCATCAATTTTAAAGAAGAGTTTTGCAGGATACATAAGTTGGGGTTGGAAGTTGTTGTCTTTTAGAGCTTGGAACACTTCAATTCAGGCCATCTTGGCCTTTAAGGTTTGTATTGAGAAGTCTTTTGTAGTTCTCATGGGTTACCTTTGTCTAGGATTTGTTGCCTTTCTCTTAACAGCTTTTAAGATTGTGTCCCTGTGATGGACTCTGGAATTTTCAGTATAATATAGCATGGAGAGGGTTCTCTTCTTGGGCATGGCTACTTGGTATCCTATATACCTCACTTATATGTATCTTTATTTCTGTCCCTATATTTGAGAGGTTTTTAGCCATTGTTTCTGTGAACAGATTTTTGTGCCATTTGTGTTGTCTTCTGATTTTTCACTTATCCCAATTATTTTTAGATTCATCTTCTTTGCATCATTTAGCAGTTGTTGGATCAATTTTTCATTTTCTCTTGCTGTAACTAAGGTATTTTTGAGTAGTAGGTCTTTGAAGGCATTGTTATCTTCTTGTTCTCAAGTGTAGTCCTCATAGAGGTCCATCCTCTTGCCCATACTTTCAGTATGATTGTTAATGTTCTGGATTTCTGATTGAAGCCTTTTCATGGACTATAATTCTTTGATGAATGAGTTATTCATGTTTTGTGTCATTTTGTTTAGCTTATCTAGCTTTCTATTAGTGTCTTCCAAGAGTTGCTATATCTCTTTTGATTATTACTTTTACTATATGTGTAGTTATATCTTCTTTAATCCCACTGAATATCTCTTTGAGCTGTTTTCTAACCTTCTCTGCATTGCCTTCAGAGTAGTTGGGATTTTGAGAAGTGTTTCGTAGCCTTTTCTTACCATGTTTCTATTGTTTGTTTTGTTCTTTTGTGCTGAGGTTTGTGGATGCTCACAGTTTACATGATCTCTTTTTTTTTTTTTTTTTTCGTCTTTTTGAGACAGGGTCTCACTAAGCAGTTCAGGCTGACACTAAGCTCACTTTGTAGCTCAGGCTGGCCTTGAACTCACAACTATCCTCCTGCCTTAGCCTCCCGAGTGCTGGGATTACAGGAGTGCACCACCACGCCCGACCTAAAAAACTTCTTTACTTGTTTTTCAGTAATATCCTTTAGGCATGGCTAACTATTAGCCTTTGTCGTAGCCCCAAGATTTGACCTCATTGGTTATTTTGGGACAGGAGGATGCAGTGTAGTAAATCCAGCAACCAAGTTCTCTGGGAATGTACTCTAGCTTTGTTAATGTCACAAAGGCAATCTGAGTGTTGGATTACAGAGAAATAGGGATGATTTGTGATGCTGTTAATATCAAATGAAACAGCTACAGCAATATTATTGCCTGAGACAAACTAGGTATTAACATTAGAACCAGTTAAGTTTTACCCTTATTTCTAAAGAGAAATCTGTCAAATGATATAAACATTAAAGCAACTCAGATATTGACTTACAGCTAATGTGTACTAAATGTAACAGGTATATCTCTGCTAATAGTAGAAAATAATGCAAAAGTAATTTTATAGAGTTAAGTATCAAGATTAACAAAACTTTGTGGTTACAGTATTAAAGATTTAGGGTTTGAGAATGGGGGTATGCAAAAGGAAAACTTTGAAACCTTAAAGTCTGTGATATGAGAAGGGTGAGAGTGAAGTGGTACAAAGGATCTTACTGGGGAGTAGAGGTATGTCTACAGAATTGGGTAAAGGTAGGATGAAAAAACAACCAAGAAATAGAAGGTAAGAGAAAAAGAAGAAGAAAAAGAAATAAACTATACAGAAAGTAAAAAATGTAGAGAACTAATTAATGAGAGAAATTGTTAAATGGAGAAGTGGAAAAAATAGCAAAATAAAAGAAGGAAAACAGATTAGAAGCAAGGCTGAAGGACAAAAGAAGATTATCCAAGCCCCAGGAAAAAACTAAAAACAATGTTCATATTCACATTAAAAACAGAAATAGTAAAAAAATAAATAAATAAAAGTAAAACAACCAAAAAATTTTTAAAAGCCAAAGGAAATGAAAAAGAAAAAAGGAAATTTCTCTGTGATTTCAAGCCTATGATTATTTTCTGGGATCTATAGTTTTTTGGGAGTCTGCAATTCAAGGTATGACTCTTGTCTCTCTGGTAGACAAAGGAAAAGTCACAGCTCAGATCTGTGCTCAGTAATCACAAGCAAGACTGGAGTAGGATTAGGGTGGGCATATACCTATTTTTGTCAGGGTCTTTTTTTATGGAAAAAAAGATAAAACAGAATTTTGTAACAAAATAATACCACAATAACAGTAGTTAATGCAATGCATATTGTCATCTTCAAAGTAGTTACTCAAAGTACAAAATATGGTCATAAAAATTTCTCCAATTGATATTAGCACAATCCTTCCTTTTCCATAAACTAAAAGATAGTAATCCTACAGCTAACTTGCATTCCTCTTCCTTTTTCCTTTTACACAATTTCTTCCCATTTCATGATACCTGTTGTACAGTTTGGACCTTATTTACTCTTTCCATTTCTTACACCAAGGAGACAATATGATGTTTACACATGTGAGTCTGCTTTATTTCACTTATGACTAAGATCTCAAATTGCACTCATTTACTTATACAAGTCTCAGCTTTATCCTTCTTTATGTCTGGGTAGTATTCCATTGTATAAAAATACCACATCTTTTTTCTCCATTCCTCAGTTGATGGGCATTTGGGTTGTTTCCAAGGGTTAGCTATTACAAATTGCTGCTATAAACATGGGTGCACGTATATTGATGTGTTATGATGTTTTAAATTCTTCTGGGAAGATACTCAGAAGGGGAATAGCTGGGTCAACTGAAAAACTCTAATCCTAGCTTTTTGAGGAATCTCTACACTGATTTCCACAGTGGTTGTGATAGTGGACATCCTTGTCTTATTCCTGATTTCATAGTGAAAGCTTTCAGTTTTGTCCATTTAGTATAATGCTGTTTGTTAGTTTGTCATAGATGGCTTTCATCAGATTGAGGTAAAGACCTTCTATTCTGATTTTCTGTAGGGTTTTTATCATGAATGAGTGTTGGACTTTATCAAAAGCTTTTTTTTGCATCTATTAAGATGATCATGTGATTTTTGTCTTGGGCTCTGTTGTTATGGTGTATTACACTGCATTTATTGATTTGCATATGTTGAACCATCCCTGCATTCCTGGGATGAATCCTACTTGGTCGTGGTGTATAATCTTCTTGATAGTTTGTTGCATTGTTTGATAGTATCTTACTGAAGATTTTCACATCTATGTTCATTAGGAAGGTTGACCTGTAGTTCTCTTTTTTGGTTAGGTCTTTCTGGGGTTTTGGTGTCAGGGTAATACTTGCCTCCAGAAATGAGTTAGGAAGTATTGCTTCCCTTTCAAGTTCATGAAAGAGTTTGAGGAGTATTGGCATTAAATCTCTAAATTTCTTGTAGAATTCAGCAGTGAATCCATTGGGCCTGGGCTTTGCTTTGTTGGTAAGATTTAATTACATTTTCAATTTCATTAATTGATATTGGGTTGTTCAGAATTTTTATATGTTCTTAATTCAGCTTTGGTAATTCATACATATCTAGGAATCTGTCCATTTCTTCTGTTTTCCATCCTCTACCAGTAAAGATTTTTGAAGTAGGTATTGATGATCTTCTGAATTGATTTTACCCTTTTCATTCCTCATTGCATGAATTTGAGATTTTTCTTCCCTTTTTTTGATAAGGTTGGATAAGGGTTTATCAATTTTATTTAATCTTTCAAAGAACCAACTGTTTGATTAATTCTTTATATTGTTTTCTTAGTCTTAATTGTGTTAATTTCTACTCTGATCTTTATAATTTCTACCCTTGTATGGGCTGTGAGCTTGACTTGCTCTTCTTTTTCTAGAAAGTTGAGTTGCAACATTCAGTTGTTCATTTGTGCTCATTCTGTTTTCCTGATTTGAGAATTCACCATTATAAATTTCCCTGTTAGGACCACTTTTATTGCATCCCACAGGTTCCAGTATGTTGTATCTCCATTTTTTGTTTAATTATAGATATTATTTAATTTCTTCTTTAATTTCATCTGTGAGCCATTAGTTGTTCCAGAGGGTATTACTTAATTTCCCTGTGTTTATGGAATTTTTGCAGTTATTTTTACCATTAATTTCCAGTTTGGTGGTCATGAATTTCTTCAGTTATTCTTGGTCTTGGAAGAATCTTATTTCTCCGTTAATTGTAAAAGATAGCTTTGTAGGATACATCAATCTATGTTGGAAATTGTTTTCTTTCAGGACTCCAAATACTTCACTCCAAGCTCTTATTGACTTGAGGGTTTGTGTTGAGAGGTCAGCCATGATTCTTAAGGGGTTTCCTTTATAGGTGATCTATTTCTTTTCTCTAACAGCTTTTAATATTCTGTTCCTGTGCTGAATTTCTGGGATCTTGATTATTATATATCTGGGTAAAGATTTATTTTGGTCGTGGCTATTTGGAGGTCTATATGCCCCACTTATTTGTATATGAGGTTCTGTTCCCATGCTTGGGAAATTTTCTGCTATTACTTCTGCAAATAGTCTTTTTATGTTATTTGTGTTGAATCTTTGCCTTTTCATTGACACCTATGAGTTGTTACATTGTCTTGCAGCTGTTGAATTGTTGTTTGCTGATCCCTAGTTATTTTAAAGAGAGCTTTCCTTTCCTAATTGCTAGCTGAGATCTTGTCTTCAAGGTCTGAAAGTTTATCTTCAGTTTTGTTCCAGCGGTTTGCCAGCTTTCAGTAAAATTTTTAATTTCTTACATTCTGTTTCTTTCCCATATTGTTCATTGAAGGTTTCCATCATTTTCCTATGCTACTCTATTTTTTATCTATGTCTATTCTAGATTTGCTGAGCCATTCCTTCATTATGGTTGTCCTTTCTTTTTTCACCTGAGCAATTATTTACCATCTGATTTTCCATATCTCCTCATGGATTCGTTTCTTTGCTTTGGTTGCTGTCCTTTCAGAAATTTCATTTTCCTCTATATAGATGTCTCTTGGACTTGTTCTGGGTGGGCTGGAGGTCTGAGATTGCATTTTGCTTCTGTGGCTTGTCATTTTCCATTTCAAAAAATTTTTTATTTTGTTTTCTGTATTGATCCTTGTAAGTTTTTGTAGTAGGTATCTATATTGCTAGTATCAAGGCCTCTCTAGGAAAAGTCTGTACTTCAGGGATGTCTTTTGTGTATAGGAGGTTCTTGGTTTGTGTTTGTCCCAAGATCCTACCTTTCCAGTTAATTAAGAGTGAGATGTTGGTATCTGTTGGGCTCAGTCCCCAGTGCTTTGTTGTTGGGCTGTGGTGAGGTTATTACCCCAGCACTTCACAGTATTGTTAGGGGAGGGAGAACAAGTGATTACAACAGATATGAGATCCTAGCTAAAGTAGTACATTTAGCAATAGCAATAGCATTAAGCATAGTTTAGAAACTGACAAACTATGGTAACTATTAATTTTGTACCTTAGACCATAGGAGCAAAATCTACAGTTACACAACAGAACCAATTATAAATGAGGAGCTTATATGCAAAGTGTTTTCCTTGATAGAGTGGTTTTAGCCTGTGATGGGGAAATTTACAAAGGATAATGGATAAAGCAAGACCGGAGGACAAAGGATGATCACGCAACCTTTGGGAAACTAGAGAAGAGGGCAGAAAAGAAAGAATAAAGGAATAAGCAAGGGATTATCTGAACTTGGTGTCTGGCTTTGGGGATGGGATTACTTTTCTGTGGCTAAAGTTCTCCCCAGCTGTTTAGAAAAGAGGAGGAAAAAAGATAAGAAAAAGAGAGAAAGATAAAAATGAAGGGAAAAAAGGGGATGGCCTCACCTACCTGCTTCTATTCTATGTGTATTTGTCCCCATGTATGACACTAGTTCACCTAACTTACCATCTGTTGGATCATATTATCAGTGTTGCTTTGAACTTTTCCACCTTGCTAGTCCTGTCTATTGTGTGTAACCTAGTTGGGGTCCTACTGTGTGGCTAGAGTTCCCCTGATCACCTGATCCCATCAATGTAGTGGAGGGGAGCCAGTCACCTGGATTCTTCCTACCTGGCCAGTTGTGGATCCCATGATGTGGAGGGTAGGAGCACCTTCTCAGGGTTTTTATCATGAGTGAACGTTGAATTTTATCAAAGGCTTTTTCTGTATTGGTTGGGATTATCATGCGATTTTTGTCCTTGCTTCAGTTTATGATGTATTATAGTCACTGATGTATTACAGTCAGTTTATGATGTATTATAGTCACTGATATATTGAACCATCCTTGCGTATCTGGGATGAAGCCAACTGGGGCATGATGTGTGCTTTTTTTAATTTCTTGCATTGTGTTTGCCAGTATCTTATTAAAGATTTTTGCATCTATGTTTATTAAGTTTTCTTGTTTGGTTAAGTCTTTGTCTGGTTTTGGTATCAGGATGATTTTAGCCTCCTGGGATGAGTTTGGTACTGCCTCTACTCTTTTGATTTCATGGAATAGGTTTTTCTTGTTTGTTTTATTTTGTTTTGTTATTTTTTTGAGACGGGGTCTTGCTATGTGGTTCAGACTGGCCTTGAACTCACTGTGTAGCCCAGGCAGGCCTCAAACTTGCAGCAGTCCTCCTGGCTCAGCCTCCCTAGTGCTGGGATTGCAAGCATGCTCCACCATACCCTGGCATACCTCCTTTGTGTTTTCTTAGTCTCTATTTCATTAATTTCTACTCTGATCTTTATGATTTCTTTTTATTTTCAGATTTTTATAGTTTTTTTTCTAGGTCTTTGAGGTGCATTATTATGTTATTTACTTTGGATAACAGTATTCTTTTAATGTATGTATTCACATCCCCCTTACAGCTGCTTTTATCATGTCCTGTAGGTTTTGGTATGTTGTACTTTCATTGTCATTTGATCCTAGGAACTTTTAAATTTCTTTCCTGTGTTTTGTTCTGCTGTGATCTGAAAGTATTTAGGAGATTATTTCGATTGTCTTCTATTTATTTAAGCATGGTTTATTCCCTAACATATGGCCTATTGTGGAAAAAGTTCTGTGTGCTACTAAGAAAAATATATATTCTGTTATTGTTGGATGAAACACTCTGTAGACATCTGTTAAGTACATTTGTTCATTGGTGTGGTTTAATTCTGATATCTCTTGGTTGATTTTTTTGTCTAGTTGACCTGCCTATTTGTGAGAGTGGGGTATCAAAGTTCCCTGCTATGATTGTATTGGAGTCTATCTGTTTTTGTAATGTCCAGTAGTTTTTATTTTATGAAATTAGGCACACCAGTATTTGGTACATAGATATTTGTAATTATTATGTCTTCCTGTTGAACTACTCTCTTTACCAGTATGTAGTGGCTATCTTTGTCTCTCCTGATCAGTTTTGCATTGAAGTTTTTGTGTATGAAAATAAATATCTACTTGTACTTGCTTTTGGGCTCCAGTTGCATGGAGTATTGTTTTCCATCCTTTCAGTTTCAGGCTATGTGCTTTGTTTTGCATGAGGTGTGCTTCTTGCAGGCAACATTTAGTTGGATTTTGTTTTTAATCGAATCTCTCCATCTGTCTTTTGATTGGGGCATTAAAACCATTGATTTTTCTCAATGGATTTTATTATTCTCTATTTTTGTTCAATTTATAGAATTTTGGTTATGATGTATTTTGATGAGGTTCTTTTCTGGTCATGTATATTTGGAGTTCTACATCCCTCTTTTAATTGAATATTCAATTTTTTCCCTAGATTTGGCAAATGTTTTACTATGATTTCAGGAAATATATTTTTTATATTTTTTTAATTATCTTCTAATTTCTTTAGTCCTGTAGTTGTGAGGTTGGTATCTTTGGATCATCTTAAGAGTTTTTGGGTACAACTTTCATGGAGTCTTATTGTTTTTAGGTTGTCAGTGATTATATTATATACTATCTTGAGTTCAAGTTCTGATAGCTTATCCCCATACCAGTCAAATTTGCTACCCATACTTTCCATTGAAATTTTTATATCCTGAATTTCTGCTTGATTTCTTTTCATAATTTCTATTTCTTTACCAAAATGATCATTTGTATCTATATTGTTGTATTTTATTCAAACAGCTTACTGTTTGTTTCTTTTTTAAGATTAGTGAATATTTTATTAAATCATTTAATTTTTTTTTATTTAAGTCTTTTTTTTGAGACAGGGTCTTGCTTATATAGTTCAGGCTGGCTTAAACAAAATGTATAGCCCAGGTTGGCCTTGAGTTCATGGTGATACTTCCGCTTCAGCCTCCTAAATTCTGGAATACAGGCTTATACACCACACCTGGCTCATTTAAATCCTCTTTAAGCTCACTAAACATTTTATGAATTTGCTTATATGTTTCTACTTGGTTTTTTAGTTCTTTGCCAATAGCTTCCTCTAATGCTTGCTAGATCCACTTTTATGGAATTAAGGGATTTTGGAGGTATCTTTTTGAGTTGCTTTCTAATCTTTTTATTGTTTTTGTGTTACAGGTTAAAGATTAATTGGACTAGAAAAATTCTGTCACTCCTGTGGGGATCTGCTTAGTATGATTCTATCTCCCTGTGTTGTATCCTTGGGCTTGGTTGTATTTTGGTGTTTATACCCGTCTCCAACCCACTCTACCTAATGTTTTAGGGTTTTCTTAGTGTCCAATCTTCTAGAGGTTTGATCTCTAGCACCACTCAGAGAGCATAAAATGAGCAATATTAAGGTTGATGACACAAAGGCAAATCAGATATTGGCATGCAGTAAAAATCAATTTAAAATAGCAACTATGATACCATTAACAATAGAAATCAACAATAATAACAGAACAAAGAATGGCTTTCACCCCAGATAGCTCACTTGAGATGTTAGTAAGAATTGCCTCCTCAGCATTCTATAGCCATGATGAGGAGGAGGCCAAGGAGAGAAAACAAAGAGACTGAGAAAAAGCAGCTGCTTTTGCTGCACCACTAAGAGAAACAGATCCCAGGTCTGATTCCCGGGGCTCCTAGAAGAACTTGACAACTGCATTCATCTGCTACCACTGTTAAAAGCCAGGCCACCTCAAGAGGAACTGCCCCAAGAGGCCCCATGGGCCATGCCATGGATGCAAAGGAGACCACTGGAGATCGGTCTGCCCTCTGAGGTGGAGGCCCCAGAGCTCAGACCCATGCTACCAGTTAGTCCAACAGGAATGAGAGGGCTTGGGGCATGGTCTGCCTTCTCCCTCTGGCCAGACCATCATCTCCAGCGAGGAGTCCTGGGTAATCATGACTATGGAGGAAAAAGAAAACAGCCTGTTACTAGACACAGGTGCAAGTCTCTTGGTCCTTCTTTTCAATCCTGGCCTTCCTTCCAGCCATCATACCTCAGTGAAAGGAGTCACTGGTGAGGAGGTAATATGCTATTTTTGACAACCCTTAGGCTGTAACTACTTATTAGATCCTTCTTGCGTATCTCTGTCTTCCTGAGAAATCACTTTGAAGATACCATGTATTACAGCAGCCATTGATATTTTCCTAATCTATCCATAACTGTGTAAAGTTTGTAATGTTCCTATCCTATTTCATAAATGGATGTATGTTTATTATTATGTGTTTCCTACAACAACCATTGAGAATAGTTAATGATTTTTCAATAGGTCACTCATGTATAGCTCTATTTATTTTGTTTAGAAGCCACTTTGAAGACACCAAAGTATAGCACAACAACTCTTGATAATCTCCTACCTCTTTTGTCTCTAACTCACTATTATTTGTCTATTTGTTTTCCTGAGAAACTATTTTGTAGATAATAATATGTAAAACGATAACCATTGATAATTTCCTACCATTTTGTCTGTAATTTGCTAAGTCCCCCCTATTATTATGTTATCCTTCTTTTACTCTTTAAAATAAAAAAAATTTTAAAAATTAAAAAATAAAAAATAAACCAATAATAACAGAGGTGAAGACAAACTGGATGTTGGCTTGCTATTACAACCAATAAAACCTACAACTCTACCACCCTTAACAAGAAAAAGAGATCAGCAATGTAGAGAAAAAGACAAACCAAATATTGACACATAGTAAATATCTGCTAAAAACAACTATGCCACCATTAACCATAAAAATCAGCAATAACATAAACTAGGTATAAATTAGTAAAGGTTACAGTGATAAAAATGGAGGGGGTGGAAACAGAAAAATGGCAGTAAAATTTGAAAAAGAAATAAAAGGAAGATGAGGAGGAGAGAAAAGTGATATGAAAATCTAGTTAAAGAATAAAAGAAAGAAAATAGAATTAGGTAAAAGTAACAGAAAATAAATAAGAATAAGAAAAAACAGTAAAACAAAGAACAAAAGAAAAAAATTGAAAGAAACAAAGACATGCCCCCCTCCAAAAAAGAAATGAATCTAAAAACTTGGTCTGCATTGAGGTGCTTTGATGCATAGTTTCTTTCCAGTGCCTGTGTTATTGGAATCCACCAGATATAGGTGAGAGATAGTGAATTATATCTAGGGCCTATTGTGTTAGCACATCTCCTTCTTGTTATGTCTATGCTGACTTCTGCCCTGCTTTTCCTATTGGTGTGTTCTTTGTCTCTGAGCTGTATTTACTCCAGCTGTTTTTAGTGTCTATGACTTCTATGATTCGCAACTAGCTTTCCAACCTGTGGGATTATGAGATGCCCTACTCATTCCAGAGGCCCCTATGTCAGTAAACGCTGGAATGCGGCAGATGTTTGAAGCTAAGGCATATCCCTGATTGCATTGGCAGATGTGGAAAGGAAACAGACTACTGAGTTTTGTCCTGAAAGTAGGCAGCAAAGGGGAGCCACGTGATCCACTGGACTAATTTCCAGTACTTTCAGACCCAGCATTTTGAGAAAACCACAAGTGACCAACTTGGCTTCTTACTGCAAAGGGCAGGACCACAGTATCCTCCACAGCCTGAGCTCACCACTACTTAAACTTCTCAGGGAGTCTCTACAATTGTCTCTTTTAGCTATCTCCAGTCCAGTCACTTTGGTAGGGTAACCCCAAAAATCCTGCCATGTGATTGCTGAGTCTCAGAGTAGCTCCGTCTTAAATAAGAAATCCCTTCTTAAGATGGCTCCTGATTATATTATTCACAAGTGTGGCAGGGGTGGTAATGGATCTCTCCTCCAGCACTACCCTGCCATTGGGAAGGAATCTCCACAGTGTATTTGCAACTTACAATAACTGGGCTTTTCTTGGTGTTATTATCACTGGTGCTCCTGATTGTCTCTGGGTTTACTTTCTGTTTATGGAGATAGGTCTCTATCCTTCATAGGTAGGGTTAGTGTTCCAGGCTGCTTCATTCTTTTTTCTGTGTTATCTTCAGTTTCTTTGTGATATAGTATTCCTGTTTTCTCTTTCTTGATTTCCAGAGCTATGCTTTTCTTTCTGTTCACTAACGTGCTGTTTTACAGGTATCTCAATTCCAGGTCCTGGACAGACTATGGTTTCCTTCCCATTTTTACTTCATCATATTTCCATCTTTTGCCACTTTCTGAAGCAGTTTTGGAAGTCTGTCATGTCTTTACAGGGTGTAATAAAAAGTACTGTGAGTGGTGCTGCTGCCTGCCATCCACTGGAAAGGGAGGCTGGTAAAAACATTGGTCTTTCCAGTGTTTACCTTACCTACTGGATCTGACACTGTGCAACTTTCAGCTTTTTCCCAAAGTCAAATTGACCATGAAAAGTATATGTTTTGAATTAATTCAGGGTATCAAGACACTCATAACAGTACTACAACTAAAGATACTCATGAAAAAAGCAATTTCCAGAATTGCTTCATAAAGTAACAAGAATGATGGAATAAATGTGTTCAAAGTGAGGGAGAATATTTTGAATGGGATTAATGGCAATATGTCTTTTACTGTAAGAAATTTTTAAAATTTAAACATGCATCATATTTTTCAATTATATCTTGTATCTAGGCATGGATTGTTAGGTCATATGGTAACTCTGTGTCTCATATTTTAATAAACTGCTGAACAAACTATTTTCCAAAGCACCTACATAAGAAGGTTCCAATCTCTCCATATCTAAGTTAATGTGTCACTGTCTTTTTTGATTACAGCCATCCACTTCATGGATGTGAAGTCACATCTCACAGTTTTGATTTCTGTTTCCCTAATGGTTAATAACATTGACCCTCTTTTCATGTCCTTATAGGTCATTTGCATATTTTCTATGTTGAAGTTTGTTCAGATCCTTTAGTCACTTTTAAATTGGATTATTTGTCCTTTAGGAGTTCTTTATATATTCTAGATGTAAGTCCCTGTATTGGTCATCTGTTTAGTTGCTGGGACACCCACAGATTAAGGGAAGAGAGGTTTAATTGGGCTCACTGTTTCAGTTATGTCTGTCCATGGTCCTCTGACTTTAAGGGAGGAACATCATGGTAGAATGCCATGGGGGAGCAAAGTTACTCACCTCATGGTGATCAGGAAGCAAAGAAAGGGAAAGTGTCAGAAGAGATATATTATCCTCCGAATGCATGCCTGCATTGACCTACCTCCAGCTGGACCCTACCTGATTCATCTATGAACACCAGTAAATTAATCCGCTGATAAATATAGCTCCCTGATGATCCAGTTACCTCTCCAGGAGACTTCTAATCCAGTCAGGTTGACAAGATTACTGGCACAGGCTCTTCTCAGACATGTGATCTGCAAATGTTTTCCCTCATTCTGTAGTTATCTTTTTATCTCCTTAATGTGTCTCCTTTTTTTCAACTTTTTTTTTTTGAGGCAGGATCTCACTATGCAGTTTAGGCTGACCCTGAACTCACTATGTAGCCCAGGCTGGCTTCAAACTCTTGGCAATCCTCCTGCCTCAGCCTCCTGAGTGCTGGGATTATAGGTATGTGCCACGATGCCTGGCTCTCTTTTTTCAACTTTTATGAATTTTCTATAAGTTCTTTTAAATTCTTTGAGGATTCAGTTATTTTTAAAATTTCATAATATGCTGTACAGCCCTGAAAATCTTTCATGAGGCTTTCTGTTGCCTAAAAATAATAATTTATTATCAGAGAATACCAGAAAAGCATTGTTAAAAGAGAAACATCCCTGAAAGTTCGTTTGAAGATAAGAAAATACTATTTGGACAGTCTGAGTTTAAAGGGAAATACGAAAGAATCAAATTCTTTTCTGCTTTTCTGCTGAGTTTAACTTTCAGTTAATCAATGATAGGAATTCAGAAAATTCTCTTATATTTGGTTTTCAACTCAGTTGTCTTGCTAGGAAATCCACTGTCTTTCTTAGCAATTTTGTTTTAGTAGTCACAGGTTGAGCTTTGATCTTTTCATATTACTCTTGTAACAGGTAATCCTTTCCTACACATTTAGATAGAATGGAGGGCTATCTCATTTGCAGGGATGCAAAAGAGAATAACATGCCTTTAAAAAAATATTCTCTCATTTTTGAAATCTTTTCTACAGTAATCCTGGGAAATAGGATTGCTATTCCCTTTGGATAAATGAGGTAAACCAGACTCATGACAGGTTATATAGCTATCCCAGAACCACCCAAATGGGAGTGATGAAACTGAGTTTAAACCCAGGGCTGTCAGTTTCCTCCTCCCCACTGTTCCTTCTCTTTCTAAGCTTTATTCAAAATTAAAACAGGTTAAATATACTTCAGTTATTTAACCCTGCCATTAATCTAGTGGGCTGAAACATTTCATTGTGTCCAGAAGTAGCATGTTGTTAATGTTCTGTGATCCATAGGTTCTGAAATTGGGCCACTAAAACGAATAGTCTGTGTGTGTGTGTGTGTGTGTGTGTGTGTGTGTGTGTGTGTGTTAGTACATGTTTGTAGTGTAAGATGTTTACATTCATCTTAGAAAGTAGGTACATGTATTTAGCATATCTTAATTCTTTTAATTACCCTTCTGGTCTCCCTTTGCTTCTCTCCCTCTGTCTCTAGGCCCCCTCCCCCTCTACATTGTTTTTAGTTCATCTTTGTGACACAAATGATTACATTCATTGTGGATAACTGGTAAGTGTACATGACCCATCTTAAATCCTTTTTGCCTCCCCTTCCCCGCACCCCTTACCCCACTTCTGACTCTTGGTCCCCTTCCCATTTGTGAAAGGTCTATCTGCCTGTTTCCTTATTTTGCCCTTTATTTATACTTGGAGTTTCTCATATGACAGAAACCATATTTTATTTAAGTTTGTGTGTCTGGTTTATTTCACTTGACATTATATTTTCAGGGTACATCCACTTTCCTAGAAATGTCTTGAATTTATCAGTCTTTATAAAGGGCTCTCATAGTCTAAACATTATGCCTCAAACTGATAAATGTATAAATATTTTGCCTTTTACAATTAAACTATCTGTTCCTACAGATTTAGAATGTTTCTCTAACCAATTGAATTTTTCTGCAGAATAATTAATAGTATATGACTACCCTTAAGTATTATTTGAGGATTCTTGAAAGTTACTGAAAAATAAAAAATACCACTAATTTGTTCATTTTATAGAGTGATGACATTAACAAAGTATTTCTCCACAACCAAAGTGTATTTCAAACTCACAAGTAACAATGAAAACAATATTTTCATGACTATATATTTCTTTATTGTTGCTACACTATAGCATGTATGAACAAAATAGGTACTCCAGGAAATGGAGTGTTTTTTACCTTGGTTGTATTTAAGAAATAAAGATTTGTGCAGTTAGAAGTTTAACTATTCCTAAAACACCAATCATGTATTCATTTAACAAACACTTACAGAGTATGTGCTCTGTACTAGGCATTATTATGTATACCAGTGGGAAGTGACACACTTCACCTGGTGTCCTATAGTAGAGAAGGGCAATAACTAAACACATATATTGTGGTTGTGTGATTGAAAAATAATACAATCAACAAAGTATTTTGTATTACAGGCACTCTGTTATCTAGTTTATTATTAGAATGAACTTAGCAAGGCATTTACATCCTTGTTATTCTCTGCTGTATCCCAAGTTGCTGTTTTCTTTCTTTTCTACACAAGTTTTGCAGCATTTATTTGGGGTAAATGTGAAGAATTGCTAGTGTTACTCTTAATGGTTGTAAATGTTTCTGTGAACTAAAAATATTTGCATAACTATCATTTTAAGAAGTTGTTTTAATGAATATTTACTAAGTGCAAGGCATTTCTTAGGAAATGTTATTTTGAGAAAAATTAGTGATAAAATGTAAACTTGTAGAAGTGTAGATCTTTGGAAGAAACAGTACCTTCTTTGGAGAGTTACCATTAAGAAACTTTGTTTTGTAGATCAAAAAGTAATGGAATATATGAATAAGAGAAGAGAGATAATGAAAGGGAAATTGATAAAAATAGTGAAAACAGCCAAGATTTTTTACCTAGGGCTTACCAAATAAAAAGTTTGCTTTGGCAGTGGGAAATATTATTTATAAAGCATGGTAGTAGGGCAGAGTAGTATTTCTGGAATTCTGTATACTTTTGTGTGGTTTTATGTGTTGAATAACTTGAAATTTAAAATTCAGTGCATCACATCTTGCTTAACAAATATTTTTTACACATTCTTTAATTCAGTAAATCCAAGTGTTCATTTGTGTCCCAAGTACATTCATGACTTTAAGGATAGTCTAATAACAGAGTCAAACAAGTAATAAATTAATTCTGAGGAGAGTCCTATTCAGGCTCCTTTGCATCTTATCTACTGCTATCAGCTATTAAATGTAGGAATTCTTCAAAGCTAGTTCCTAGATTCTAATCCTTTTTTAATGTACCACTGGATATGTATGTATAGGTATCCTGTAAATAGGCAGGGTTTCTAAATTTTCTCTGACCTAGACTTTCCTCTGACCCTTTTTGTGTACCTTACTCCAGAATGTCTCCCCTTGGGTGTTTTAGGAGTACCTCATTTCACTATTCATTAATTCATTTCACTCATCAAAGATTTATTAAATATCTACTATGCACAAACAGTTTTAGTTGCTGAGAAACATGATAAATTCCTTGCCCTAACAGAATTTATCTTACAATGGAAGAAAAAAGATAATAAACAGTTAAATATATAATATCAAGTAAAGGTAAAAGTAATGAAGGAAAATGAGTAAGGATAAAGTGCATAACTAAGCATGCCACTTTAAATGGGGTAATGAGGATATAGATGCCTATCGGAAGGAGTGGCATTTATATAGAAAGACTGAAAAGAGTGAGAGAGCAGACTGTGTTAAACTCTGGAAGCAGAACGTGCCAGGCGAAGGGAACAAGTTAAACGGCCATGAGATGGGACTGTGCAATGAATTCCTACATCAGAGAAACAGAGCAAGCTCAAACAAGTAATCTAATGGTGCACCTTAAGGTTCTAGAAGAACAAGAATAATCCAAACCTAACGCTAGTACAAGAAAGGAAACTGTAAGGATCAGAGCAGAAATTAATGAAATTGAGATTATAAAAGCAATACAAAAAAATCAGTGGAGAACTGGTTCTTTGAAAAAATAGAACAAAATAGACAAACCCTTAGCCAAACTTACCAGAATAAGAAAAGACCCAAATCCATGTAATTAGAAATGAAAAAGGCAGGCCAAGTATGGTAGCACATGCCTGCAATCTCAGCAAGGCTGAGGCAGGAGGATGTGAGTTCAAGAGCAGCCTGGGCTACAAAGTGAGCTCAAGGCAAGCCTGAACTGCATAGCAAGATCCTGTCTCAAAAAGGCAAAAAAAAAAAGATGAAAAAGGCAAATTTTCACAATAGTTTCTGCCCATATCAAGAAGATCATCAGTAACTACTTGGAGAAATAGTACTGTAATAAAATGGGAAATTGAGAATAAATGGATACATTCCTAGATTCATATGAACCAAAAAAAATAAAAATCCTGAATAATCCAATATCAATGAAATTGAAGAACTAAAAAAAAGAAAGAGAGAGAGAGGGAGGGAGAGAGAAAAAAAGCAAACAAACAAAAAACTACCAATTAAAAAAGCCCAGGTCTTGATGGATTCACTGATGAATTCTACAAGAACTTTAAAGATGATGTAATGTCAATAGTCCTTAGACTCTTTAATGAAGTTCAGAGGAGAGAAATACCCCCAAAGTCATTCCTGGAAGCAAGCATTACCCTGGTTTCAAAACCAGAAAAGGACCCAACCATAAAAGAGAACTACAGGTCAGGTTCTTTAATGAACATATATGCAAGAATCCTCAATACAATACTGGCAAATAGAATGCAGAAAAATCATCAAAAACATCCTGCATCATGGTCAAGTGGGATTCATGCCAGGGATTCAGGGAGGGCTCAACATACACAAATCAATAAATGTAATACACCAGGTAAACAGAAGCAAGAACAAAAATCACATGATCATTTCAGTAAATGCAGAAAAAGTACTTGCCAAAATCTAACATTCATTCATGATAAAAACCTTAAAGAAAATAGGTACCTAAGGTCTTTACCTCAATTTGATAAAATCCATCTTTAACAAAGCAATGGCTAACATCATACAAATGGAGAGAAACTGAAAACTTGTCCTCTAAAATCAGAAACAAAAGATGGATGTCTTCTATTGCCACTCCTGTTCAATACAGTTCTCAAAACATTAGTCAGAGCAATTAAGCAAAGGAAAAAAGTAAAAGAGACATAAATAGGAAAAGAAGTTAGATTATCCTTATTTGCAAATGGCATGGTCCTCTACATAGAAGACCCCCAAGCCCCCATGAAAATGCCCCTAGAATTAATAACCAAATTCAGTAGCATAGCAGGATGCCAAGTTAACACTCAAAATCAATAGCATTCCTATACATCAATAAAAACTCACTAAGGGAGAAATTAGGGAAACAATACCTTTCACAGTAGTATCAAGAAAAATGAGATTTAGCTCAGCGGCAAAAGCGCCTGCCTGGCATGCGCAAGGCCATGAGTTCAGTTCCCGGTACCGGAGAAAAAATTAAAAAAAAAAAAAGAAAAATGAAATACTTAGGAATTTAACCTAACCAAGAGAGCAAAAGACCCCTACAATACAAATTACACTGCTATGAAAAAGGAGATTGAAGAGGACATCAGAAGATGAAAAGATAGTCACTGTTCCTGTATAGGTAGAACAAATATGGTCTAAATGGCTGTACTTCTAAAACTGTTACTCAGATTTAATACAGTCTCAGTCAAAATACCAATACTATTCCTCACAGTAGTAGACAAAACAATCCTAAAATTCATGTGGAGCCAGAAGAGACCCAGAATAGCAAGGCAAGAGGCATCACAATCCTGGATTTTAGGGTTTCTACAAAGCTACAGTGATTAAAAACAGCATGATATTAGAAAAAACACACAAAGGAACACAAAAAATTGCCTTGTAGATCAGTGAAAAAGAATAGAGGATGTACAAACAACTCTAGGTATACTCAGCTACCTTATCTTTGACAAAAGGGTCAAATACTTCAACTGGAAGAAAGATACCCTCCTTAACAAATGGTGCTAGGGAAATCAGTTATCCACACGCCAAATATTGAACCTAGACTCATGTCTCTCACTCTGCACTAAAACAAAATCAAAATAGATCAAAGATCTAAATATTAAAACAGAAA
>NW_004955408.1:3262164-3278127 GCF_000276665.1 Chinchilla lanigera | reverse complement strand
TCTTACTCCTGAAAGAATGGCTGTCATCAAGAAATCAACTAATAACAAATACTGGAGAGGATGAAGGGAAAGAGAAACATTTCTTCATTGTTGGTAAGAGTATAAGCTGATAAACCACTATGGAAATCAGTATGGCAATTCAACTGAACTTCGAAATTACATTTGACCAAGCTATTCTCTTCCTAGTTATCTTCCTGAAAGAGTTAAAGACATAATATCATTGTGATGTATGCATATCCATTTTTATAGCTAAATCTTGCAAGCAGCCTATATGTCCATCAGTAGGTGAATAGATAAGAAAATATGGTATTTATACACAGTGGAGTACTACTCTGCCATAAGGAAAGACAAACTGGAGTCATTTGTAGGAAAATGGATGCAACTTGAGACCATAGTGTTAAGGAAAGTTAATCAGACATAGGGGCTGGGGATTTAGCTCAGCGGCACAGAGTCTGCCTGGCAAGTGCAAGGTTGTGAGTTTAATTCCTGGTACTGGAAAAAAAAATAAAGAAAGAAAGAAAGTTAATTACATACAAAGGCCTGAATATTGCATGGTTTCTCCTATATGAGAAACCTAATATATAAATTAAGTGCAAAATAAAAGACAATAGGAAAAAAGGAGAAAAATTTTTAATTATAATGCAGCATGGACAATGTATCTGAAGTGCACCTTGATTTAGTATAATTGTTTTATATGTTTTAGGCCTGTTAGTCTGGCTGATAATCTATATCTGTGATAATTAATTAGATAAGGACTTATACCATGATTAAATGGATCTGATGCGGGCAAAAAAAGAAACTTAAAAAGAGGTTGAAGGGAAGCGGTAAAAAAGAATTGAGTGTGTTATGTACATATACCACTTCCTTACAATGACTGTAATCATTATGTACTGTAAAAATGTACTAATAAAAATTAAAAATTAAAAAGAAAGGAAAGTGGAAATGGTAGGATGATGAATGAAGATTTTTGATTACACATTTCTCTATTAATTGAAAGGAAGATGTTTTGTGTATTGTTTACTACAAAACATGGAATTTTCAAGACAAGAGTGTTAAGGATATTTTCTCCTATTTTAGATTTTTTGGCATATTAAGTGCTTCTTCATTAATTATTATTAAGTCACAGTCATTAAAATAAGATTTTTATTTTATTTTAAATTTGAATTTTGTTCTCTATACTTGTAATGGCAGTTTAAGTAGAGCACTAAACTATGTTTTTTGTTTATAGATAATGCAGATTGTGAGGTTTTACTTGCTGAGAAAATTTCCCCTGCAACCTCTGAAGAAACAAAGAAAAATGCAAGTATTAAAGTGTAAATGATAATTTTATTAATAAAGGATATATTTCTAAGTAACACTTCTATAGGATTTCTTTTTCAGCTATTTAAAGCAGTGGTTCAAAGCATTTTGTAGTTTAGCAATCAGACTACCCAATTTTGTGAATATGCTGTGTAGTATATACATGAATATATACGTTTAATTTCAGAATAAAATGTATATTTTTCTACTTCTTTTTTAATAATTAGATGTCCATCAGTTATTAAAGTAAAATAAGAAGTGTTTTATGTAGTCAAACAGTGATTTATGCTGAGGATTACCTCTGACATTAAGCTCTGAATCTGAATGTCTTTGAGATAGAATTTGGACTTTATTTTGTACATAGTAAGAGCTGCTCTCTGAGTGGCTCTTCATTAGTTATGTCATTTCTGTATATCATTTCAATTGGAAGAATAATTGGTTTGTGTTTGTTTGGATTTATTTTATGGCTGAGAAAAGTGAGGTTTAAATGTTCACCAATTTTTTTTGAGGAGTTTGTGGCTGGTCTGTTTTGATCCAAAAGCAGAACCCTGTATTCTTTCCATTATGCTATACTGTTTGTTATATAAATTAGGGAGCAAATTGAAAAAGAATGACAGTGTTAAGGAGAGCCATTAGTAAGAAAGTTTTTTGGTGAGAGGTTATAATGGCTTTGATTAGGGTACGTATTTTGTAGCAGAGATGAAGAGATATGCATAGATTCAAGAAACTTTTGTCTGTGAAGTTCATAAATTGATATAGAGGATGAAAGAGTAAGAAGTATTAAGACTTCTAGTTTTCTGTCTTGCACGGCCTTGATGGACAGAAATGCTAGTTGTGGTGGAACAAACAGGCAGTCTATTGATACATGAAGATGGAAATGTTGAGTCAATGGCCTTTTTACTAATACCTTAAGAACTTCAATGCAAAAAGTAGATAATACACAAGAACTGGTAGATACTGATAGGAGAGAAGTAGACGTTCTAATAAAGAATAAAAAGAAATGCCTGGATTTGAACACACTGTAACCAAAATGAAGAATATTCTTAATGGACTTAATGGTAGACCAGACGTGGCTAAAGAAGCTGAGCTTGAGATATGACAAAGGCTACTTCCGAAACTAAAAAGAAAAAAGAAAAACATTGCAAATAACCAGAACAGAAAATCAAAGAAATGGGAGACAAAAATAAAATATGTAATACATGCATAATAAAAATAATGGAAAAGTCAGGTGTGCTGGCACACAATTGTAAACCTGAGAGCCCGAATGAGAAAGATCATAAGTTTGAACCCAGCCTGGGCAACTTAATGACTTAGGGAGACCCTGTCTTAAAATTTAAGAAACAAAATTTAGAAGGGTTAGAGATGTACCTCAGTATGAAGGCCCTGGGTTCAATCTCCAGTACAACAAACAAAAGCCAATAACAGATTCAAACGTTAATGGTCTGAAAGTATCAATTAATGACTGATTTTTCAGAGTGGATAAAAAAAAACTCGATTATTTTTTAAAAATTAAAAAACCACTTTAAATATAAAGACACAAATAGATTAAAAGTAAAGGAAAATGGATGCACCTTGAGACCATAATTTTAAGTTAAATAAATGAGACACACAGCTTGAATATCACATGATTTCTCTTATCTGAGCAACCCAAAACATAAATAAAGAACAAAAGGAAGGATAGGTGATGCAGAG
This sequence comes from Chinchilla lanigera, assembly GCF_000276665.1. Lineage (NCBI taxonomy): Eukaryota > Metazoa > Chordata > Mammalia > Rodentia > Chinchillidae > Chinchilla > Chinchilla lanigera. The sequence goes on along the minus strand of NW_004955408.1, from coordinate 3,275,136 downwards.
ATAGATCTTTTGCAAAAGGGAAGGGAACCAAGAGGTGGAAGAGGAGAGGGAGCGAAAGGGTTGAAAAGAATTAAGATGTGTTGTGTACAGGTACCAACTCCCCATGAGAAATGTAATCATTGTGTACTACAAAGATGTGCCAATAAATAATAAAAATTGAAGAAAGAAAAGGTATAGAAAAAATTATACCACACTAACATTAATAAAAAGAAAATAGGAGTACCTATATTAATTTCAGACCAAGCAGACTGTAGAGCAAGGAATAATTGTCAATGACACTGAAGGGTATTATAGCAAGACAAATGGGTCAGTACTCCAATAAGATAAAAATCCTTAATACATATGTATGTGATGTCAGACCACCAAAATACATGAGGCATCAATTGGTAGAACTACAAGGAAAATTCAGTGAGTCCACTATAACAGTTGGAGACTTCAACAGTCCTCTGTCATGAATGGACAGACCCAATAGGCAGAAAATCAGTAAGGACATAGTTGAACTCAACCGCACCATCAACTGAGCAGAATATAATTGACATGAACAGACTACTTCAACAATAAACTGCACATTCTTCTCAAGCACACATGGAACTTTCACCAAGACAGATCATATTGTAGACCATAAAACACATTTTAATAAGTTTAAAATGATAGAAATTGTATACTATCTGCTCTCAGATCACAATGGAAGTAAAGTAGAAATCAATAATGGATGAATACCTGGACACCACCAACATACATGGAAATTTAAAATAAATATCTAATAACACATAGAACAAAAAATAAATCTCAGAACATGTTTTTAATATATTTCAAAACTTTTTTTTTTTTCTGTCTTTTTGAGAGAGGGTCTCGCTATGCAGTTCAAGCTGGCCTTGAGCTCACTTTGTAGCCCTGGCTGGTCTCAAACTCACAATGATCCTCCTACCTCAGCCACCCAAGTGCTGGGATTAGAGGCACACACCCCCACACCCGGTCCTATCAAAACTTTTTATGAAAAAATTTAAAAATTTCATAACAAAAGAAGAAAATAAAAATAGCTAATATATTCTATCATCTTCAAAGTAGTTACTCAGAATACAAGATAGAGGCAAAACATTTTATATCTTTTTTCATTTTTTTTGGTTTTTTGAGACAAGGTCTTCATGCCCATTAATATTTGTTTTATATAGCTGGGTGCACTGGTATTTGTTGCATGTATATTTATGATTATTATCTCTTCCTCTTGATTGTTCCCTTTACAAGGATGTGGTGACCTTCTTTGTCTCTCTTAATCAGTGTTGGCTTAAAATTCAATTTGTCTGCAAATAGAAAACTACCCTTGCTTTTTTCTGAGTTCCTATCATATGGAATATTGTTTTCCATCCTTTGACTTTCAGTCTATAAATTTTTTTTAATTAAATGTGTACCCTGTATGCAGCATATTGTTGGATCATGCTTCTTGATCCATTCTGCTAGTCTGTGTCTTTTGCTTGGTGGATTGAGGCCATTGACATTGATGGTTACAACTGATATGCACTGGTTTATCCTTTTCATGTTATTTTCTTATTGTTGGCTCCCTGTTTTTTCCCCTCCCTCTGTTTAAATTATTTGCCTTGCCTGATAGATTCCTTCTATTGGGGTTCATGGGGTTGTAGCCCTTGTTTTCTCTTTCTAGAATGTTTTTGAAAACACTTTGCAGTGCTAGTTTGGTGGTCATAAATTTCCTCAGCTGTTTTCATGGAAGCATCTTATTTCTCCATCAGTTTTGTTTTGTTTTGTTTTGTTTTTGGTACTGGGAATCAAACTCAGGACCTTGTACTTGCTGGGCAGGTGCTTATGCCACTGAGCTATATCCCCAGTTCTCCATCAGTTTTGAAAGATCATTTTGCGAGGTACATCAATCTGGATTGAAGGTTGTTTTCCTTTAAAGCTTAATATACTCCACTCCAAGCTTTCCTTAACTTGAGAGTTTGCGCTAAGAAATCAGCTGTGATTCAGATGGGCTTTCCTTTATAGGTGATTTGTTTCTTCTCCCTAACAGCTTTTAATATTCTATTCTTGTGTTGAATTTCTGGAATCTTGACTATGATATGCCTGAGTGTAGATTTTTTTTGGTCATAGCCAATTGGAGTTTTATATGCCTCACTTAATTGTATGTCAGATTCTTCTACCTGTATGTCAGTTCTTCTACCAAAGAAGTTTTCTATGGTTGTGAACAGTTTTTTAATATAATTTGTGCTATCTCTTGCTTTTTCATTGACTCAAATCAATCTGAAGTTATTCCTCCATCATCTATCAACTGCTGTATTATTTCTTATAGTCCCTTGCTATTTTTAAGAAATCTTTTTTTTTTTTTTTTTTTGATGATTGCTGGCTGCAAGCTTGTCTTCTATATCTGAGCTCTCGTCCTCACATTGGCTTAATGTGCTACATATACTTTCAGTGGCATTTTTATTCTGGATATCTGCTTGAATCTGCCTTATGGATTCCATTTCTTTCTTTTGCTGAGCATTAATGGCTTCCATATTTTTCTTAAACTCCTCTATTTTCTTGTCTGTGACTGCTCTATAGTCACTAAGCATGTTTTCAATGTGGACATTATCTCTTCAGTTATCTGAGAAATTATTTCTGATTTGATTTTTTTCTAGAGCCTCTTTCAATTGCTTTGTTGTTACCACTTCAGACAAGCCATGTGGGTGATTTTGGGATTGTCCCACCTCATTTTACCCTGAATTTGCTTTTGGTGATGTTTGGGTTGCATCTTACATGTCTCTTCATTTTCTTTTCTTTCTTTTTTTTTTTTTTAATTCCTGGGATGGTGTTTATAAGTTGCCTATAGGGGGTTGCTTTCTTGCTAGTATTTAGAACCATTAGGAAATGACTACTTCTCCTAGTTATCTTCCAGGTATGGCTGGTTTTTGGTTTCTGAGGCTCCTGTAAGATCCTACCTCTTCAATTTGTTAGGGCATGTTTGACCCTGCCCCTGGTCTTTGGCACTGTGCCACAGTATTTTCTGTGACCTTTAGTCAATCTTAGAATACCAGAAGGAACAGCTGTTTAGAACAATTATGTCCTTTTTGGCTATAGTAGTACTGATAACAGAAATGTAAAACACAGCCTAGAAAATGACAAACTAAAGTAACCATTAATTTGTCACATTTAACCCTATAAACTAGGTTTGTGATTATATAGCAAAATCTAAAAAAAACCCATAAAATTGTATGCAGTATACAAGTCCTTAGCATGTCAATTTTGCCCTTGGGGGTTAAAATTTAAAATGGGTTAGGAGAAAATAAAGAAGTGGAAAAAGAGGAAGAGTTTAGAAGGCTGGAGGACAAAGGGGATCACACTAACTTTGGGAAACTGGTGCAGAAGATTGGAGGGAGAGAAGGAAGAGAGAGAAAGAAGAACTGAACAGAACCACAACCACAGTGAGGCTCACCACCACATTCATACTCATATAAATACAAGTTCAAACAATGAAAGAGAAAGAAGCAAACAAAAACTGAAAAAATACACAAAAAAACAAACAGAAAAAACAAAACCAAAACAAGAAAAGAAAACAAGAAAGAGAAAAAAGGAAAAAAAGTCCACTTCCAGGTTTGTCTCTGCTGTCAGTGGTAAACAGTATATGGAGACAGCATCCCAATCTGTGTTGATTTATCCTTAAAAGCCAGCAAACCTGCACTCTCTGGTGGCTTGCGTTTGTCAGCACACCTTCCACAGGCCTAAGCCCAACTGGGAGCTGCTGGGTGGAGCGAGCAGCTGTTCTGAGTTCTGAGCTCTGTCCTCCCTCTCCAGCATGTTTCCTGGTCAGTTGCAGTCTCTTGCAGGACAGCTTAGCCCTTGGCACTCACTGGAAGCTAGTGCAGTCCTTCATGTCCACTGTTTCCCTCCACTGCTGCATCTCTCCTTGGAGACCTTTGTGGTTGCCAGCACTCACAGTTTGGGCAGGTTTGGAGCACTCCTCTCACACAGTGTTTCCCATCTTGGGAGAAGGCACTGTTGGGTATCTTCTTCTTCTTCACTGAAGTTTCTCTCTTCACTCTCTGTGATTTTCTATTAGTACCTCAGTTCCTTCCTAGGTCCATGGGGACTCATTTCCTCCTTCTTGTCTTCCCCACATTGCTATATTCCAGCATCTGGATGATAACACTTAGGTTCTTTCTCTGCTGCTTAGAACTCCACCATCCTGCTCCATCTCCTGAAACAGGGTCTGGCTCAGTAGACTGGACTGGTCTTAAACCCACTATGTAGTTGAGGCTGGTCTTGAACTCACAGAGATCCTCCTGCCACAGCTTCCTGAGTGCTGGGATTATAGGTATGTACCACCGTGCCCAGAAAAAATATCTTGAACTAAGTGAAGATACATTAGTGGTATGCAGGAAAAGCAGTGGTTAGAGGAAAATGTATAGCATTGAATGTACTTTTTAGAAAAGTAAGACTATCTAAAATAAGTAATTGATTTCACCTCAGGGAACTGGGAAAACAAAATTAAATCCAGAGTAATAAAAAGAAAAAAAAATAGAAATAAAGGGCTGGATAAATATCTCAGTGGCACAGTACCTACCTAGCAAGCACAAGGTCCTGAGTTCAATTCCTGGTACCAAAAAAAAAAAACCAGAAATAGGTGAAATTGAAAACAGGAAATGAGTAGAGAAAAGCAACAAAGTCTAAAGCCAGTCCTTTGAAAAAGTCAATATGAGTAAGTTTCCAGCCAAGCTAAGAAAAGAAGAGCAGGAAGACAGAAATTACATGTATTAGAAATTACAGAAGAAATATCACTAGCTCTCAGGGACACTAACAGGGTAGTAAATTAATATTATAAGTCACTTTGTGCTCACAAATTTGACCTGCTAGATAAAATGAGATAATTTCTTGAAAGGTACAATCTAGCAATTCATATGAGAGTAAATAGGTGTAGACCTATGTAAATTAAAGAAATTGAATCAATAATTAATAGCCTTCAAAAATCAAAAGTATCAGACCTCAACAGGTTCACTGGTGAATCTCACCAAACATTTCAGGAAAAATTGTACCAATTTTCTACAGTCTTTTCCAAAAGACAGAAACAAAAGTAATACTTCCTAACTCATTCCATGAATCTGCATATGTCAAAACCTAATGGTGAAATGAGACAGACATTACAAGAAAACTACAGACTAATATTTCTTATGAACATAGATAGAAAAACACTTCAATAAAATAGTAGCAAATTGAACAGTATATAAAAAGAATAACACACCACAATCAACTGAGATTTATCCCAGGCATACAAAGCTGGTCCAGCATTTGAAAATCAGTTAATATAATTTATCACATAAACAAGCTAAATAATAAAATGACACAATCATATCAATAGAAGCAGGAAAAACCTTTGACCACATCAAATAAATACTTAAGAAATTCCCAGCAAAATAGAGTCATAGAGGGACTCCTTCAACTTGGTAAAGAACATCTACAAAAGACTCAGCTAACACCTTTTTCAAGTCATAAATTTGAAGCTTTTCCACTAATATCATTAACAAGGTAAGGATATCTCTTCTCATTATACTTTCCAACATTGTACTAGAGTTCCTAGCTAGTATAATAAGACAAGAAAAGAAAGTAAAAGGTATTGAGAAAAAGGAAATAAAATTTGGAATAACAGACCAAAAATTTCCTCCTCAAGCAAATAAGCAGTTTTAGCAAGATTGCAGAATGTAAGGTTAATATACAAAATTCAGTCACTTTTGTCTACATAGTAATGAACAAATACAACTGGAAATTAAAAGCATATTATGATTTACATTAGCACTCCAAAAGTGAAATTCTTAGATATAAATCCACTAAAGCATAATCCACTAAAATATGACATGTACAGGAAGTATTCAGTGATAAACTAGATAAAAATAGAGACATTGTATGGTCATGGATAGGAAGACAGTATTATCAAGATATAGTTTTCTAGCATGATCTATAGATTCAGTGCAATCCTACTCCATATCCCAGAAAGTTATTTTGTGGGAATATAAAATGGTAAAGCCACTCTCAAAGACACTTTGGTGGGTTTTTATAAAACCGAATATACACTCACCTGGGGCTGGAAATATAGCTCAGCAGCACGGTGCCTGCCTGGCAAGTGTGAGGTGCTGAGTTCAATTGTCAGTTTCCAAAAAAAATTATTCAAACCAAATATACACTCACCTGTGATCCAACAATCACACTTAGTGTTTAGGCAAATGAACTGAAAGCTTAGGTCTATACAAAAACTTGCATGTGGTTATTTATAGCAACTTCATTTGTAATTTCCAAAGCTTGTAAACAGTCAAAATGCCCTTCACTAAGTGAATATATAACTTAATTATAGTATAGCCAGACAATGAAATATTATTCAGCATAAAAAGAAGTACAGTATCAAGCCACGTAAAAACAGAAAAATTAAAATTCAGGCATGTGAAAGAACTCAATCTGAAAAGGCTATATAATGTGTGACTCCATGATATTCTGGAAAAGGTAAACTTGTAGAGACAGTAAAACATTAGTATTTTCCAGGGATTGGGAGAAGGGAGGGTTAAATAGGTGGAAAAGAAGATTTTTAGGGCGAACGATTCTGTATGATACCACATAGAGAATACATGATGTTGTATATTTTTCAAATATCGGGGAATATATGTCACTAAGAGTGAATCATAAGGTAAAGTATAGACTTTAGATGATAATGCTGTGTGGGTGTAGGTTCATCAACTGTAGTAAATACCCCGTTGTTGTGAAGGATGTTGTTCGTGGGACAGGATGTACGTATGCGAGGGAAAAGGTATTATGAAAACTCTACTTTCTGCTCAGTTTTGCTGTGAACCTAAAACTACTCCAAAAAGTAAAACTCATCGTTTTAAAAAATACTCAGTTGCTTTTGGGATCATGAAGGAAACTTGTGATTTTAAGATCAACTTTAGTGGACTAAGGAGCACCAAATCACAAGAGTTATAAGGTGAAGAAATAATGTTTATGTATAGATCTTGCCTCTGAAAGGAGGTAGAGAAAAAGAACAATAACTAGATAGAGAAGCAGAGTCACAGGAAGCTTTAGTTTTATGTTTTTAAAGATGGAATATGTCAGACAATTTTAAAGGGTGAGTGGGAATGATGGGAGGGAGAAAGAGAATAGCTGAATTTCACCCAGCAGGCAGCTGGAGCCCCCATGGCCTAAAGAGCTACCCATACTTGGCCTAAATTTTACTTCTTCAGCCTAAAGCAGTAAAAAAAAAAAAAAATCTCCATACTGTCAGTGTTCTCTTTTCCATACTTTTCACTGTCTTTGTCCTGCTTCCATGCTTCCATTTGCTTCCATTTGCTTCCTGCTTCCATTTACTGTCTTGGTTTCCATCTCTCCTAACCACAATGTCCTCTCTCCCCGTGCCCACCCCATCCTTTTCTTCCCTGCTTCCCCCTCCTCCCTTCCCTACCTCTATGCAGATTAAACATCTTTCAGTTTAAGTGTGCTACCTCTTGCCTTTATGCCATTTCTATGCTATTTTATACTCTGCCTGTTCTCAAAAGATATGCTCATAGTAGCTGATTCTTCCTAAATATAGCTCTACCCTAAAATTCTGTTATTTTCATGGATATAGAGGAATTGAAATCCCTTATCTATCCTGCTGAGAAGGTAAAATGGCATAACCACTTTGGAAAAGCGTTTGACATGGATCCAGCATTTTTACTATGAGTTATATCCCCAAGACAAATAGAAACATACAACCTCACAAAAATTTGTACATGAATGTTCACAGCAGCATTATTCATAAAAGCCAAAAGAGAAACAACCCAAGTGCCAATCTACTGATGAACAGATAAATAAAATGTAGCTTGTTTATTTATTTATTTTTCTGGTACCGGGAATCGAACTCATGACCTTGTGCTTGCCAGGCAGGCGCTGTGCCGCTGAGCTAAATCCCCAGCCCCCAAAAATGTAGCTTGTTGATCCAATAAAATATTATTTGGTAATAAAAACAAATTAAGCACTGATATATACTACAACATGGATGAACTTTGAAAATATTCTGCTCTTTGAAAGAATCTGATCACAAAAGATCACATATTATATGATCTAATTTATCTAGGGTAGGCAAATGTATAAAAGCTGAAGTAGTTTAGTGGTTTCTTAGGGCTAGTGGTGGCAGAGTGGGAAGTGACTGCTAAAGATACAGAAGTCTTTTAAGGATGAACATGTTCCAAAACTTGTGTGGTTATAGTTATAGAACCCTGCAACTATCCTCAAAAACATTGAATTTTATACCTTAAATGAGTGAGTTATATAGTATGTGAATTATATCTCAATAAAACTATTTTAAAGCACCACAAAACTTTCCTATATTATTATATGGAAAACAGAAGTCCTTGAAATGTAAAAAGACATGGTTGAAAAATACAAGGATAGGAATTGGCCTTTAAAAGAGGGGAAATATTTTCGCTGTGATGGATTTGTAAGTTTATTGGTGGGAGGGCTGACTTGATACCTAGAAGGACCACATATTTCATTTAATGCTCTACTATCACTGTCATCATCTTGAAATTTTAAACTGCTTAACAAGGGCCTCACATTTTGCCTGAGCCATGGGTGGTGACATCCTGTTTGATAGCAACTATTATTGCAGGAAAGTGTGAGACAAGATTGTCAGCTATGGGTAGCACAGGGAAGAACGCCAGAGGTTTAAAGAAAATTGGGTGGAGATGATATAGTGATGAATGCTAGAGAAGTATGGAAGAGTTTGTCTATGGCCACTTTTTTTTTTTTTTTTTTTAGTTTGGGATTGCATTAATGTGCAGATGGAACAATTTTCCTCAACACTCAGTTGTACTCAAGGTCCAGAGTAGATGGATGCAGGGCTCATGTAAGGTTGAACATTTGTCAGATATGTATGATAAAGGAAAGAGGTATGAGAATAATGATTATGATGGTTGCTAGTATAACACATAGTTAAGGAAGGAAGAAGACCAGAGAAGGCCAGTGGGTGAAGATAAAATACTATCAGTGCCCTGGAAATTTTAAGGAGAGGAAAATTTATTCCATAAAGAAACTTTTAACAAGGATTGGAAGGATATTTGAATTGGTGATTCTATAGTTTCTGTTGACAGTAAAGCCTGGGGTTTGATGATGCAGTGAATGAAGTAGCATGAGGGGTTATGGTTATGGTTTGTGTCCAGATGTCCCCACAAAGCCTCTTGTGATCATAGGGTTCTTTTTCAGAAGTGGTTGAATCTAGAGTGTGGAATTGATTCATAGTGTAATGCTGGGATTAAGGATGCTGTAATTAAGGGTGGGTGATTGCTGTATCAGTCCACTGATTGGATCAGCCCCACCCTAATCCCGGTAGTTTGTCTGTCTGTCTCCCCCACCCCCTCACCTCTCTCATTGCTTTTGGTGTCTTCCTCCACCTTGAACTATTGCTCCTCTGCCATGTGCCAGCCAGCCAACTATGAACTGAAGCCTCTATAAACTGTGAGCTAAATAAACTTTAACTTTGGGTGTTGAGTATTTTGCCTCAGCAATAAGAAAAGTAACTAAGATGGGAAAAACTAAGAGGCTAGTTGGATATATAATGCACTTGGTTGATTAAATCCTTTAGAATGATGGCAGACATAAGAGAAAAGTCTTCAGGGAAAGAAAGCAGTTGGTCAAAGCTATCGTATATTCACTTTTGGCTCAGCACTATGGTTCATTCAGTGCTTTAGAATATACCTTACACCTCTCCTATTTTCTTCCCCTCTTCTCTTTCTCTCTTTTTTTTTTTTTCCTGGTACCGGGAATCGGACTCATGACCTTGCACTTGCCAGGCAGGTGCTGTGCCGCTAAGCTAAATCCCCAGCTCCCCCTCTTCTCTTTTTATACCCCCAGCCCTAATTTAAAATCCTGTCATTTGTTCAGGACCCAACTCAAATTTTAGCCCTTTACTTACATTTAACATATTTAAATTTTGACAGAGTTAAAGGACATTTTGAAAGCATATGACAAGTTACATAACAGGATAAGCAGTCATTGAACAGTCTGAATTTTTATTTTTTAAAAATTAGTGCATGTTTGGTACATGCATATAACACATCTTAATTCCTTTTTTTGTTCCCTTTTCCTCCCTTTCCTATCCCCTCTCTCCATCTCTTGATCCGTTGCTATTTGAGAAACATCTGTTTCCCTACTTCCTATTATCTATCCTTTATTTTGTTTCTTATATAGTCAATAAAGCAATGTACCTTGTAATGTTGCAGTTTCCTGATGTTAAGAGTACATTTAGTTTCTTAAATGCAGATTTGTGGTATAGTAAAGACAATTACAGATATATTCAGTATTTTCTCTAAAATTTAATTTTAAATTTCAATAAGCAGCTCTCACTATCATTTGTTTTATTTTCATAGGACGCTATTTAGGAGATGTTACCTTCAATATGGTAGGAAAATTTTTTGAACTGAACATATCAAACTATTTTTTCTTTTAACTAATTTTTTATTTAAACCTTCAGTCCCTCATACTTGGCTGCAGATGCCCATACCATACTCTTCTAAGGAAAATATGTGTTTTCGTATAACGGTAGGCATCTGTGCACACCGGTAGCTGTGCTGGAGGAATAAAGAAATCAATCTTTCCATTCACCCACTTGGTATGACAAACTGCGAGGTGTTCACACCTGTGTTAAAGTGTAAATGGGTAAGCTTTACCCACATTATATGCTGTGTTACATTTTTGTGCATTTATAACTTTTTAAATTTTTAAAATTTTTTTTGGTACTGGGAATCGAACTTATGACCTCAGGCTTGCCAGGCAAGCACTTATACTACTGAGCTATATCCCCAGCTTTTTATAACTTTTTATGGAATGTTTTCTTTTGATTTCTCTTGTAGAATTAGCCCAGTTCATTAAAATGTCATGTGAAAATCCACTTTTATAACTTTGAGAAGAGGTTGAAAGTGAGTCGTGAGGTGACTCAGCCACCAATGATGACTTGGAAGATGTAAGCCGAAGAAGTTAGCAATATATAACAGATATGGCAGGTAGAGATATAACAGACAGAGAGATAACAGAGAGGTACAGAATGAAGACCTTGATTCAGATGAGGTCAAAAACAGTAAATAAATATTTGACTAGTCAAAATGATCATGTATATCTGAATGATCTAATGTTAGAACTAGGTCAGAAAATGTTATTAGGTTATTAGGTTATTGTTTTTATTTTTGTTGTTTGTAACAGATGACATGCTATAAGATGTTTTGAAATATACTAATAGCAAAATACAAGAAAACTAATAACAAAATATAAGAAAACGTTCTATATGCATGTTATGGTTGATATATTGTGTCAACTTGAGTCTAGAGGCTTGGCTAAGTGACTTAGCAGTTCTACATCCTGAGACTGTGCAAGAGGAGGGTGCAGAGACAGTGTGGGTGTGGGCAGATAGCCGGCATACAATATAAGGGAGGAAAAAGAGGCTTGCTTCCCCCGCAATTTTGCTCTTGTTGCTTTTGCCATCTTCTGCCACCTTGAAGTGTTGCCCTTGTGCCATGCCACCCTACCCTGCCTTGGAGCCAGCTGATTATGGACTGAAACCTCCACAAACTGTGAGCTAAATAAACCTTCCCTTCCTGAATTTTGGGCATTAGGTATTTTGTCTTAGCAACAAGAGAAAAGTAACCAAGACGATGCACCATTAGTAATACTCAAAAATATATTTATCATGACACCTCACTATCTGAACTAGAAACCTTCATAGCAGCACTTTATCATTCTAATTGTCAGCTAAAGGATTTACAAAGAAGTGACAGATGTGTGCTGAGATTTTTAGAACAATAATGAGACTCAAGAGATTTGATTTCCTTCAAAAATGCCTACATTTTGATGACAAAAAGACTTGCCAAGAAAGAAAAAAGCCCAACAATGTGTATGTTGTTTGCTCATTGTTGAAAGCTTTGTTTTGAACTGTCAAGCAATTTATACTGTCTGAATACATGACAGTTGACAAACAACTTGCATTATTTCGTGCTTGAATCCCCAACACAAATAAAGGCAGAAATGGTTACATTTTACAAGAAAATGAAAGGCAAAGTAGATGTTGATGAGTTATGCAACAACTATGATGTCACTCGAAATACAACGTGTTGGCCAGTGGTTGAGTTTTACCAGATCCTAAGTATTAATAGTTTACAAAGAAATAACAAACACAAAATATCACAGGGAAATTTTCTTAGAGGATTTGGGACTGGAATTGATAACATCAATTACAACAGAGGGAGAACAGTATGTATCTACCCAAAGAACTACGGAAAAGAATTTTGGAGAAGACCAGTGAACAGACAGGTGGGATATCACAAGAACCTTCTAACAAAACAGGAAGACCAGCAAGACATCAAGTATGTCCCACCAAAGACAGGAAAACAAAACACATGTACTGTCAGTGTGAGTGATACTTGTGTATGGAATGTGCTGTTCTCGTGTGAAAAGTGCCTTAGGTGTGATATTTGGAGTAAAGATTATTTGTGTGGTAGAATTTTATTTGTATTTTCACTGTAGTTCACATGGGAATTTATTTCTGTTGTTTATTGCTTAGATTTAGTAAACAGTTGATATAGAAAATGTTGATGTTTATTCTAAATACTCAGTATATATTTGATATTTTATTTTATTAGTATTTTATTTTCCTGCTAAGTGGACATTGTATAATAAGGAGCTCCTTACAAAAGAGGAAGAGAAGTGAAAAGCACGATTGCCAAAAAGAAAAGGAAAGCTAAGCACATGTGCTGTCAGTGTGAGACTTGTATATGGAACATGCTGTTGTCATATGTGAGCACTGCTTTAGGTGTGATCATTGAAGCAAAGGTTATTTCTGTGGCAGGGTTTTGTTTGTATTTTCACTGTAGTTCACATAGGCATTTATTTCTGCTGTTATTTTTTTAGATCTTGTAAGCAGATAAACATAAACAGTTGATGTTGAAAATATTGATATTTATTCTACACACTCATTTCATA
>NW_004955408.1:3237970-3261417 GCF_000276665.1 Chinchilla lanigera | reverse complement strand
TGGTAGAAATGTTTTTACAGCACTGTGAAATGTAATTCTTGATTGTGAATTTGTTTCAGCTTGAAAACGATTTAGAAGATAGAGATACAGACATTCAGACAAAGTTAAATCATCGTGCACACATCGACATTGAGTTATCCCACCATAGGCCTGCTCTTGGAAGCAGTGCACATAGCTCAGTCACTGGAGTTCTGCTGCCTCAGCCCCTGGCGCCTGCATTGGTGAGCACTCATTATTTATTAACTCTGGTTCTTGAAGAGACTTAGTATGTACTGATTGAGAAGATTTAGAAACGTGCATTTTTAAACAAATCTGGGAAAAATATAGGAAATCTTTATACTTACAGCTATATATAGACTGATTTTTCATTTACTTTTACATTTTAATTTTTATTAGCACGTGTTTGCAGTACATGATGTTTACATTCCTAGTGTGGAGTTGGTACGTGTACATAGCACATCTCAGTTCTTTTCTTCTTCCCTTTCCCTGTCCTTCCTCCCCACTCCCTCAATCTCTTGATCCCTTCTCATTTGAAAAACATCTATCTCCTTTTTCCTCCTATCTATATTTTATTTTACTCCTTTAATGTAGTGGTATTTTTAAAAGTGAACTGACCATCAATAGTTGGGTCACTGGGACTACTGCAAGGAGAGACAGTTTAAGCATTCATATGACTTACTGGAGAGGGTAATACTTGAGAAAGGAAAGCAGGGAGAAAGCAGGACTAAGCAGGTACAGCCTCAATCCTCAGTGCAAGTCTGACAGAAGCTCCTCTAATGAGCAGTTCTGGAGCAGAGAGTACCCATCACTGTCTATGTTGGGCTGCTGTGGCCGAACATTAGCTGGAGGCTGCCTGAGAAAATGGGCAGATCTTAAAGAAAATTTGAAAGCTGAAGCAGACCCTAACGGTGTTGCAGCTGGGTAGTATCAGCTAACTGTACTCCTTGCGGTAAAGAGCAGGTTCTTTGTTTGAGGAGATCAGAGTAGAGCACCTTCAAGGCTGCCGCAGGGATGATAATAGTAGCTGTCACTGAGCATTCCTCCCCTCCAGACACCATAGGTTCTGTTTACATATATTATTTGTAATCCTTGCTCACCAGTCCCTAATGGTAGAAGAATCCTCATTGTTCACATGAAGTGATTAAAAGATTATGTAGCTAATAAATTAGAGAGCTGACATATTCTGTGTACCGGGTAAACATAACCTTAAATTTTTTTGATAAAACTTTTTCTAATCATCTATTCTATATTGTTTTGCCAACAACTAGTTTTAAGAGATCCAGAAGGAAAACAAAAGATTGAAAAAGAAACCTGACAAACTTTTCTATGACGTTTGAGTTTTATCTCTGAGTTTGGGTTCCAAGACTTCACATAATAAATACTATTCAAAAAGAAAGATGTTATTAGAAACATAGTTGTTTCAAGGAATCCAAGGGTTGGGAAGACAGCTGATTTGTAGAAATAAAGCTGCTTGACCCTGTCTCAGCATTTTACTCTTTCTTTCTGTTCTGCCTTTTACCTGTTTCTTTGCCTTTGCTGTCCTGGGTTTTGTCTCTCTTAATGTCAGCCTGCGTCTGTCTGCTCCCCGTGTCTGTCTTGCTGTCTCCTCTCTCCCCAACTCCCTTTTCCTCAGTTTCTCTCTCTCAGTCTCTTTCTGCTCACAGTCTGCTGGTGTCTGTCTTCTCTTTGCTCTCCCTCCCTCTTTCCTTTTTTCAATCTTCTTTTCTATTTCTCTTTTCCTTCCAGATCTTCTGCTTTCACTTTCCCACTTTCCTTCCTCACCACCCTGGCAGTCTGACCCTCTCTTTCCTCTGTCATTCTCAACTCTTGAATCTTGTAGCTTTCCTTGTTGTCTTTAATCTTTCCTGTTGTCCACTTGTCTCTCTGACTGCTTCTTTGCATTTTTAAGAAACAGAAAGTGTCTGCATCCTATTTTATAATTTCTTTAATTTTGATGTTCCTTGAATAGAGTATCTGTATAAGAAGGAAAGGAAAATTTAAAAAAAAAAATATATATATATATACACAAGATAGCTAATATAATTATATTACTAATTTCTGTTAATTCATTGAAAAGAACGGTTTGTGCTTATATTGTTTGATCAATTTTTGCATACCAACATCCAAGATAACAATATGCAATATATTAATCATTATTAATTTCCTACTATCTTGTTTTGAAATTCAAAGCAATTCAAATCATTGCTTTGTTTTTCTCTTTAAAATAAAAAAGTATCTGTATAGATGTAAACTTGTATATTTAACCAAATTATCCTTGCTACAAATATGTTTTAACAGCTTCAGAAATAATTTATAATCCCTTTCCATTAAAAAGTAAAATAATAGGGCCAGGGATGTAGCTCAGCAGCATATGTGCTTGCCTGGCAAGCCTGAGGTCATGAGTTTGATTCCTGGTACCAAAAAATAAATAAATAAAATAAAATAAAATAAAATAAAATAAAAACCCCTTCTGGGTTTATAGTCAAAAAGTAAAATAATATACTAGAAAGTAAACAAATGCTGAAAGCAAAATACCTTTTTGTAGCAATTAACAAAGATAACCAAAACACTGTTATCCAATTCAACACTCTAGCTTCTCTTTCCCAATTAATTGTTATTTCACCAAAATATTCTCATATAGTTGTTATGCACCCTAGAGTTCTCTTCAGAGTTGACTGACTGACCTCCAGACAAAAATTCCTTAGTTTCCTTCAAGTAGTTCAAAATTTAATAAGCAGGTTGAAGATTGTATTAGTATTACACATGATTTAGTCTCCTAACTTTGAATTGTGGTTTTACTATTATAATAATTTGTTTTTTTCTGCTATTTAATCTCCTATTTTATAAACATTTATAGAAAACAAATTCTTGTATTCCTAATAAGAAAAGTAGAGGCCTGTTAACAAGTACTCCATCTTCAGAGGCTGCTGGTTTTGTGGTAAGTATTAGCATTCGGTACTCGTGGTATTTTTTGGCTCCTCTTCTCCCCATTCTTGTATTTTTCTCCTACCGAGGGAATATCTATAGAGAACAGTATCTATATTTTCCTGTTGTACATATTTTCACTAGAAGTATTGTATATGGTGCTATTCGTGTATATGGGTAAGATGAGAATAGTGAAATGCCAAGTAGGGTCCTTCTTATTATAAAATATACATAACAGAAAATTTGGACTTTTAACCATGTTTAAATGCACAGTTTCAGAACTCTTTTCATCTTGCAAAACTGAAACCTCACACCTATGAAACAATAACCCCCTATTCCTAGCCTTTGGCAATTACCTTTTTTTTTCTGTCTCTATAAATTTGACTATTCTAGGTACCTCATGGAATAGGTGGAATCATCAGTATTGGTCTTGTTTGTTGGTTCATTTTTGAGATAGGGTCTCACTATGTTGCTCAGGCTGACCTTGAGCTCCTGGGCTCAAGTAATACTCTGGCCTCAGCCTCCTGAGAAGCTGACTACAGGTGCACACCTCTTGCTTGGCAATATTTACACTTTTGCAAATGGCTTTAATTTAGCATAATGTCTTCAGGTTCATCTGTGGTAGCACGTGTCAGAAATTCCTCTCTAAGGCTGAATAATATTCCATTGTATGTATACATATTTTATTTATTCATTTATTCATCCGTAGATACTTGAGTTGTTTCCACATTTGGCTGTTGTTAACAACGCTGCAGTGAACATGAATGTACAAATACCCAAGTCTCTGCTTTTAGTTCCTTGAGGGTATATGTCCACAAGTGGGATTTCTGGATCATATGGTGACCCCAGTTTTCATTTCTTGAGGACTGTAACCTGTTTCCCACTAGTGATGCACAATGCTCTAGTTTCTTTCTCTTTTTTTTTCTGAGACAGGGTCTCACTGTGTAACTTAAACTCACTATGTATCCCAGGCTGGCCTTGAATTTACTGTGATCCTCTTGTCTCAGCCTCCCAGTGCTGGATTACAGGCATGAACCACCGCACCTGGTTCCAATTTTCTATACGTCTCCCAATACTTGTTATTTTCTGTTTTTTAAATGGACATCATCCTGAGTGTGAGCTAGTATCTCATTATGGTTTTGTTTTGCATAGCCCTAATGATTAGCAATACTGAGAATCTTTTCATGTGTTGTTGGCCATTTGAATAATTTTTTTTAGATAACGTCTATTCAGGTGCTTTGCTCATTTTTTGCAGACATGGTCTTCCTTTGTAGTTTAGGCTGGTCTTAAACTTACTGTGTAACCCAGACTGGCTTCAGATTTGCAACAGTCCTCCTGCCTCAGCCTCTCAAGTGCTGGGATAACAGGTGTGTGCCACCATGCTCAGCTTCTTTGCTCACTTTTGAATTAGGTATTTTTATTGTTGTTCAGTTGTAGGTTTTGGTACATTCTAGATACTAACCACACTATTTAATATGTGGTTTACAAATATTTTCTCACATTCCATGGGTTGCTTTTTCACTGTCATGGGATTCTTTGATACATAAATGTTTTCATTTGATGTAGTTCAAATCTCCTTTACTTTTGTTTTCTGTGCTTTTGGTATCATATCCAAGAACTCATTGCCAAATCCAGTGTCATAAAGTCTTTATTCTATGCTTCTGAGTATTTTATCATTTTAGTTCTTACCCAACAATTTCTTGGGTTCAGCTGAATAATAGGAATACATCTTACTAGCAGGGTAGCTGAAGGTGTTTATCCAGGGCAGCAGTCCTAACAGAGGTCATCAGGGGCTGGGGATACAACACAGTGCCTGTCTGGCAAGTGTAAGGCCAAGAGTTCATTCCTGGTAACCCCCCAAAAAAGTCATCAACAGCTTACATAGCAGTATGTGCACAGCCCAGCTGCATGGAAATGAGATGCAGTATCTTTTGTAACATCACGTGTACTTAGCTCCTCAGGGCTTCACAGGGACATGCCTAATTCCAAGGGTCTCTGCTCCCAGGGAAGCTAAATATGACATTTTTATAGTATTTATTTATTTGTAGTGCATTTAAGTTTGTCCTGGAGATAAGTTTTCTACTCAGACATCATTTTACCATAAGCAATGTTATCTAGTAAAATTTAAAAATTTTTATCCTTACCAGGTCCCTAGGGGAGCATAGTTTCAATTAACCAAAGATCAAAAATATCTTTGAAAGAATTATCCTCAAATAATTCTAATTATATTCATTCAGATGAAATTACTGATGTGTCAAGTTCACAAAAGTATGCTATCAGTGGGCCAGTATTTTAAACTTTAGTTACTTAAAATAAGTGTTTCTGAAACTTCCACCACAGAGTAATTTTTTTTTAATAGATTGATTTGTCCCCGGTGCAAAAAGCATCTTATGAAGAACTACTCCCAAGTGTCAGCAATTGTGTTAATTCAGATGAAATTGTTCCTGTGTCAGGTTTGCAAGAAAATTCTTCAGATGAGGTAGTATTCTTAATTTTTCCTTCAGTTACTGAAAGAGATCATTGTTGTTTTATTAAATACTTTATATATGAGATACATTGTGAAATCTAGAACTCAGGTGAAGCTAACATCATTTACATGTAGTGAAGAAGAATCTCTTATTAGATATATGATAATATTTACTAATATTTTCTCTAATTCTATGCATTGCCTTTTTACTCTATTGATAGGGTCTTTTGATACACAAAATTTTTAAATTTTCATGAAGTTTAATTTTATATTTTGTAGCCTATACCTTAAGTGTTTTATGTTCACTTGATTCAGCTGCTTATAGCACAACTCTCCTACCTTTAACTGCTGGGAATCCCTCAGAGAGGAAATGATCTGTGTTACCCTTTTCTTAGAAAAATCTTCTAGACTGTAGCTTGAGATGGAAAAGGGCCATTGCAAGAAATAGGAAAACACATCTGGGTATCTGTTTTCTATTTATGTAAATGTAGCATTCATATAAAAGAGTATGCATGCTGTAAAGAAAAAAATGGATGGATTCCCTAAAGAAAAAAATAGATGGATTCCCTATAAACACTACCATTTAGACAATGAAACAGGACGTTACAAATACCTGTCCCCTAAAAAATCTAGAGCTTCGCCATGATTCCATTCATCCTTTCAGTAACTATTAATTCTGAGGTCTGTGTCATTTATTCCTTCATATTTTTTCTCAAAACTAATACCTTTATTAAACATTTCATTCTGTGAACATGGTATTATATTCTTGTTTATTTAGGTGCTCTTTAATATTTTTTGACATCGTATTACCATTTTAACTACAATGATCTTATAATTTTTTGTTAGATGTATTCCTAGGAAAGTTACATTATTTTATGCTATTGCTTTTTTTTTTTTTTTTTGTCTTTTTGAGACAGGGTCTCACTATGTAGTTCAGGCTGGTTTTGAGTTCACTGTGTAGCCCAGACTGATCTCAAACTCACAACGATCCTCCTGCCTCAGCCTCCTGAGTGCTGGGATTACAGGGGTGCACCACCATGCCTGGTTATTGTATTCTATTTAAAAATTGTGTATTTTAACTTTTCATTGATGGGGTACAGGTACAATTAATTTGTATGTATTTGTGTATAGCCAGCAATACTGCCAAATTTGTACATTTTCTTGGATTTTCTGTGTAGACAGTCATATCCTCTGTGAATAATGGCAAAATTTGTTTATTTTATGCAAATTGTGCCTTCTTGTCCTATTTAGGACTTCTAGTACAATATATTTCTCATTTTGGATCTCAAGTGAAATTGTTTACAAAGTTATTAAATGCTTTTTCTGAATCTATCAAGATTATGTTTATTTTTCTCCTTCTTCAACCTTGTTAATATAGTGAAGTAAATTAGCTGACCCTTACTGACCCTAGCTGACCTCAGACTTTGCATTTGAGGATTACTTGGTCAAGCTACATAATTTTTTTTATACATTTGACTGATTTAGTTATAATTGGGCTCAAGATTTTTCTGTCTGTATTTTTCTGTATATATTTCTAAATGATTAGTTCCAGTGTTTTCTTGTAATATGTTTTCTCTCTGTTTTAGGTCTAAAGGTAATTGGCCTCATAGAATGAAGTTAGGTGTATTCTGTATTTCTATTCTTGAAAACAGTTTATGTAAGATTAGAATTATATATTACTTGAAAATTTGTTAAAACTTGTTGATGTGGGCCTAGTATTTTCTTTGTGAGAAGATTTATAAGCACAGATCTAATTTCTCTGTAGCATGCTGTGAAACCTTTATTTTTTCTTTAGTTTTAGAAATCATATAGTCCTATGAATTGGTACAATTTGTATAAAGTATTCAAATTAATATAATAAAAGTTGTTTATGGTCTTCTATTTTAGTCCTAGTTGTATCTGTACTCATGACTTCTTTTTTATTCTTAATAATCCTTCTGTTTCTTAAAATTAGTCTTGTCAAAGGTTTATTTTCTTACTTTTGAAAGAAACTATCTATGATTGTTAATCTCCTGTATTGTTTCTTTACTTTAATGTATTTCCCTGATGCCTCCTCTTGTGTTTATTGAATTCTTTAGATTTTCTTTGCCCTTGTGTTATGTACTTCTTACTAGTTTAACTGTGGCCAACAGGTTTGATATGTGATAACTGCAATATTAAGTATTTTTAAATTCCAGTATGATTTCTTTTTTGACCTAAAATTTCCTTAGAAACACACATTTTTTAAAAATCCCACATGTATGTGAGCTTTTATGCTTATGATTCACTTATAATTTAAATGAGTTTCAGTCAGAGAAAGTAGTATGTAAGTGGTATGGATTCTCTGAAATTTGTTGACCCATATGTTACAATCTAAAACATTGATTATTGAATGTTTCATGTGTTTGAAAATGTTTATTCTGTAATTTTTGATAGATGAAGTCTCTCTGTCAGTTAAACTTGTTAAATGTTTTTATATCCTTCCTGACATATTATCTGTTTAAGCCATCAGTAGTAGTAATATGTTGAAATTAGCCACTATTATGATGACAGGTTTATTAGTTTCTTCCTGTGGGCCTACAGATTTTTCCTCTATCTATTTTGAAACTATTTTATTGGCTCTATTTTATTGTGTATTTCTTAAATTATTGTGTTTTTTCTAGGGAATTATACTTGTTTTCATTGTTTAGCAAGCTTCTTTGTTCATTATACTTTTTGTCTTCAATTCTGTTGGGCTTACTATAAATGTAGTTGCTCTGCTATTATATAACGCATTATATAACGCTTAGTACATCTTATTTCTATCATTTCATTTTCAGCCTTCTCAAAGTCTTTTGTTTTGGATGGCCTTCTTATAAACAGTTGTATTTTCAGTCCTGTCTAAACAATCTGTCTTTTAACTCTAGTTCAGTTAGATGTAATGATTATTGATATACTTGGCCTTGTTTCTGCCTTTTTTCTTATCCTATTTTCTTATCCTATTTTTTCCTGCTTAACATTTTTTGATTCACTGAAAATTTTAATGTTTTTTATTATATTTCCCTCCTTTCCTATGAGTTTGGAATTTATAGTCTCTCTTTTGTTTTCATCATGACTACACTTGAAAATTTACCAGGCATATATAAATTAATAAAGTCTAAAGATTAAACAGTAACTCACTCTGTTGCCAAAAAGTGTCAGAACTTTAGAGTAATTTAAAGCCCAATCATCATTTCTACTCTGAAAAGTAAGCTGGCTTGTCAACTTGATTGGCTTCAAAGCCACCTGGGGGATTAATAAAGCACACATTTGGATGTGTCTGGTAGGTCATGGAAGTGTGACCTGGGGTACTATATCTGCTCCCTGGTCCTTTCCTTTCTGGTGATATCTAGGAGCTTCCTGGCCCACATGAACCTTTGCTCTGTTATGCCTTTCTGCCATAATGTTTTTGTTTTAGAGCTAACAGCTATGGACTGAAGCCTCTGAATCCATGAGCCAAATTAATCTCTTTTCTATTCTTTAAGTTTCAGGTGTAAGATATTTTGTCCAGTAATGGAGAGCTGAGCAATATACCCAGCTTACAGCCTTTTTTATTATTCCAGTATTTTGATTCTGTCCTTTTTAAACCCAAAATTATAATCCTCAACATTATTATTACCTTATTCAGGCAATATTTGTTTATATTACATGTATTTAATTTTGCTTACCTTCCCTCTTGACTTCTAGACAATATCCTCCTGAAGTCATTTTTCTTCTTTCTTTGTTCATCTTGAGATTAGTAAGGGTCTTTGGTGGAATATTACTTTAATAGTTTTTAAAAATGCTTTTAATTTGCCCTCATTCCTGACAGTTTTTCTGCTTATATATTTCTATATTAATAACCACTTTCTCTTTTTGTGGTACAAGAGATTGAACCCCGGGTCTTCACACTGAGCTCTATCCCCACTCCTTTTAATTTTTTTTAAATTTTGAGACAGGGTCTCACTAAATTACCTAGGAGGGATTTGAACTTGAGATTCTCCTGCCTAAACCTTCTAAAGTTCTAGAATTACAGGTGTGCATCACTGTGCCTGGCTTCTCTCTGCTCTTTGATAGTAACAATCTACTGTCTTTTTTCATATTGCAGTTGCACCTGTCCTATGTGGAAAAGAATGAACTTAATAGGCTTGTACATTTCTAAGGTCAACAGGGCTGCCCTTTGTCCAAACTCCTGGAGATGATGTCAGAGCTCTGGGAATATTGTGATTGATCAATGTGTCTGTATGCCTGAGGTCTTGTCTATGTCAGATAGTTTATATTAACATGGTGATTTATGCTAAATACTCGTTTTTCATCTGTGAGGCTTTGAGTTATTCTGTATCAGTTTGACCTGTGCGGACTGAAGTCTGAGCAGCTGAAGTCAGTCATGTGGGCACCGCATGCCTGTGACCCTCAGCAGAAACCCTGACAACAAAGCTTACTAGCTTCCAGGTGTGATGGCACATACGCATAATCTACTCATCAGGCTGAGACTGCAGGATTGCTATGAGTTCAAGCCCAGTCTAAACTACATAGTAAGACCCTTTCTCCAAAGAAAAACAAAACACAAAGCAAAACGAAAGCTTACTAGCTGCCTTAGTTAGCAGCACTCTGCCCATGGGAGAATTGAGTACTGCCAATGTAACTCCAATAGCTGAGAACAACTGGAAGTTTTCTTCTTCCAGATTTATCCCTATGTGCCTTTTTTTCTGATTTTAATCTGTATTCGTTTGTTGTAATAAATGAAAACTGGAACCGCTTTTCTGAATCCTGTGAGTCCTAGCAAACTATTGAGCCTCAGGGTGATCTTGGTGATTGATGCAATATGCCTTTTCTTTCTGGCTTCTTTTAAGGTTTCCTTATTTGGGGTATGCTTTAATTTTAGTTAAATGAGTACATAAATTAATTATTGCTTTCTGTTTTCTGTTCATTTAATTCTAAAAATTTTGCTTGGGATTATTAGCCTTTCTGAATCTGTAGATTTATATCTTTTGTAAATTCAGAAATTTTCCTAGCTATTACTTGTTTTATTCTCTCTAGACTGCTAACTAGCACATTACATTCATTCAGTCTTCCATATCTTTCAACTTTCTTTAGTATTTTTCACTTATTTGTCATATTCTGTGTAATTCCTTCAGTAGTTTCTTCTTCATCTCCATCTATTATGCTGTTAAGCTTTCCATTGAATTTTTCATTTCAACTTTTATTCTTTAAGAATTTCTGATTTGGGGCTAGGGATATAGCTCAGCAGTACAGCGCCTTGCTTGGCAAGAGCGAGGTCCTGAGTTTGATTCCTGGTACCAAAAAAAAAAAAGAATTTCTGATTTGTTCTTCAAATTTGCTTTTAATTCCTGATAGTCTCTTGTTAATTCTTTAATCATTTCTTGCATTGCTATTTTATTCCCCTCTGGTTGTTCCAGTAACTGATGTTCTAGGGATTTAAATCCATTGTTTGATATGGTCTTATACACAGTAGCTCAGTTTTTCCTGAGTTTGATACTTCCATTTATTTATTTATTCATTCATTCACTCATTCAATCATTCATTTATTTAGGTGGGTACCGGGGATTCATCACCTTGCGCTTGTCAGGCTGGCACTGTGCTGCGGAGCAATATCCCCAGCCTGGTACTTCCTTTATTGTTATTAAAATGAAATTTTAGAAGGAGGTGAAATATATTTCATCCTTCATTATTTGTTGAACTGCTTCTACCACTCAGTGAATCCCAACTCAGGGAGAAGACACCGCCAGCTACCTACCTGCTTCTTCTATGTTGAAATTTCTCTTTGCTCTCTCTGTGGGGTTTAATTCTCACTTCAGATCCTTCCTGGGTCGATGGGGCCCACTTCCCTCCTTGTCTTCCTTGCGTTGCTATATTCCATTGTCTGGATGACAACTCTAAGAGAGGCTCTTTCTCTACAGCTTACCACTGGGCCATCTTCCCAGAAGTCCTCCTTCCTTTCTTTCTGGAACTATTCTAAACTGAACATTGAAGAACAATTCTGACACTGACCCTGACTCTATACTTAGTCATTTTATAATTGATTTTATTATTTGATAGGAATCCTATAGGCCTAAATTGGGGATCCCATCCTCCTGAGAAATTTTATGTTTCTACTACAATAGGAATTGCTAGGGTTGGTTTCTTTCTTAGTGCCAGAATCTCAAGTTGAGCATCCCTTTCTTCCTACTGGCCCACTTACAGTACTTGGGAGCATAACACTGTTAGGCCCACTAACTATGCTGGTTGGCTAGGATGAGTCTTGTGGCCACTGTGGAGTACATAAGTATTATCATCTTTACCTTATCCATAAGAAGGAACTGGTAGAATGGATAGATTCTCCCAAGTACCAGAAGAATGGAAAATGAACGGGAAAATAGCAGGTATTTACCACAACGATAATATGGATTAAAACAGGCGCAACCCTTGATAAATGCATATCTCTGCTTCTGAGTTCTAACAAAATATGTTACTTATGAAGATGTGGTATTTCTGTATTCTAGAGACTGTCTGCTTGAGAGAAAATTATCAAAATTACCTGAGAACTCAAGGAACCTAGTATTTGACTTAGAATTAAATTTAAACTTGTGTTTTAATTCAATTAATCATGCAAACTTTCACTTTGGAATGCTGGACTTTCTACTCTACCATTACTTGCTCTTTATCCTTAAGTGAGTTATCTAATTTCTCTGAACTGAATTTCTTCATTTGTAAGTAAGAATAATCTGCCTTGCTTGATTTTTTGTGAGTATTATATAAGCAAATGTTTTAAAACTGTTAGGGTCTGGGGTGGAGTAAGCACTAAATATATGCTTACTATTATTCATTATATCTATGAAACAGATATTGAGACTATTTGCCTTTGAATGAAAAGAACATAAAAATGTAGCAACTGGGGAGTTACACAGTAACTGCTTTTTTCCTTTTTAGTTTCCTTCTAACAGGCCAGAAATCTGTTGTATTATTAAGGCATCACCAGGAACTAGAAAAATGAAAAGTAAAGGTGTTACTATAAAGAAGAAGAGAGATTCTCCTCCTCAAGATATTCCTCAAGGTACTCTAATATGAATGCTAAGCATAATTTTTGTATTATATAAAAACATTTCATTACAAATTCTTTATGTACACAGAAAACACAATTATAAATTTTGTTCTGAGAATTTTTGTACAAAATTGACATGGTAAAATTAAAAGTCTTAGCAGGTTTCAGAACTTGAGTAAAATAATACTCTATGGTCAAATACTGTACTTCATGTGTTGAAGAATTAGCTTATGACATTGACTTAAAATGTATTTATCTGGGAAACCTCTTATAACAATTTGAAATTTTATGTTGTTTGGGTTTTATTTTTAGTAGTATTCTTTTTAGAGATAAGGAGATGGTCTTATAGTCACCTAATATTTGTTGAGCACTTCCTCTGTGAAAGATCCCATGCAACAACAGATTCAAAATCCAAATGTGTTTGAGAGATTTATTTCAGTGCTCAGACCAAAGTTTTTATTTTAATTCATAGAGACCCCCTGACAAATGTTGAACTAATGCTGCCACCTCTTGGCTTTTTCCTAGGCTCTCACTGTAACAGCAGGTTGCTCGCTTAAGTAATTTCCTTTCAACCTGTGGCCACTTGTCTCAGCCTTTCCTTTAGTAAAAATAGCAAAGCCTCAAGCTAACTTGTGATCCTGTTATTTTAAATATGCAACAGCCTATTTTTAGTCCTGGCATTTAAAGTTTTAGCTAGTTTGGCAGTAATCTAATCAGGACTACAGGGTGAAGCTCACTTTTGATGGTCTAGGACCCTGTTCAGAAGCTGATCTAAGCAAATATTGGTAGAAGTAAGCTAAAAAAGATGTGATAGATGAGGTGGTATGGTAAGTAGGGGTGTGAAAATGGTAGCTGCTATATCGAAGGGATTGTAGAAAACATCTAGTTCAACATTATCTGGGAAACTACAATCTCTAAACATAAGACACAGCAATCCAAAATACTGTCTGTTGAACTCTCAAAGTGATTTCAATGAGCACTAAAATTTGAGAACCATATTCTAGTATGGGTGTATATATATCTAGTCTATTTTGCTCATTCTTCAGATAACAAAATGACCTCAAAAGGTTGACAAGTGATTTGCCCAAGTTTATATAGCTAATTACTGGTAGACTCAGGCCTAGAACTACACATGTCAAAACCCAGAAGAGGATACTTTAGTTTTCAGCTAGGTGCACATGTATCAGTAGTGAGAAGTTTGAATTTTTAGATAATAGTAGGTGGAAATATCATACAGATATATGACAGATGGGATTGAAACTATTCTAATCAAACATCTGAGAGATGGTAGTAGAAATCACTTAGTAATAAGACATCTTAAATTCAAATCCTAACCCTATCACATAAATAAATTCCTTAAACTGTACTAATTTTTTGATGTCTGTAAAATTGGTAAGTTTTTACCTCAAAGAATTGTATAAAGTATCTAGTACATAAAAATCACTCATTATGCAATATGTGGTGAGTGGTTATTTTATTTGATGGTAAATTTGGTTGTGCTATCTCATGTAAAGAGATGTCTCTGACACAGACAAATGGATCAAACACAAATACAGAGATGAAGTATGCCAGTTAGTTCCTTAGGGGGGAAAATTCAAATAAATTGATATCATGGAAGCCTTTTAAGCCTGTTGTTTTGTATAACTATCAAATGAAAAGATGAAGCTCTATAGTTGGCTCACTCATTCAGCAAACATTAAGTCTGGATGTTATATGCTAGACACAATTGTTTGCTGATGATATTGAGAAAATGACATAGTTGTTCATGTCAGAAAGTCTATAATCTCATATAAGAAGCAAGGTAGGTGAAGTCCAGAGGAGGTAATATGCGCTTTAATAGAGGTATATGTGGGATTCAGTTGAGATACACAACGAAGGTAGAGAATCTACTGGAGGGTGAGTTGAAGCCCACAGGAACTTTCTGAGCATATAAGCCTTCCAGGAAGAAGGACCAACATAAATAAAGGCACAATGACTTAGACATCCTCAGGTAAGGATTGAAATCAGTCATGTTTGGCTTGAGTGGAAATTAGACATTTTGAGAACTGAGTCTTGGGTACTAATTGAGGAGTAGATGTTGAGAAGCTCATATACCCCGTGCTGACTTTTAATTTTATTCTGCTCCAAGTTGCTTTTTGCTTGATAATTCTTACAAGAAATGTGGAGCTGGTTTGGGAAGAATTGATATGGATGTAGAAATTCCAGGTGGCCATTCTGTAAAAATTCTCATGAACTGCCAGGCCTGGTGGCACACTCCTGAGATCCCAGCACTCAGGAGGCTGAAGCAGAAGGATTGCCACAAGTTCAAGGCCAGCCCAGGCTATACAATGAGACTCTGTCTCAAAACAAAACAAAACAACAAAAAAACCAAAACCAAACAAACAAACAAACAAAAAGCTAGCTCAGGCTAGTGTTTCTCAAAGCTTGTATATCTCAAAGTTTTTCTCAAACTGAGGAATTCTAGAGTTTGAAAACTAGTCTAAACTAAAATAGTGACACAGCTTAGTGACAAACTCAGTAGTGGCACAATGTAGAGAGAAAGAAGAATGATTAGAAGATAATTCCTAGGTCTCTAGGATTGTAAAGTTTTGGAAGTGATGTATTCTATATTAGGATAGGGAAAAGTAAACTTCATGGCCCTGGGCGTATATATGTTACTGAGGTGAAAGGTAGTTGTGACTAAATAGTTGGATAGGGTTCTTACCCTCTTGGAAGTTACACAGCTGGTAAGGAGGAGATGACTGTGAAAAAGTCTTTAATAAATGAGCAGACAGTAGATGAGGTTAGCAAGCACAAGGAGGAGGAGTAGAGGAGTAGAGGGTAGTAGAGGCAAGGCTTCCCCAACTTTAACGAACCTGTGAATCACTTGAAGATCTTGCTAAGATGGAAATTTTGGTACAGCAAGATTTAGACTGAGACCCAGAATCCACATTAATAGCAATATACTAGATAATGCTAATATTACTACCCCCTGGATTCAACTTGTAGTAGCAAAATAGCTCTTGGTTCCCAAACTAAGCTTCACATCATATTTTTCTGTTTGTGTTACATTTGGATTCCTTATCTATATATTCTGATCTAATTGCTGTGGAGCAAGGCCCAGATATTAGGGTATATTAAATCTCAGATGATTCCAACGTATAATAAAGTTGAAGAACTATTGATATAGGCTGATTATGCCATGAGAGATACATCATAACGTGAAAGTGACGATGGGAAATAGGTACCGCTGGTTGCATTCTAGATCTCCTGGTGTAAAGTGAGGAGGAAAAGGTCCCAGAATGCTTTACTCAAGAAGAATCTGGATTCAACTGCAATAAAAAGAGGGGAATTGGGTGAGAGACTGTAAGGGGCTTTTGCCTAGGGGGTGACTGAGGAGGACAAAGATGAAAAGCACAGCTAGATTGAGGCTGAGATTAAGAAGCCCTGCAATGGCCACTGACAGCAGTTTTGGTTGTCCTTTCTTCTAGAATGGAATTGAGCAGGTCTCTTTGTGTTTCCAGAGAGCTGTTCTCAATGTGTCCAGGAAGGTTGAGCTTCTATTCCTTTCATTTTTAAAAATGTTTTCCTAAGGATTGATGGGCTAGAACTAGAGTGACATAGGGAACAAAAGCTCTTACCCTCAGGGATTGGCTGTTAGTAACTGTGAGGCACTTGCTTTCATATGAAGTAATCTATTATTATATTTTTTTCTCCAGATATTATAATAAAAACAAATGGCAGGATATAACAGATGTGGCTGAAATTTTACTACTTTGAAGATATGAATGTGAAGTCAAAGTCCTTAGAAGCATGTCTACATGAAATTACATGAAATGTCTACCTGAAATTATATGAAATTAAAAATTCAGAATTCTCCAATTTCTTGTGATATTTCTCTGTGTAAAAATTCTGTTGAAATATTTATTTACTTTTAATAAGTGAAGAAAATTCTTCCATATACTTCTTAAGTACATGTACAATATTTGTATTGTAAAAGCAGAACCAAGTAGTTGGTATTATAACACTAAACATTAAATACAAGGAATTCTGTAACTTCCTTTAATTGTTGTTTTCCTAAAGTCTGTCCTTTGTATGGATTCAAGGAGTAAAGTTGTTGAAGTGCTAAAAGTGAAAATGCTTATATTACAAGCTATTTTTAACAGAACTTAATTGAAACCACATGATTGAGAGACCTAATTCCAAGTGTGACTGAAAGAAACTCTATACTCAAGATTTGCTGATGCCAGGAATATATAATATGTACAATCATAATTTAAGTATTTAATATATTACCTTATCTCCAAATAACCTTCTCTTGCCAATAATATCTGTAAGATTATTATTATTTCGGTAATCTGACTTGTGGCATTTCAATAATACCCTTCTTAAAAACAGCAGTCCTGTTGCCAGTGAGCAGAGTACAGTTAGTTGTCTAACTATTGACAAGATTTTAACTGTTTTACTAGTGTTATTACGCACAAAAGTAAATAATCAAATTTTCAAGCTACTTCAGTATTAAGGAAAATCATAAAATCTATGAAATAATTTGAGACTAAGTAACCTATGTAGTATTTATTTTTGGAAAGGAATCCTGTGGAGATATTCTTGTAAATGATTTGACAAGACCTTAAGCCCTTAACAAAGCTATTTGTGATCCTATGATTTCATCTGAAGGTAAAATATGGGATAGTTGTGAGGAAATTAGAAGAGAACAGTAATGGTAGAGGCTAGAACGAAATGTAGACCTATATTCTCAATTAGTAGTAAACTAAGTCAGCAACAGTGTGCTGGCTTTAAAAGCAGAAATGAAATGAGGAGGAATGAGAAATGAAATAGGCAGCCTATTCTGTGCCTTCAAAGTGTTTATAATTCAAGGGGAGAAAGTGAGAAGGAATTATTTGATAGTTTCTAATCAAGTAGTAGATGTCTTTGAGAAAAAATGGTATCTGATTCTTGGGATTGGGACTGGTGGGATTAGAAGACATGAACATCTGATATTGTTGATAAGGAAAATATAACAAGCTCAGAGGTAAATATTTGGCTGGGGCAATATAATTTAGAAGATAATAGAGCTAGGATTTGAAATCAGACTGAGACCAGTATTTTGTTTTATAGATTGTAGTACAGGGAAGGGTGAGGGAGGAGGGAGTTGGAATTGGCATTCCAGGTTTAGGAGTAGAGGCATAACATAAACTGTAAAAAGGAGGAGACTAAAAGAAGCCTGGTGGCTGGCAGACATGCAAATTCCCACGAGATTCTTGTTAGCAAATCCTAGGAAAGGATTGTAGTCTGAACCTTAGACCTGAGGTCTTTCAGGGTGCCTCCCTGGAAGAGTATGAAAGAGGAGGCTCATCTCTTTTTTCAGAGAGGGTCTCCAACATTTTTCAAGTGATTTAAAAAAGGTTAGTCTGTAACTAAACTTCATTTTTAAACATTTAAAACTGTATTTTAGTCTCAGATCTCCATTAGTTAAAATGCATAAAAAGCATACTGTCATTTCCATTTTAAATTTTTTAATCGGACTAGTTTTTTTTTCAGCTAAGGTATAATTAATCATGGTTTGCCCAATTATGAATGACCTTTTTATCTCATATTGGGTATACAGCATTATGTGTTTATATAAACAGTATAAAGGATGTGAGACCCACTTTCTAGATAAAGTTCAACCACTTTTGCTGTACTCTTGGTTTCTAACTTGTATTTTAAAATGTTTGTGTTACATCTTAAATCCTCCCTTGATTCCACAGGTCCTTCCAGTTAACCCATTATTCTTAACCCATTTACGTCTGTTTCTATGAAGAATGCTATTTTGCTTTCTCACTAACCTCCCCAACACACACACACACAACACACACACACACACACACACACACACACACACACACACACACACACTCGGGTTTCAGCTTTTGTTCTCCATTGACACTGTTTCCTCAAAGCTATCAGCAACCTCCTTGATGGTGATCTAAAGTGTATTTTTCAGTTCTCATCTTGGCTAATGTCTCCCAGCTAATGATACTGCAAACTGGTTTAGAACTTCCTTAATGAAAGCCTCCAATAAAGAATGACCTCTCTGAAACATTACTCCTCAGGATTTCATCGCATATCTAGCATTCTCTTTTCCATTTCTTCTAAAGGCTCCTTTTTATCTGCTCAGTTTTAAAGTTTGGGTATTTCCTGGAGTTCTCTTCTAGGGCTGCTTCTCTCATACTTTCCCTGAGTGATCTCATCTGCCCATAGCTTTAGTTACCATCTCTGTGCAAGTGATCCTGAATCTTTGTTTAACTGCCCTGGATATTGGTAGTAGAAATAAGTAATGACTTTCCCTGTATCTATCCATCACCTTAATGGCTTAAATCAATTAACATTCCCAATACTGGCACAGTGATTGTTTCAGGGATAGGTCTAGGACCTAAAATGATGCTATTGGATTAAACATAGTACCAGAACTTTTTCTTGGAATGCTGGGACAGACTTTTTCCATTTTTTTCTTAGAAGTAAAAGTTTCTGGAAGTTTCTGGCACAATTGCAGGCCCTGACTAGGAATGGAATCTATACAGAGAAACTAGAGATGGACTAAAAGAAACTGAATTTTGGATCTGGAGTTGTGGCTTGCAGCAGAATATGTATTTAGCATGAACAAAGGCCCTAGGTTCAATCCCTAGTACCAAGAAAAAAAAGAAAAGAAACTGAATTTGTTTTTGGTACTGGGGATTAAACCCAGGGCCTTTTTACCTAGCTATATCCATGGCCTTATAATTTTTATTTTGATACAGGATCTCATTAAATTGTCCATATGATCCTCCTGCCTCAGCCTCTCAGAGTTCTGAGATTACAGGAGTGCACTGCCAGCTCCATCTAAAAAAAGAAACTGAATTCTTGACACCATTCTTGTACTCCCAGGTAAAGCTGTATCTCAACTGTTCATGTACTTTAGATCCAGTTATGTGAACTAATTGCTGTCATTTTTTTGCTTATCATAGTTTTGTTTGAGTTTTCTATCATATACAGCATGGGTCACCCTGATGGACTTAATTCAACCAAGATCATTATAGCTTCCTACGTCATAGCATTTATCACAATGTACTATAATTAGCTTGTTTTTTTCCACCCTAGACTGTAACCTCCCTCAGTGCAGAAATGGTATCTTGTTCTCTATTGCATTTCCAGGTTCTAGCAGAGCTGACAGACACATATTAAGCATATGGCTTAAAAAATATTTGCTGAAAGAATGTTTGTCATTAAAGTGTGCCATTAAAGACCTTTTGTACATTTCTAAAAGAATTCTAGGTGAAGAGTTCAAGCTAATTTATGTTTAAAGCTTGGATTTATTTTTTAAAAAAAACATCAAAATCTGCAATAACTTGTTTGTGACTTGTTGGTTTCTTTTTTTTAATTTTTTTTTTTTTACTTGTTGGTTTCTTAAGGGCAGTTACTATACTTGTCTTGTTCATTATTGTTCTCAGCATCTGAAACATAGAAGGTACTTAATTTCACCATCCTTTTAGATTGTTTCTATTAATGTATAAAGTTCTCTAATCTCTCCCATCTTTAAAAAAAGAAAGAAAACCAATTTTCCTTCTATTCTTTCATTCTTTCTTTGTTGAAACCTCTTTGTTGAAGCCTGTTCTTTCTTTTTTGAAACCACTTCATTCAGGCTTTTGCTTTTATATATGTGTGTGTGTGTGTGTGTGTGTGTGTATATATATATATATATATATATATATATATATTTTTTTTTTTTTTTTTTTTTCAGAAACATTCAGCATAGTTGACCCATTCTTCCTTTTGGGGGACATCTTCTTCTCTAACTACAGCTCCTTCCAATTCTGTCTTGAGTCCTTCTCTTCTAGATCTGTAAGTAGACCTTCTAGACCTATTTTTGTAGAGGCCTTCCCTGACCACCCTGTCTAAATTTGGCCTCCTTTAGTTGCTTGCTGTTAACTATTTCTTTCTAAGCTCCTATCACAACTTGCAGATATGTTGTTTATTTTGTCTCTTCCCACTAAGAACTAAGTTCCTAAGAATAGGAACTCTTCCAACACCCTATTCCAGGTGCCTACAACAGTTAGAGATCTAGGAGGCACTTAGGAAATATTTATTGAATAAATCCATGTTTATGTTTTTACTACTTTAAACTACTGCTATTTCCTTATATAGCAATAAATAATTGGGTTAAGAGTTAAAAAAAAATGGAGGTACCCTGGGTCCACAAAAGTAGACTAAGTGTTCTGTGATGTTAGCAATAAAATTTTGTTTCAGGATAATTTAGCACAATTGTGGCAATACATCTAGCATGGTGGTTAAAAGAGCAAGACAGCCCCCTTTTCCTGTGTGGATTAACCAGCAAATGGTTATAGTGAAGAGTGCCTCAGGCAGATGATCTTGGAAGTAGGTGGACAGACATCATAGGCTGTTCAGGTTTGGGGAGACTGGGTTTTCTATTCTTGGGTGAGAATGTAGACCCTTTTCCTTCCATTTCTAACTCAGCAGTTCCACATTTATTTAATACACCATTAGTGAGAAAATAACAATCATTGTTTTTCTTACATCTCCTTCTTGCTGATTTCTTAAAGAGGCTGCTTATGAGACACCTCAGCTTCTCTCTGGGAAGTGGTAGTAATAAGTAAAATGAAAAATATCATAGATACTGAACACAAAAATAAAAGTAAACAGTTATATTTTATTATAACTTTTATTATAAACTCATTATGAACTTGTATAATTTCAGTGTTCTCTGATTCTGTGATTTTATTGTTATACTATAGTAAAGGGGAAGTCAGGTGAATGACAGAAAATAAATTTAGTTTTCTCTGTGCCTTTCAAGTACAAGACTGAGACTACAGAAATGAAGCTATTACAGGATGGGAGAATACTAAAATAAAGTATCTCTTATGCAAGTAGTAATATTCTTTCCCTTACTATTAATATCTATAATTACCCATGAAGTAATTTTTTCCTAGAATGAAAACACACAAGGTTATTGTATTTGGAAACTTCCTTCTAAAGGGACCCAGAAAACACTCTCCACTGGGCCAGTAATGAAAAGATATCAGTCCTGTGCCTTTGCTTCTATATTTCTACTGGTACTGATTTAACTTTCTAGTGTAAAACCAAAACAGCTTTCCCAAAAGATTGCCTCATTTGCTGATGGGATGTATGTCTTTCATTTTTAAAAAGACTTTATAGACTTCATTTTTTATGCAAGTTTTAAGCTTTCATTCCATATTCAAACATTTTCCAAGAAAAATACACAACTCATCTTACCTTCTTAAAAGTCTTTCACTGTTTGACACTAGAGTCCAGAAAACGCATCTGAAGTGTGTAGGTGATACAGTCCTACCTTGAGCCTATACTGCCCACAGGATCTCTAAATCACTTCCGTGGGAACACCTCAAATGTCACCTGCTCAGGACTTTCTGTAGCCCTCATTTCACCACCTAGTTCTTACTAATTTCACAACACTAGTCACTATTTGGAATTACCTTATTTATCTTCTCCTCATCTAGAACGTTACCTGTACCTTTTTCACTTTGCATCCCCAGTGTCTAGCCCTTAAATGTTTGTGAGTGGATATTCATTTTTTAATAATCTACACTGAGTGCTTTAAAAAAATCTTGTAATGTTGGAACTCAACATACGGGCCATTGACAAATTACCAGAGATGTAAATTCTGCCAGTTACTTTCCTTTTTCAGGGCCACTTATAACTCAAACCCTCACAAATCAGAGTTGGCAACCATTTAATGGACATTTTGTATGCCCACGAAATTCTCAGAACATTTTTATCTAGCCCTTTCAAACATATACTAGTTATTTCCTGACATCTACATTTCTTAGAGAATTGCGTCCTACTGTACAGAATTCTTTCTGAGAGGGCTACTGGGATAATGGAGTGCTGAAAATTTGTAAGCCTAGTTTGATCGAAAAATCCTGATATGTTTTAGCACGGTGGCTTTAATAACACTGTAAGGTCACTTACGAGCCATCTTTTTTAGGAAAGTGTTTTCCCGTCAGTTCTACCTTTCTCCACACTTAGACATTAAGACAGATTTTCCTGCCTTTTCCTTTTATTAAAGTTGCCATGTGCATGTACGCACGCGCGCGCTGGTTATTGAATCCAGGGTCTGCGTCATGGAAGGTACTAAACACTCTACTACTGAGCTACCCTCCCTAGCCCAGTGGTGGCGAACCCATGGCACGCATGCCTCAAGCTGAGGGTTGGCCCCTAAAATTTTAAAGAATTAGCATAGAAGGTTAGATATGCATACACAGATGTTTTCTGTAGGCTTCCCTAGGTTTCATTTGTGATTTTGTTGGTTACCAAGGAAACAGGCTAACTTCTGAGCTTCCAACGGCCAGCTCTTCCCAGACCAAGTCCTCGTGTCAGGGTTCTCGACGCTGATGGCCAGTCCGCCTGGTCTTCTCGACCAGGACCCTCGGCGGTGGCGGTGGTCCTGGCGGTATCCTCTGCGCCGTCCGGCTCTGAGCCCAAACCTATTGCGCGGCCTGGGCACAGGCTCAAAGTTCAGCCCTGGCCGGGCCGATGGAGCAGCGAGAAGCGGCGGGCGAGAGGCGGCTGCGCGGTGTCCTAAGCACCTCCCTGTCGTGGGTACTTCTGCACCGCAGTCCCCGGCGTCCACCCTGGGCCATCCTGCCGTAGCCCCCTGGACCGCTCACCGGAGCGGCGAAGCCCGGGCCGAGCCCCGCCGGCTCTCAGCCGCCTCGCGGTCCTCGCCCCTCTGCGCACGCCCCGCCCCGCGCGCCGTGGCCGTTTGAAGTGACTAATTTCTGTCATATGACTGAGGCGCCCATGGGGGTGGCGGGGCGGCTGTAGAAGCGGGGGCCTAGCGAGCTCCTAGCAGAGCGACCCCGGCCTGGCCGTGGCCAGCATGGCCCCTACGCTCTTCCAGAAGCTGTTCAGCAAGAGGAGCGGGCTGGGCGCGCCCGGCCGAGACGCGCGAGACCCGGATTGCGCGTTCAGGTAGGGCGCCGCGGGGCTGGGGGCGCGCAGCCGTGGCCTTGTGGGCTCGGTGCTCCCGTGCTGGGCTGCTCG
>NW_004955408.1:3198650-3237575 GCF_000276665.1 Chinchilla lanigera | reverse complement strand
CGGCTTGGACCTCAGCCGCGGGCCGGAGGGCCGAGAAGCCCTCCCCTCCTCCCCGTGACCGGGCGCCCGCGGCCAGCCCGTGCCAGCTCGGCCGGCGTGGTGGCAGGAGCGGCACGTTTGGCCGCCTGCGGAGTGCAGAGGAGCAGAGGAGGCCGCGCAGCCAGCCGGCGAAGTGCCGTTCTTTCGGGTTTCTTGGAAACAAAAATTGGAGCTGGGCACTCAGTTACCCGGTGGAGCGACCTTACTGTGGTCGAAGGAGAAATGTGAAATCCAGGCGGTGAGGGTAACTACCGACCAGACTGAAGTAGAGCCCAATGGAGTGAAATCTGGCCTGAGAATGAGCCATTCACACTTTGCCTTTACAACTGCTGCTGAAACGGAGTCGTTTAAAAATTGAAAACGAGATCTGATTATTTTGTGATATTACAGGTCTTGTTATGTTTTGGTTGCAGTACCTGTTGCTGGTAGAATAACTTTTTAGATTTGTAAGATTTGGTATAAACTTGGACTCAAGGTAAACTACAGTCGTGTGATTACAGAGCTATGTGTCTCACAAAATGCCTGCAGACTTACTGCAGTGTGGAAACTTGCAGATATAACCAGGCCAGATGTCAGCTATCACTCAAAACTTGGGTAGCAGAGAGCCCAGTAATACAGTGGTAGTAGGAAAAAATGAGAATCTGTCACATTTTGTGACCCAGAAAAGTGAAATGATTGTGTACCACACTGGCTTTAAAATTTTGTAAGTGCTTCACATCTCACTCAAGCAAGCCATACCAGGGAACTTTCAGTACATTTGTACAGAATTGGAATATTAAATAGATGGCCATTTAGCTGACTTTTAGATGAAGAAAAATTTCAGTTGTGAGCATTTTGGCAAAGTGCTTACTGGTAAAAGACAGTTTTTTATTCCACTGGGAAGTAAGACTCTTGCCCTACTCATCTGACTTTCTTTAAACAATTTCTTTAGTGGTTTTCTTTTGAAAAATGAAAGTGCAGTCTAGATAAGGCTACACAGAGGCGTCAAGACAATAGGAAGCAGATTTAAATTTAAAAGATGACATTTGAATAGGTAACTGATTCCTATTTCTGACCAAAGACTGACTTGAGTACCCAGGTTTACGAGGTTTTAAGTTACCGAAAGTGACTTTTAAGTGAAAAAAAATTTTTTTTAAATGTAGTCTACTGTATAGTTGTGCAATACTTTACAGTTACCAAAGAACTTTCTCATCGGCTATCTCTTTTGATATTTCACAACCACCTTGTGAGATAGTCAGGGAAAGTAGCAGTATAGATAACGATATAACCCCTTCTTGCAGAGTGGAAGCCTCATAACTACAGTGAATCATAGAATCGTTTGGTATAAAAGTAAGACATGTACTACAGGGGTACATGTGAGAAAATGAAAACTGGTTAATATCACACAGCTAGTGAGTTGCAGATCTCATCAATCCAAGTCTTTTTTTTTTAGACTTCATTGAGCTATAATTTAAATACTGTAAAATAAAAATGCATTTTAAGGGTACAGTTCTGAGTTTTATTATATGTATGCAGTTGTGTACCCTTGCTCCATTGAAGTTTTGAAACATTTTGATTTCCCATAAAGTTCCATCCTACTTGTTTATACACAGTTGGCAACTGTCTTGACCCAAGGAGTGACTGATCTACTTTCTTTCATACAGTTTTGAATTTTCTAGAATTTTTGAAGATGTAATACTACCATGTGTCTGGTTTATTTTTATTCGTAGTGGTACTTTTTTTCTTGTTGGATTTACTAGTAATTCCATCCACCCTTTTACTGCTGTGTACTATTCCATTGTTTGGGTATACCACATTTGTTCATACATTCACCAGTTGGTGGACATTTGAATTATTTCCAGATTTGGGCTGTTATGAACAATTCTGCTATAAACATTTCTATACAACATACTCAGAAATAGTTTCATTTATTTTGGGTGGTTATGTAGGAGTAGGGTTGCTGGATCAAGTACTAAAGTGTTGTGTTTTAACTTTTTAAAAAATTTTAAAACTTTTGTAAAATAGGTGTCCTATTTTGTGTTCTTAATAGCATTGTATGAAGGTTTTAGTTGTTTTGCAATCACTTCCATACTTTATTAGTTTCTTTTAAAGAATAAAGACATTCTTTATTGTGGTAAGAAATCTGTAACATAACAATTACTCTCTTACCTATTTTGAATCTTTTGCTAGGAAACAGAGTGGCATCACATTGGGGTTTTAATTTGTATTTGGCTAAGGTAATGTTCAGCATCTTTTTATGTAAGCCAGGTTTTTGAGTAGACTAAAGTGTTTTGTCTTTTTGAGACAGGGTTTCATTGTGCAGTTTAGGCTGGCCTTGAACTCTCTTTGTAGCCCAGGCTGTCCTGGAACTCCCAGAGCCTTCTGCCTCAGCCTCCCCAGTGCTGAGATGACAGGTGTGTGCCACCACACCCGGCCTAAATGTAGTTTTTATTTCAGTTAACCATTTACTTTTTAGAATCCTTATTTTGTTTAGTTTTTGTTCTAGTCAGCTTAAATTTTACTTTGGCAACTAACTGTAGCTCTCTGCTTAGGGAGATCTGCCTAAGGAGATGTAGGGTGACTAGTACATTCGGCCTGATGGTGATAAGCCACAATAGGCCTCTAGGGTAGGACATAGTTTTGGTAAAGAAGCTATAGGAGTCTTTCAGTATTGTCTTTTATGGTTACCCTATTGGAAAAGATGGCTAGAGATCTTCCCTTCAGTCTTTACCTCCTTACCCAATAGATTTCTTTGTGCTTAAGTTTTTTGAGACGAGTTTTAAAAATAGCATAGGTAGGCCATTTTATTCAGACACTTAGAGAATTGAAACAATAATTTATGTTAATATGAGAAAGAAGGTGCTGTCTAGAAGATACCGCTTTATGTTTTGTCCATCAGGCCACTTTCCTCATTTCTTTTGTTTGGGTCTTCACACTAAGCTACATCCCCAGCCCTTTTTATTTTGAAGGGTCTTATCAAGTCACTAAGTTGCTCAGGCTGGGGTTGAACCTATGATCCTGCTGCCTTAGTGTCCAAAGTGTACTCCATCACAGCTGTCTGTATAATGACTTTCTGCCATCACTTTTGCCTTTCCCTAAACCAGTCCCAACCCTTAATACTTTTAAAAACAACAAATTCTTAACAAAATTTAAAACTCTTCAACTTGGGGAGTCAGTCTTCTGTAGAGTTATAGATGGTATTATGACGTCAGTTCAGATTCTGGTGTGAATGGTATTTGCATGTGTAAGTTTGGGAAGCATTGTCATGCAGTCAGTAAAGGTGGGGTGTCTGTGGGTGTCTTTGTCTCTTGGTTCTGAAATTAAACTCCTTGCTTTCCAAAACACTTCTGGCACTTAAATGCTGAATACTCACCGATTGTTCTCTCTTAACATCATAAATTCAGGAATAGTGCTTCTGGTCGTCCTTTCTCACTTCACTTCATCTAAGAGAGAAACTCTGTAGTCCAGGATTTCCAGCTGAAGTCCCAAATTCCCTGCTGTTTGTATCACCGCTGAATTTACTCATAATTACTCATGCCCTGATTGGCAAAGGCCTAGGTTCTGGCAGCTACCATATTGAATAGGGTGGAGTTTCTCTGAGGTGGTAGAGCTGGACCTAGTAATGGTCATTCTCACCCAAAATGCTGGTTGGAGTGGGGTGGTAGATGCTGGAAAAATAGTGCTAACGTCTGTTGTGTCTACTTTATCAGAGTTGTTTTGAGGACTAAATGGTATGGCAGGTACTTAAATGTTAGCATTCTCACACCTCCATACTCCCTAGTTTCTCCTTTCTAATTGCTTTTCTAGTTTTTGTTTCTCTGAATGTGCAGTCTGATTTGCACTATTTGATCTTTCTTAAAAAAATAAAATCTGTGATGGTTGCAGTACTTCTTGCTTTCTCTCTCTCTCTCTCTCTCTCTGTGTCTCTCTCTCTCTCTCTCTCTCTCTCTCTCTCTCTCTCTCTCTGTCTCTCTCTCTGTCTCTCTCTCTCTGTCTCTCTTTGTGTTTTGGTACCTGGAATTGAACTCAGGACCTTGTGCTTGCCAGGCAGGTGCTGTGCTGCTGAGCTGTATCTCCAGCCCCATGTTTTCTTTAAAGTTCCAATACAACCATATTTTCCCTGTATTTCCCCATTGTGGCAGTTGTTTTTATCCCTTCCCCTCTTTCCTTTTCCTTACCCTCTACTCTTTTCCCTGCTAGGGATTTCACCCAGGGCCTTGCTGGGTAAGTACTGCACCGTTGGACTATAATCCTCAACTCTTGGTAGTTATTTTCTTGTCTTGCAATTGCATTTTTATGTATTCATGTCGTTCACTAGATTTTCATTCAGATTTAGCCCTGCTAAATATTTGAACAAAATCAGTCACTTAAATCAAAAAAGTTCTGGTTGATTTCACAAAGGTGTTCCTGTTCTGTTTCTATCCCAGAAGATAGTTGTTGAGTGATTTAAGCAGGTTTTACTTTGACATTATTGTTTGGCAATTTGAAGGATGATTTTATTTATTTTTTCTTTTTTAAGATTGCAAAGATGGCCTCATTCTCCAGAGTAACTTATATCCTCCATTTATGTCCCTCGTAACAGTACAGTATGTGTGTGTATGCGTGTAGGTATCTTCCCTGACATGGAATCTTTTTGGTAATGAAACTTTAACATCACAGGGAGTTTTGAGGTACCATGGGATTTCTTTTCCACTTGGGCATTCTGCGTCCTTGATCTTTAAGATTGTTAAGTGGATATTGTGAAGATCTAGAGTAACAATTTAATCTAACTCTTTAGGGACCCAGGCAGAGCTCTTAAGGAGCTACTTCCTTGTACATAAACTGTCCAATATAGGGCATCCCTTGACGAGATAGTATTTTATTCCAGGTCTCCCCAAATGGAATTGGCTATCTTTATGTATTTCTATTTCACCCTAATGTAATAATAGTGGTTAGAGTGGCAGAGTTAGTATCAAGAGCATGTAAGAGAATGAAACTTCTCATTTTATACTATTACGGTTGTCTTTTAAAGGATGCTGCTGTTGGACTCTTTGAGGCTTTTCATTCTTTCTTGCCCTGTTGTTTTTTGTGATGTAATTTTTAAAGATTTCCATTTATATCAAGAAACTGCAGGTTGTGCAGTTAATAAGAAGGTGAATCAAATGTAATCTGTTGATAAAATTCCCCCAATATGGACTTTATGCTGTTTTACATTAGTTTTGATTAATTACTCGTTACTTTAGAATATTAAACTACACATTTAGAATAATGAAGGAATACAGAAATTATTTGTGAATAATGTAAATACTGAAAAATTTTATCAAAGAGATACAAGACTTCTGCAAGCCTGCAAGTGCTTTGTTAGCAGTAGTACAGTATACCCTTAAATAGCGTCTCCACATATTTATTTCATTCCTCAATAATATAACTCCCAACAGAATTTTGTTGGAAAAATGCATACTCTTGAGGGAAAATGTGTGGTTCAAATGTGAGAGACTACTTTTAAGGTTTTTGGTTTCCAAATGAAGTCTTCAGTTTAATCAGGAATCTTTGTTTCTTAACTTAATCATTCAGCCTTTCTTTGGCTGACTTATTTACTCACCCAGATACAGTACATTGAATGCAGGTAGGAAATAATGCCAACATTAGTGCCCAGAAGTGATTGGCATGTCCTCCTGACAGATCCTCTAACCCCCAGGAGTCTGGTGTTCTGTGTAACACTTCCATCAAGAGAATGGTATAGGAAAAGGCTTCCATACCAGCATAGCTTTATGTACTCTGGAGTCATTCTTGCTGCTAGTGACTTTTGTAACAGTTGCACTTGGCAAAAGGCTTTCTCATAGAGAAACCCGTGCTGCATCACTTAACATTTGGAAGTATTTCTATTGAACCAAAGATAAAAAACTAGGACATTGCCAGGCTATTAAATTTGGTGTAAAGAAACTTCTCAGTAATCTTGGAGGGATTCCTGAATTCCCTTTTAAGGAATAAATACTACTGAGGAGTTCAGCAGTAGATAGACTTTCGTTTTTCAGGCTTTTCTCCACATACTAAAATACCTAGTCCTTTCAAGAACTTTGCTTCTCAGGAGTTCTGAGGGGGTGAATTCTTCAGGTGTTCATTGACTTAACTTTGTAGCTACTTCTGTTCTTTATATTTTCTTTCCTTTAAAGAGAAAAAAAATTTCAAAACAAGATAATAGGGTAACAATGGTTAATATATTGCATATTGATATCTTTAAATTAGTTACTCAGAATACAAGATATTGGCATTTAATTATCCAAACAATATTAGCATAAACCTCTCTTCAATAAACTAAGAGAAATTAGTAGTATAACTATCTCAGCTTATATATATGAATATTTTTCTTTTTGCTTTACCAATGTATGTCTGATTTATTTCACTTATGAATATGGTCTTATTGTATCCATTCACCTATAAAAGTCTCCAGTCTTATCATTCTTTATGGTTTAGTAGTACTCCATTGTATAAAAAGAGCACATCTTTTTTATCCATTTCTCAGTTCATGGGCATTTGGATTGTTTCCAAGATCTAGCTATTACAAATTATGCTGCTGTAAACATAGATGCACATATAGCTTTTTTATTTTTTTGGAAAGATTTCCAGAAGGGGAATAGCTGA
The DNA here is from genome assembly GCF_000276665.1 of Chinchilla lanigera. Lineage (NCBI taxonomy): Eukaryota > Metazoa > Chordata > Mammalia > Rodentia > Chinchillidae > Chinchilla > Chinchilla lanigera. The sequence goes on along the minus strand of NW_004955408.1, from coordinate 3,230,936 downwards.
GTCAAGTGGGACCTCCAATCATAGTTTTTTGAGGAATCTCCACACTGATTTCCACAGTGATTGCACCAGTCTATACTCCCACCAACAGTGGAGAAGGTTCCTTTTTCCCCCGCAGCTCTTCCAGCATTTATTTGTTGATTTCTTGATAATAGTCATTCTTTCTGGGGTGAGATGGAATCTCAGTGTTGTTTTAATTTGCATCTCTCAAATGAACAGTGATATGGTCACATATTTCTGTTTTTCACATATTTGCTATTTGTGTTTCTTCCTCTGAGAAGTATGTGTTCATTTCAGATGCCCATTTTTTGGACTGAGTCTTTAAAGTTGAGAGGCCTGATATTTTTTAATTCCTTATATGCTCTTGATAGTAATCCTTTGTCTAACAAACAGCTGGCAAACATTTTTTCCCACATTGTGAGTTGTACCCTAACTCTGTTGGTGGTTTCTCTTGCTGTGCAAAAGCTTTTTAGTAAGATGAGATCCCAGTTGTTGATTCTTTGTGATAGTTCCTGTGTGATCAGGGTTTTATTTGTAAAGTTTTTGCCTATACCAATGTCTTCAGAAGTTTAATCTGTTCTGTGTTCCAGCAGATTTAATGTTTCTGTTTTGATGTTTAGATCTTTGATCCATTTCAAATTTGGTTTAGTGCATGGTGAAAGATATGGGTCCAATTTTAATCTTTGGCATGTGTAGAGCCAGTTTTTCCAGCACCAATTTTTGAAGAGGCTGTCTTTCTTCCAGTGAATGTGTTTGGCACCTTTGTCAAAGATAAGGTAGCTGAGTATGTGTGGAGTTGTTTCTACATCTTCTGATCTGTTCCATTAATCTTCAGGTCTATTTTGTTTGTTTGTTTATTTTGCCAGTACCATGCTGCTTTTATCATCATAGCTTCATAGTATAATTTTAAGTCAGGAATTGTGATGCCTCCTGCCTTGCCTTTGTTGCCCAAAACTGCCTTTGCTATTCTAGATCTCTTCTGGTTCCAAATGAATTTTAGGATTGTTTTCTCTAATTCTGTGAGATATGCGGTTGGAATTTTGATCACGATTATATTAAATCAGTATAACAGTTTTGGAAGTATGGCTATTTTCACTCTATTGGTTCTTCCTACCAAAGAGCAAGGGATTTTGTTTTTTCCATTTTCTGATATCCACTTCAATCTCCTTTTATCAGGGTAGTTTTCAGTGTAGACGTCTTTTGCATCCTTTGCTGACTGATTCCTAGGTATTTCATTTTTTGGATGCTATTGTGAAAGGTGTTGTTTCCCTAATTTCTTTCTCAATGAGTTTGTTATTCATGTACAAGAAGACTATTGATTTTTGAACATTGACTTTGTATCCCACTACACTACTGAATTTGCTTACTAAATCCAGCAGTATTTTTAGTGGAGGTTTTGGGATATTCTATGTAGAGTGTCTTGTTATCTGCAGGTAATGATAATTTAATCTTTTCTTTTTTAAGACAGGGTCTTGCTATACAGTTTAGACTGGCCTTGAGCTCACTTTTTAGCCGAGGATGGTCTCGAACTCACAATGATCCTCCTGCCTCAGCCTCCCGTGTGCTAGGATTATAGGCATGTGCCCCCACACCCAGTGATAATTTAATCATTATTTCTCTTATTTCTTTCTCTTGTCTAATTGCTCTAAAGTTTGCAGGACTATGTTGAATAAGAGTGGAGACAGTGGGCATCCTTGTCTTGTTCCTGATTTTAGAGAGAAAGCTTTCCTTTTTTGTCCAGTTAATATGATGTTGGCTGTTGGTTTGTCATAGATGGCTTTTATTAGATTGAAATAAGGACCATCTATTCCAATTTTCTGTAGGGTTTTTATCATAAATGGGTGCTGGGCTTTGTCGAAAATTTTTCTGCATCTGTTGAGATGATCGTATGATTTTCCTTGGCTCTGTTAATATGGTATATTACATTTATTGATTTACATGTGTTGAACTATCCCTGCATCCTTGGGATGAATCCCATTTGGTTACGGTGTATAATCTTGATTTGCTGCATTCTGTTCGCCAGTATCTTATTGAGGATTTTTGCATCTATGTTCATTAGGGAGCTTGGCATGTAATTCTCTTTCTTTTCTTGTTTTTTTTTTTTTTTTTTTTTTTGGTTTTTTTCTGGTACCGGGAATCGAACTCATGACCTTGCGCTTGCCAGGCAGGCACTGTGCCGCTGAGCTAAATCTCCAGCCCCGTAATTCTCTTTCTTAGTTGGCTTCTTTTCTGGTTTTGGTATCAGGATAATGCTTGCGTCCAGGAATGAATTTGGGAGTATTGTTTCCCTTTCAATTTCATTAAAGAGTTTGAGATGTAGTGATGTCAGGTCTTCTCTAAATTTCTTGTAGAATTCAGCAGTGGATCCATCAAGGCCTGGGCTTTTCTCTGTTGATAGGTTTTTAATTAAACTGATTTCATTGATCAATATTGGTTTATTTAGGTGTTTATATCATCTTGACTGAGCTTTGGCAATTCATATGTATCATTTCTTCATGAGTTTTGAAAGATCATATGTATCTTATTCATATTGATTCTTCTTGATTGAGTTTTTACAATTCATATGTATCTTATTTCTCCATGAGTTTTGAAAGATCATTTTGCAGGGTACCTCAGTCTGGATTAAAGGTTGGTTTCCTTTAGAACTTGAAGTACTTCACTCCAAGCTCTCCTTGACTTGAGGGTTTGTGCTGAGAAGACAGCTGTGATTCTGCTGGGCTTTCCTTTATAGGTGATTTGTTTCTTTTCCCTAACAGGAATCTGTCCATTTCTTCTCCATTTTCCGTCTTATTAGAATACAGGTTTTCAAAGTAGGTATAGTTGATCTGGATTTCTGCAAGTTCTGTTGTGATTTCACCCTTTTCATTCCTAATTGCATGGATTTGAGTCTTTTCCTTTTTCTGATAGGGTTCGCTAAAGGTTTGTCAATTTTATTTATTCTTTCAAAGAACCAACTCTTCAATTCATTAATTCTTTATTTTTTTTTAGTGTCCAGTATGTTAATTTCTGCTCTGATTTTTGTAATTTCCTCCCTTGTTTAAGCTTTTGGCTTAGCCTGCTTTTCTTTTTCTAGAAGTTTGAGGATTACAATGAAGTTGTTTACTTGTGCTTGCTCTGTTTTCCTGATACAGGTATTCACTGCTATAAATTTCTGTCTTAGGACTGTTTTCATTGTGTCCCATAAGTTCTAGTATGTTGTATTATCATTATTATTTATTTGTAGATATTGTCTAATTTCTTCTTTAATTTCATCTGTGACCCATTGGTCGTTCAGGTGGGTGCTATTTAATTTCCATGTGTTTATGAAGTTCTTGTGGTTTCTGTTGCCATTGATTTCCAGTTTCTTTGCAGTATGGTCTGAAAATATGCATGGAATAATTTCGATTCCATTGCATTTACTTAAGCATGTTCTGTGAGCTGGTATGTGGTCTATTTTGGAGAACATCCTGTGTGCAGCTGAGAAGAATGTGTATCTGATGTTGTGGGAACACTGTAGACATGTACTAAGTCCATTTGTTCAAAAGTTTGGTTCAAAAGTTTAGCTCTAATATTTCATTGTTGATTTTTTGTCTAGTTGATCTGTCTTTTTGTGACAGATTGAGTATTGAGTTCCCTCTTACAATTGTATTAGTGCTTATTTGATTTTTCATGCCTGTTAATATTTGTTTTATGGGGCTGGGGACATAGCTCAGTGGCATAAGCGCCTGCCTGGCAAGTGCAAGGTTGTGAGTTTGATCCCCAGTACCACCACCAAAAAAAAAAAAAAATTGTCCTATGTAGTTGAGTGCACTGGTATTTATTGCATACATATTTATGATTTTTATCTTTTTCTCTTGGATTGTTCCCTTTACAAAGATGTAGTAACTTTCTCTCTTAATCAAGTTTTGGCTTAAAATCCACTTTGTCTAACAGCTACCCCAGCTTTTTTTCTGAGTTTCTGCCACATGGAGTATCCTTTGAGTTTCAGTCTGTGAATTTCTTTTTGAAGTAAATATGTTTCTTGTATGCAGCATATTGTTGGATCTTGCTTCTTGATTCATTCTGCCAGCCTGTGTCTTTTGATAAGTGAATTGAGACCGTTAACATTGATGGTTATAACTGATCTGTATTGACTTATCCATGTCATGTTATTTTCCTTTCGTTGGTTCTCTTTTTTTCCCCGCTTCCCTCTGTTTAATTGTTTGCCTTGCCTGGTGGATTCCTTCTGTTGAGGTTTATGGGGTTGTACTCCTTGTTATCTCCTTTTAGAATGTCCTTCAAAACATTTTGACATGCTGGTTTGATGGTCATAAATTACCTCAGCTGTTCTTTGTCATGGAAGTGTCTTATTTCTCCATGAGTTTTGAAAGATCATTTTGCAGGGTACCTCAGTCTGGATTGAAGGTTGTTTTCCTTTAGAACTTGAAATACTTCACTCCAAGCTCTCGTTGACTTGAGGGTTTGTGCTGAGCAGACAGCTGTGATTCTGATGGGCTTTCCTTTATAGGTGATTTGTTTCTTTTCCCTAACAGCTTTTAATATTCTATGCTTGTGTTGAATTTCTAGAATCTTGAGTATGGTATGCCTGATTGTACATTTTTAAAAATCATAGCTAATTGGATTTCCATTTACCTCACTTATTTGTATGTCAAATTCTTTTTCTCTACCAGGGAAGTTTTCTGTTATGACAGTAGTATTGGTACTACTCCAGTGGTACCAGTGACAATAGCATCACACACAACCTACAAAATGTGAACAGTTTTTTTGTATCATTTGTACTATCTCCTTTTTCATTTACTCCAATCAATCTTAAGTTCTTTTGCTCATCTAACAGCTGCTATATTGATCTCTCATGGTCTCTTGCTGTTTTTAAGAAATCTTCATTTTCATGATCACTAGCTGCAAGCCTGTCTTCTATTTTTGAGATCCTGTCCTCACATTGGCTTAATGTGCTGCATATACTTTCAGTGGAACTTTTATTCTGGATATCTGCTTGAATCGGCCTCATGGATTCCATTTCTTTTCTTTGCTAAGCATTAATGGCTTCCATAATTTTCTTAAACTCCTCTATTTTCTTGCCTGTAACTGCTCTATAATCACTAAGCATGGTTTTCATTGACACCATCTCTGCAATTATCTGAGAAATTATTTCTGATTTCATTTTTTTGCTAGGGCCTCATTCAATTGCTCTGTTGTTAACACTTCAGAGAGGCCAAGTTGGTGGCTTTCAGATTCTCGCACCTCATTGCCCCTGGGTTTGCCTTTGCTGAACTGGGTGTCTGGGGTTGCATCTTGTTTAAGTGTCTTCTCATTTTCTTTTCTTATTTTAGTTTAATTCTTAGGGTAATGTTTATAAATTTCCTATGGTGATTTGCTTTATTGCTAGTATTTAGAACCCTTAGGAGGGCGGGGGATATAACTCAGCAGCAGAGCACCTGCCTGGCAAGCACAAGGTCCTGAGTTCAATTCCCAGTACCAAAAAAAAAAAAAAAAAAAAATTCTTTAGGAAGTGACTACTTCTTCATGTTATCTTCCAGGGGTAGCTGGATTTTGGGTTTTGAGTCTGTTGCAAGATCTTACCTCTTCAGTTTGTTGGGGAGAAGTTCCTGTCTGTTTGGCCCAGCCCTTGGTTCTTTTGCACTGTGCCACAGTGTTGTCTCTGACCCTTAGTCAGTCTCAATCTTGAAATACCAGGAAGAACAGCTGTTTAAAGTAATTGTCACTTTTGTGACAATTGGTACTACTCCAGTGGTACCAGTGACAATAGCATCACACACAACCTACAAAATGAGAAACTGAGCTAACCATTAATTTGCCATCTTTAATCCTATGCACTAGATTTGTGGTTATATAACAAAATCTAAAACAAACCAGAAAATTGTATGCAGTATACAAGTCCTTAATATGTTAATTTTGCCTTCATGGGTTAAAATTTAAAATGGGTTGCGGAGAAAATAGAGAAGTGGGAAAAGTAGAGGAGATTAGAAGTAAGGCTGAAGGACAAAAGGGGATCATGCTAACTTTGGGGAACTGGTGCAGAAGACTGGAGGGAAAGAGAGAAGGAAGAGATAAAAAGAACAGAACTGAACCTCACAAAGAGACTAAAAAACCATATTCACACTCATAAAAAGAAGATCAAACAATGAAGGAGAAAAAAAAAATAGAAAACAGAAAAACAAAAACAAAACCAGAACAACAAAAAAAAAACGAGAGAGAGAAAAAAAAACAGTCTACTTCCAGGTTTGTCTCTGCTGTCACTGGTAGCATGTGGAGACAGTCCTGATTCATACTGATTTATCCCGGCAAACCAGTAGCTTTTTGGCCTGGTAGTGGATAATCTCAGCACGTCTGCACCTTCTGGCTGAGACCAGACTCATTTGGCCTGCAGTCATCAGCACACCCTCCGCAGGCCTGAGCCCAGTTGGGAGCTGTTTGATGGAGCCATCAGCTGCTCTGGGTTCTGAACTCAACCAGCCCCTCAGAGATGGCTCTCTACCAATTGTTATGTGGGAAGTCTGAGCCCTCAGCACTCATTGCCAGCTAGTGCAGTCCTTCACATCTGCTGCATCCCTTTGTGGAGGCCTCTGGAGACACGAGCAGTCAATGTGTCTGCAGGTTTGAACTGCTCTCTCATGCAGTGAGTCCCATGTCAGGGAGAAGGCGCTGCCAACTTCGTTCTTCTTTGTTAACGTTTCTCCCTTCACTCTCTCTATGGGCTTCAGTTTGTGCCTCAGATCTTTCTTGGGTCCAGAGACTCACTTCTTTCCTTGTTGTGTTCCCCATGTTGCTATATTCCAGTGTCTGGACAGCAACCCTCAGAGAGGCTTTTTCTCTGCTGCTTACCACTGTGTTCTCTTGGTCCTCCTGTCACTACTTCTGTTCTTGATCTTTCAAATATTTACTGAAGTCCCTACGCTTTGTATTCCTCTCATATTCTCTTTGTTTTAAAACTGTATACATATATTGCATTTACTATCATTTTAGTGGGATTTGAATATCTTAACTTGCTTAATGTTGATTTTTCTTGAAAAATCTTTAAAACTTTATTATAAAAAATTTCAAACAAGAAAGTGAAGGGAATACTGTAACATTTACCATTATAGACATTCTTTTATTTCACTTGTAAATGCTTAGTATCTAAATCTTTTATGTCTAAAAGATTATGTAAACATGAATGATTCTTTAATATTTAGTGCTCAGTTCATGTTCAGTGTTTCTTCTTTATTTTAGAATTTCTTTTAGTTAGATTTTTGAAGTAGAATCCTAATAAGCTTCATCATAATCATTTGTCTGTAGAATGCTCTATAATTTGGATTTGGCTCTGATTTCTTATCTTGTTTCCCTCTCCATCTTTTTTCCCCACTGGGAGTTAGATCTAGAGGCAGGATTGGATTTTCAGGTTTGTTTTTTTTTTGTTGTTGTTGTTGTTGTTTTTTTTTACTGTTGTTGTTTTCTAAGACTATTTCATTGGTGGTGCTGTGTAATTGATACTGCATTTTCACCAGAAAGTACATAATCTCTAATTATCCCACTTTTTATGGGATTAAGTTTGTCAGTGGGTTCAGGTGGTGCCACCCCAATTGCTTCATTATAAGGTTTCCCATCAACCTTTCAGCTAATGATTAATCCATTGATTGATAATTACTAGATTAGTTATATCAGTGATTCTCAAACTTAAGTGTACATTAAGATCACCAAAAGGACCAGTAAAAACTCCGAATGTTGGGCCCCTGCCCAAGTACTTGTGTTTCTGAGAAGTTTTTAGGTAGTGCTAATGTTGCTGGAGTAGGAGCTACCCTTCAAGGCCCACTGTAGTATTTCATTAGAGTGTGCAGAATGATGATTTACTAATTATTACTTGTTTTGAAATAGTTTGTGCAGGAAAAGCATTATAGATACTTAGAAATTTTCAAGATAGCAGTGTGTGTTCTAGCAGACTTCAAATGTGACCCAGGAGGGTATTTTTTTTTTTTTTTTTTTTTTTTTTTTTTTTTGATACTAGTTTTCTTAGTAGTTCACTGCGGTCATGTTTTTTGAGGAACTATCTTTGGCCAATCAGAGTCCCTTGAAGTTGAGTGCTGCATCCTTTTGATGTAACTTTAGTAGTTATTCAGGCACCATAGTGTGGTATTTCAGGCATATTTTTATAGCAGGACCATTTTCCCCCAAGGATCCCAGTTCCTTTTGGTAGGTATTGTATTTAGTGACTGCTCTCCCTATCATGTAGGTCTTCAGTGCCACTGTTCATCATCATTTCTAGGTTTTTTTAGAGGACAAAGCTGTACATACATTTTTCTTCTTTTTAAGAGGTAAGTTGATACTGGTTTTTCAATTTGAATTAAATTTTTTTTAACTTTTAAAATTTTATATTTCTATGTGCTGTGCTTAAAATGATGTTTAACAGCATTACTATAATTAGTTTACTGTATACCATATGTAATTATGTCAAAATAACATTTCCATTATTACCAACATTGTATTATTACTAGCTATTTCTTTTGAGGTGATTTTTGTTTTTTGGTTACATTTTATGTTTTTAAGTCTCTTGAAATCCTTCCTGTGTGGTTTTGTCACCAAGTATATAATATAATGTAATATAATATATATATATATTTTTAAATTTCTAAAACATTATGTAAAACACAGTATTCCAAAGTCAAAACTATAAAGCAAAACAGTCTACATAACTCTGGCTTTTGTTCCTCTTTTTTTATCTTTTCATTATAAAAATAGTAATTTTCATTGTCATTTTTGCATATATATACACACATGCATAATTGTATCTCCATTCTTATAAGAAAGGTAGTGTTTAATTACACATTATTTTATACCTTGCTTTTTTATTAATATATTGTGGAGCTCACTCCATATCAATATGCAAAATCCTTCATTCTTTCCTATAGCTGAAGAATGAGTAGTCCATTGAATAAGTGTAGCAGTTTATTTAACTAGTGTCCTATTGATGGGCATTCGGTTGTTTCCCATCCTTAGCCGTAACAAATAATAGGGTCTGAATGGCAGTTTGCATATGTCTTTTCCTTTGAATACTCCCCTCCATTATACATACAGTTTAATGATACTGTTTAGTGACAATATATTTTAAATAAATTGTAGAATTATATTTGATACTCTATTGTGTTAACTTTATAAAATTTAAGCTAACATTATCTGTTCAGTATTTATGAAAGCTATAGTCTCTATTATTCATGAAAGCTGTATTGTAGAGATGATTGCTTTGATATTTAGCTACATTTTCTTTTAAGGCTAGAAAGAATTCAGGAGGGATATAGTTAGTAAATTCAAGTGACAGTTGTAAGAGAAACAGGAGATTCCAAACATTTTAAAACAGTTGAATTTTTCTCTAATTTGTCCTACTGCTGTCATCCTATTCCTCTACTTTTAAAAGTACAATTTATTGAAATGTAGTATGCAGTGAGAAAAGTATGTAAATCATAAACATAGACTTCAGGACATTTTCTTAAAGTGAATCACTTATGTAATCACCACCGAGATGTAGAAACATTACCAGTATCCTAAAGCCTACCTCATTTCCCTTTTTAGCCACCCTCTGTCACCTCTACCCAGAGTAACCACCCTCCTGACTTTTAGCACTGTAAATTACTTACCCTTTTATTTGGCTTGTTTTGATCAACATAGTTGAAATTTATTTATGCATGTTTTTGCATGTAACAGCACTTACTGATTAACAGTAGCTTGTGTGAATATGCAAAAAGTATCTGTTTTATTGCTGATGGAATCATGTTTCCAAAGGGTTGTTTATAATTTATTAGTATTAAGAAAAGTTCTGTTATGAATATTCTTAGATGTCTTTAGTGGATAGATACTGAATACTTTGAGAAGTTTTCTTTAGCATTTATGTTTGGAGTATGTTTTGTATGATAGTTCCCAAGTTAACACAAATTGCATTCCTCAATGTATTATGTAACACATACTGTACTATGTGTATGAGAGTACATATTTAGCCCCAGTATAATTATGCAATATAACTTACTCTGTGCTATGTAGAGGATGTAAATGAAACTAGGTCCTTCCATGTAAAATACATAAAAATAAACCCATGACATCAGTTTTGCTGAGATTATAGTAAACAGTACAGTTTTACAGATTTAGTGCTTTTGCAGATGAGGACAACAAGAGTTGGAGGTAGTAGAAAGGAGAAGGAGGGGAAGGGGACAAAGAAAGAATTAAGATGTGTTATGTATGTATGCGAACTCCGTCATGATAAATGTAATCATTGTGTACTGCAACCATGTACTAATTAAAAAGTAAAAAAAGTATTTGGTTAGAGTTTCTGGATATGGAGATATATAAGATGGATGCCAGAGCACTCACAACCTAGTACGTAAAATAAGAGGTAAACATAACTTCTTTTGTATTGTGCTGACTCTAAGTACCAGGAAGAATGTGTGAAGTGCTATAGTAAGTAGAAATAGGATAGATTGTCTTCAGCTGCAGGAAGGAATAGATTTAGGCAGATACAAATAGGGAAAGATTTCTAGGGTGTGGGAACAACATGAGCAGATTCACAAAGGTGGAAAATCACAGATATATTCAAGGAACTCTGGGAATACAGATCAGCTTGTATATAGGATTTACAAAAGGTTTAAATTAGGTCTAGCTATTAGAGAGTGCAATAGCAATAAATCATTGTGAACAGGTGGTCCCTGGAAGTTTGAGAAGGGATGATGTTTGGCTGCTAATGTAGTCCAGTTGACCACAGTTTTAGCTGTGACTTTCAGTTTTAAAAGCACCTAATAAAACTGTAGTTAGTATAGGTGGTAACACCTAGTTCTTACACTTGTATCCAACAAATGGGTCTACTTTTCAATATAAAACTTTATTAGGATGTAAATCTCATATGCAGTTTATCCATTCAAAATGTTTAATTTGGTTTTTAGTTATTCACAGTATTGTGCAAACAACATTACAATTAATTTTAGAACATTTTCTTCACCTAAAAAGATGTGCACATTAACAGTAACTCCTGGTTACGCTGCTGTCCACCACCCACCCTCCCCCAGCCTTAGAGAATATACTATCTTTATAGATTTACATATTCTGACTCTTTCATATAAGTGGAATCATACAATATGTGTATGATCCTTTGTGACTGACTTCTTTCATTTAGCATGTTTTTAAAGTTCATGTTGTGATGTGTATCAGTACTTCATTTATTTTTTTATTGATAAATAATATTCCGCCTTTAATTTAGCTATTAATCAGTTAATATTTGGATTGTTTCCACTTTTTGAGTATCATGAATAGTGTTGCTGTGAGCATTCGTATAATTTTTTTGTGTATATGTTTTCATTTTTCTTAGTATACGTAGGATTAGAATTATCGGATCATATGGTTACTCTGTGTTTAACAGTTTTAAAGAACTGCCAGTTACTTTCCAAAGAATCCACTGATGTACCTTTTTGATACTGAGAGGAAATAACTGTCCATGTAGAAGTGATAGTTGGTAAAATTTGGTTGAGAGGGCAAAATAAATTTTCATATATATGTGTGTGTGCATACATAAAATATTTACATATATTATAACGACTCAAAGGTGAGAGGATGTATCATTTCAGAAAAAATTTGAGATGTAAGAAGAATTGATAAAGAATAAATAACATGTAGGGCTGGGTAGCTGAGGTCAAGAGAATGAAGGAGAATTTTAAATTTCTTCTATCTACTGAGAGTTAAGACATGAAGAATGCATGTTAACATTTCAAGTTTACATGCTAAATGCATACAATTACAGTATGTCCTTTATCTGTGTGTTCTGTACTCATGGATTCAACCAAGTGTGAATTGACTGCTTGAAAAAAATTGTGTATTGAACATGTACAGGCTTTTGTCGTTATTCCCTAACAATACAATATCAACAACTGTTTACATAGTATAAATATGTAATTTGGTTTTTGTTCTGTTTTTTATCTTCTTGGGACAGAGTCTCACTATGTGCTGGCCTTGAACTCACCTTGTAGCTCAGGCTGGGCTCGAACTCATGGCAGTCCTCCAGCCTCAGCCTCCAGAGTACTTGGCATTACAGGCATGTACCATCATCTCTGGCTTGTAATTAGGTATTATAAATCATCTAGAAATGATTTAAAGTATACAGGAGGCTCCACATAGGTTATGTGCAAATGCTACATCTTACAATAAAAAGGACTTGAGCATCCATGGAGTTTGGTGTCTGTGGGTGTCCTGGAACCAATTTCCTGTAGATACTAAGGGACCACAGTGAATAGAGGAAAAATATAGAAATGTAATGCAAAAGAATCTTAAGAACGGTAGGAAAATGTCACAAAACAAGTGCAAAGTAACAGAGTAAAATAGAAATACATGTCTGTAGATTATGGATTATATTAACTGAAAGGAGACAAAAATGCATTGCAGAGTCTGAGCATGGTGGTACACACCTGTAATCCCAGCACGCGGGAGGCTGAGGCAGGTGGATTGCTGCAAGTTGGAGACCAGCCTGGGCTACAAAGTGAGCTTAAGGCCAGTCTGAACTGTGTAGTGAGACCCTGTCTCAAAAAGACAAAAAAAAAAAAAAAGAAAAGAAAAAACGCATTGCAGAGAAAAAAATTGTTAGGCTGGAAAAAAATAAATTCCAGCTGCATGCTGCTATTTAAAAGAAAACAGCATCCCCAAAATACACAAATGCAAGTACAGAAGGATTGAAAACAAGATGTTAGGAAAAGCTGGGTAGACAAATAACCAAATGAAGTTGGTATAGCTTTAATCACATCAAGTAAAATACTTTAAATCAAAAAATTACAAATGGTAAATATAATAACCGAAGATTTAACTCCCCAGAAAGTTGTTTTGAAAATATGTAAACCAAAACTTGTCTGCTGTTATAGAAAGTGGTTTTAGTGTATCTCTCCTACGTATTGAAGATAGAAAACAAATCTATTAAAACTATTTTAGAAACGAAACTAACATATATTTGATGTAATTGGTATACATAGAAATCTGCACTTGACAATGGGAAGAAATATGGCTTTTTCTTACTTTTCATAGAACTCTTGTAGAACAACTTATGAATCAAAGAAGAAACTCTAGGATTTTAAAACAATTAGAACTGAATTATAATAGTGTATTACAAAATTTGGGATTTAGTTAAAATCTTACTAGAGAAATTTATGTTTATATGAAAGAAAAAAAGATTCAAAATTTAATGAATGTCTGCTTAAGGAGTTAAAAAGGGAAAATAGAATAAACCCCAAGAATATAGAAACAGTAAATCTGAGAGCCAAAACTAATGCAGTAGAAAACAAATGTAAAGAATTTGCCTGTAATCCCAGCACTTGGGAGGCTGAGACAGGAGGCTCGCTGTGAGTGCAAGGCCAGCCTGAACTGCATAGTGAAACCCTGTCTCAAAAAGGTCAAAAAGAATTTAAAAAACTGAAAACTATTTTTATGAAATAGATAAATGTGGTAAAAAGTAATAAAAATAATAAATAATATTAGATAAATAGTATTAAGAACAAGTATTGGAACATTTCTATAGATTGGCAGAGGTGAAAAATCTTACGAGGTTGTTACTGATTTTTGTAGCAAAATACTTATTGCTTATGTAACAGGTAGAATTTTAGGTACATTAATATATTTAATTCTCCGAACAAATTTACAAGGTGGATAGAGAAAGATCCCAGTTTATAAATTACTCAACTGAAGCAGTGCAAGAGATCAGTAGTTTTCTCAAAGCTTAATAGGTAGCAAGAGGTAGACCATGCTGTAGTTAAAATGATTGGTCCCCTCTGAAAGTCATGTTGGAGTTTAATCCCCATTTTGAAATATTAAGAAAACAGACATTTAATCCAATGTGATCTTCAGAGGTGGGGCCTTTGGGAGATGATTAGAATTAGATAAAGTTATCAGAACGGAGTCCTGTGTTTGAATATTAGTGACTTTATAACAAGATAAAGAAGAAAATTCATGTGTGCTCCTTGTCTCCTGATATGTCACTTTGTGCCACCTTAGGGCTCCTCCAGTAAGGCCATCGCTAGATGCACCACCCCCTTGCCCTTTGCTCAGAATTGTGCACAAAAATAAACCTCTTTATAATTTGTACAGTCTGTGTGTTGTGTTGTTACTAGCAGCAAATGGACTAATAAAATTATGAACCTAGATCCTGAAAACTGATTGTCTTGAATGCCAGCTTTGTTGTTCATTGGTGGGAGGGATATGGGGTAAGAAATTAACTCTACCTCATTTTCCTTGTCTGTTAAATGAAGTGATACTTGGCCATTTAATTGAAGGACTGAGTCACTATGTGTAAAGTACTTTCAGTAATGTCTGGAATATTGAATTGTTTTTATTACTTTTTTTTGTTTTTTGAAACAGGATTTCACTATGCAGTTCAGCCTGTTGTTGAACTCACTTTATAGCCCAGGCTGGCCTCGAGCTCACAGTAATCCTCCTGTCTCAGCCTCCCAAGTGCTGGCATAATAGGCTGTTTTTATTATTTCTTAAAGGAGAAAGACCAGATAATTAGTCATTGATGTAGATTCATTTGTTAAAATTCATCATTCGCTTGTGATTAAAAACTCTTAGCAAACTTAGAAGGGGATTTTCTTAATCTGGGTAATGTTCGGTAGATGAAGGCTATCTATCAAAAGCACAGCCAGCATATTTGGGGAGGAGGCAATACAAATAGATTGACAGGTTGGACCATAGCAAATATTAACAAGAATGTGGAGCAGAGAGAACCCTTGGATGGTCTTCTTGGAGTATAATTTCATACAACCACTTTGGAAAGCAATCTGGCATTATTACTCAGTTAAAGTAGAAAAGGCTCATATTCTACGGCTGAGCAGGTTCCACTCCAAGGCAGTAGTTTACGTCCCATAGAATTTTTATATATCTTTCCATATTTTTCCATTCTTATACTCAAGTAGACCATCTTACCATTGTGGTCAGCAAGTAAGTGACATTTACTTGTGTTATTTCTGTGCAGAGTTCTTCATGCTATCGTTGATGGAAACAGCCCATATCCCTAACTCATCTTTTGGAAGAAAGCTTTTCTAGAGAGCACCTAAGTTCCCACTGGACCTTAAGTCTGAAGGAAACTTTTTAAAAAGATTGTAGCTTGTTAGTCCTTGTTAATATTATATGATGCCGAGTTTATTTGCAGAAGTCAGTATGTGCATTTAACATACCTTAATCAGTTTCAATTCCCTTAACCACCTCTCTCTCTTCCCTTCCCCGACTTACCCCTTCTGTCTCCAGGAGCCTTCCTTCAGTTTTTGTGTCCTCTTTTTTAAATTTACTTAATTATTTATTAATTTATGTGTTTTCTTAGGTTTCTCATATAAGGAAAAGCAGGTTACATTCTCTTCTTTATGGACAGTTCTATGTGTTAAGCTATGTGGACTCTTACTGCTTTCTCTTCCTTACTCGAGTCCTCTCTCCCTCCACATATTTGCAGTAGGATAACCTATCATTTTCTGACTAATACAACACATTCTCTTGTATGTATGCTAATAGAGAAGCACTTCCATATATGACCAGGAAGTAAAACATGAAAGTACTAATAGGAATCATATGATGTCTGGGCTTTAGTGTGAAGGCTCCAAAGTAGGAAAGAGGTGCAGTCACTGCCTCTTGAGTCGTAGAAATGAGTCGAGTAGCAGTAATAATGATTCAGGCTAATAAGTGGCTTTCTTTGCAGGTTAGTTGGCTAGGAGCCTATCATTATGCTTTGAATTGGTATACTTTCTATTTTTGTAAGAGGTAGATTTTGATTTATTTTATGATCTCTAGTTGTTTAAATTTTTTTAGTGGATCTGTGGGAGCAAGTGTGCCTTTCAAAAATACAAAGAGGAGGCTGAAGTATATAGCTCAGTAGAAGAGTGCCTGCTTAGTGTGCATGAGGCCTGAGTTCAATCCCTGGCATACACATACACAAAAACATCAAAGAAAGTGAGTCAAAAAAGTAATATAACTATACTAGTAGCTTTTGAGTGTTTATAAATGTTTATATTATCATGTGTTCTTATTTTTGCAATATGATTCCTTGTGTTCAAATGCTATTCAAATTAAATTTGAATTAAGGAAGTAGTTTTCAACTGCAGTTATAGTCATTGAAACCATCAGGGGCGCTTTAAAAGATTCTGATGTCTAGGCTCTCCTACAGTCCAATTATATGAGACTTCAATGTGTGGCTAGGGTGTAGAATCACTTGACAAGAGAATAAGATGAAAAGGAAAGATTGTGTCTTCAGTTAGATACTACAGGCCTATAGGGGTAATTATTGACATACACCTTAGAAAAACAAGCAAAAAAATGATCATATCTCTGTCCACTTTTGAGTTAATTGATAAAATTTTATTGTAATTCCAGATTAAGGTTATGCTCCCATTATAGAAAATTAGAATTGTCTTTGGTTCTTGTTGTTGTTGTTCTTTTTCCTCTTCTTCCTCTTCCTCCTCTTCCTCTGCTTCTGCTGCTTCTGCTTCTGCTTCTGCTTCTTCTGCTTCTGCTTTTTCTGCTTCTTCTGCTTTTTCTACTGCTTCTGCTTCTGCAGTACTAGGAACTGAACTGAACTCAAGGCCTTTCAGAGTTATATCCCTACCCTTCTTTCATTTTTATTTTGAGATAAGGGCTTGCTTACTATGTTGTCCAGGGTAATTTTGAACTTTCAATCCTCCTGCCTCAGCCTCCCGTAGCTGGAGCTATAGGTGTGTGCCTCTGTGTTTGACTTCTTTTTCTTTTTAAACCCTATAAATATTTTTGGAGTTAGTCATCTTTTTAGTTAAATAACTCCATTGATGTATTTTTAGTCTCAAGTTTTGCTTTTCTTTTAAGATCAACTTTATTGAAATATGACACATTCAGGAAGATGCATCCTTTCATGTATATATGTATTGATCATGCCTTTTTATGTCCTGTATTTCCTGCTCTTATGACATGTGGGGCCCTACTTGGAGAGATTGAGAGAGCTCTCTGGAGAGATCCGGAGAGATTGAGCCTCCTGGAGAGATTGAGCCTCCCAAGGTTAGCTAATTCATAGGAACACCAAGGTACTTCGGTGCAATCAATCTGGTCTTACCTCCAGCTACCTCTTTACTTGCCTTGGCCACTATCCTGCTCCTGTCATCACTCAGGGCCAGGTACTAAACAACCAGGGACAGTGCCTATATCCTGGAAACCACAAATATCAAAACTAGCCAGTCCTAAGACTGCTTAGCTTGCTTACCCACTTTGCCTGTTCTTTCCCTTGAAACCACAATAAAAGCCCTTGCCACATTTTCCTCTCACTCCCTTGCCCCGTAATCCACTCTGGTGCTTCTCCATGTGGCCATATGAGGAGTGATATCCCTCTCATTTCTAGAGCACTTTGAGTATGAATTTTTTCCTGCATTACAGTCATGTCTCTGCATTTGCATATCTAACTATAGCTAATTGAAATAAAGTGCTAGGGTACAGGATATACTTCTATCAATTTTTACTACTACAATCAAGGTGTGGTACTCTGTATCATCCCAGAAAGTTCCCTTCTTATCCCTTATCCCCAGAAAAATCTCTGGTCCGCTTTCTGTCACTATACAATAATTTTGCCTATTCTAAAATTCTATGCAAGTGAAATCGAAAGTATTCTTTTGTACCCATTTCTTTTACTCACAAGCATATTTCCAAGATTCATCCATGTTGCTGCTTGTTTAAAAAGCTCATTGCTTCTCATTGAAGACCACTATTCCATTATATTGATATACCAAAATTTGTCCATCCATATACCACTTGGCACATGTTTGGATTATTTGCAGTTTGGCAGACTATTTATGTATAAATAGTTGCTGTGAATATTTATTTGTAAATCTTTGTATAACATGTTCATTTATATTGGTTGGATACTAGCAATGTATGATAATTCCAGTTATCACCAACACTTCATATAACTCTTTTTAATTTTAGTGAGTCTGTTGAGTGTGTGAAGTGTCATCTCAGCAGTGTTTTTGGGGGTGGGGAGTACCAGAAATCAAACTCAGGACCTCATTCTTGCGAGGTACGCACTGCACCACTGAGTTAAATACCCGGCCCCTCATTGTAGTTTAATTTGTTTTTCCCTGATGCCTGGTGATGTTGAGCATATCTATTATTATTACTGGAGATATAGATAGATAGATAGATAGATAGATAGATAGATATCTGATAGATAGATAGATAGATATAGATATAGTGACTTTTGTAAAGAGTTGTAGTATTTCGTCCATTTTAAAATTGAATTTTTAGGGCCAGGGCTATAGCTCAGCAGCACAGCGCCTGCCTGGCAAGTGTGAGATCCTGAGGATCTTGAGTTCGATTCCTGGTACCAAAAAAAAAAAAAAAGGAACTACTTAAAATTGAATTATTTGTTACTTATTACAAGTTGTGAGAGAACTTAATATATTTTGGAGAAAAGTTATTTAGTAGACATATGTATTGATAATTTTTTCCAGTCTGGTTTATCTCTATTTTTAGTGGTGTCTGAAAGATCAGAAGGTTTGGATTATTATCAAGTATGGTTTATTCTCTTTTTATCAAATTTTATTGTATTTTTTTGTGCTGTAAAAAAACTTTGCACTTTTTTTTAGTTTTTTGAGACAGGGTCTCACTGTGTAGTTCAGACTGGCCTTGAGCTCACTCTGTAACCCAGGCTGGCCTCAAACTCATGGTAATCTGCTTGCCTGAGCCTCCTGAGTGCTGGGATAATAGGATTGTGCCACCATGCCCGGCTTGCACTACTCTTAAGGACATGACATTTTTCTATTTTCTTTTGGAGGCTTGAGCTTTTATGTTTAGGCCTTTGACTCATTTTTGCGTTAATCTTTATATATGGAGGGAGATAGAGTTGAGCTGCATTTTTTTCGGTATGAATGCACAATTCATCCAGCACCATTTTTGCAAAGATGTTATCTCTCCATATTTGCTTAATTACAATCTTTTCACATGGTTCTTTCTTGTACTGATACCTTCTAATTCAGGAGGAATTTGTTGAGGGAGTATCAGAACAAATGAGCAGTGAAACTGCCATCCGTTATGTCCTTGAAGGTAGTATACAATTATGATTGTTTTTGAAATACACAAAGAGAAATTATGAGATTTTATCCTAATAATCAGTCAAGGCACAAAGCTCTGCACATAATATATTCAATAAATAAAGATAACTTGCTTTTGGGCTTGGCCTTAGTTGTACATAAAACCTAAATTTTTAAAAAATTTAGCTTGTTTAAGCAGTTTGGGTGGAAACAAGAGAAAACTGCTCTTAATAAGAGTTTCCAACCTCAGGAAACTTAGACTCCAGTGGTAGAGATTCTACATATATCTAAAAATAACACACATACTTGCTAATTTGTGAGAAAGGGAATGGCATTTATATTCTGGTGGTTTTCGTCTTGAAGTGTGCAGTAGCCTCACCTGTGGACCTCTAAAATAGTTCACACTGTCCTGTCTGAAATTCATTCTTGATTTTTTAGGAAAAGTTTTTTGGCATGTGAGTGTTTCGGCTTGTTTTGAAGTTCTCCAGCATGATTTTGAGGTTAACTGTAGTTACCAATCACAGATTAAATTCTCATAGTTTCACATTTAACCTCTCAGTACTAAAACAAGTGGTGTTAGGTCAATTTTGCACATGAGGGAAATAAAGTTTAATGTGATTAAATAAATACTTTCTTCCACAAGTGGTGAAAACAGGAAAATTCACAGAAGGTATTTTAAGATTGAATGATATGTAGCCTTTATAATTAAAAAGTACAAATAAAAATGCCTACAATTTACTCAGTTTGACAGATTGTAGAAAAAATAGTTTATTCTGGCAAAATATTTGTAAAAGAAGTCCTGTTAAATGCTGTTGAGGGTAAAATGCGCTCAGCTATTTTGGAGAGCAGTAGTTGTGTGAGGGTAATTAGATGAGTGTGTTACATTGTTCATTGAAACATTATTTGAAGTTGTTTTCCATTTAAATTGTTACTGTGTCCGTAATTAGAGATTGATTACATAAGCTATAGGTACATTGCAACATTGTATAGTATGTCTAGATAGAGATTTTCATATATATTAAGAAGTTACAGAGTAGTTTGCAATATGATCTTGACCTTGTAAATGTATGTGTGTTAATTCTGTATTTGTGTATTAAAGTCTAGAAGTAATACAAAAATGTTAAGAATGATTACATCAAGGACAAAGCCTGTTACATTCATTTTTTACATTTTGTTCTTATTTATTGATTGTATTCCCTTGGGAGTAAAGTCTCTTCTGTAATTTTAAAAAAGATAAGTATGGAAAATAAGACTTGATTATGGTCAAAACAACTGGTAAGTGGCAGGGCTAGGATGCAGAATTTTCAGATTCCAAGGGAAAACATTTTCAGAATGATACTTACCAATGTAATAGCTGCCATAGAAAAGCACTGCATATACTGTAAGGTTGTTTGTATACCGTAAGGTTTTCTTTTCTTTTTTTTTTTTTTTTTTTTTTTTTTTTTTTTTTTTTTTTTGGTACTGGGGATCGAACTCCCAACCTTGCGCTTGCCAGGCAGGCACTTATGCCACTGAGCTATATCCCCAGCCCCACCGTAAGGTTTTCTTAGTAGTGTACAGTCTTGGGGATTTTGAAAAATACTTCATAAAGAATAACAAAACTCAAGAAAAATGTACAGATTGTACTCACCTCAGTGAATATATATGTATAGTGCCAGGTAACTAATACCCAGCTCAAGAAATAGACCATTGCCTGTTTCTGTGAAGATCCTTATTATGACACCCCTCCCCCTCTCGCATTCTCCTTACTGACTTCTAACACCAGGGATTTATTTTGCCTAATTTTGAGATTTATATAGGTGGTTTTATATATAGCTGGTGTTTTTGCTTGTCTGGTTGCTGCTGCTCCCTCCCCCATGATGTTTTATCCATAATAGTCTGTGTAGTCTAGTTCACATTCTCATTGCTGTAGGACAGGATTTCTCAAACTCAGCACTATTAGTACTTCCGGTGAAGTAATTCTTTGTTGTGAGAGCTCTTCCTGTGCATTATAGGGTATTTACTAGCATCCCTGACTTCTACTCTTCAGATACAGTAGTGTCTCCCAGTTGTGACAAACTAGAATTTAGTTAGATATTACCACTGTCCTTTGTGGCCATAGTCATCTGTGGTTGAAAACTACAGTAGTGTACGATTCCAGTGTAGATCATTTCCAATTGTGAGTTGTAATGAATAATGCTGCTATGAACATTTTTGTGCAAGTTTTTTTGGGGGGAAAATATGCACACAATTCTGTTCAAATATTGCCTCAGATTGAATTTATAGGTCATCAGATAAATATATGTCAGCATTATTAGGTTCTGCTACATTATTTTACCAAGTGGTTGTATCAGTTTTCACTCTTTCAGGTACATGTGAGAATTTCATTTGCTCCTCATGAAGTTAGAGCAAGTATTTTACTCTTTTGGCATTCCCTCATATATGGCACATAGAAGATGCCAGTTGCTAAACAAGTAACGACACGAGTTCTAGCCTCTGTTTTAATGTTCTATAGTCCTGATGTCATATTGCTTAACTCATAGTAACCAATTGAAGAGCAGCTGGTTACTTTTCCGGCTGCTCTTTCCTATATTGATGACAAGGTCTCCCTCCCCATCAGCTGCAGCACTTCATTGTACACAGGGCCATTTGTTCCTGATGAGTTTCATATCCTGACATAGCTGTCATAGCCAAATGTCATAACTAATTTCTAAGATCTACTGAAATGCTTTTTTTGTCACTGAAATAAAGCTTTCCAATCAAATGTGATCCCCTCTTTTTTGTTGTGGCTATGTTTTGTGGAGGAATGGCACTTTTTTTCCTAGTGAACATTCAGCTCTTTCAGGTGTTCTGCATATTTCTTAAATGTAAACTTGTTAAATGCAGACAGTTTCCTTGGTTTTTTAAAGTACACATCACTACCACTGTGTCATCATTGCCATTGTCACCATTATGTTTGCTTACCTATGAAGAGATATTTATGTGTTTACATGCACTTTTATAATTTACTGAGGTAAGGAAAGTCCACAAAACAAAATATAAACCAATTTTCAGTGAATAACTCAGTGGCATTTAGTACATTCAGTGTAACGCAACCACCACTTCTAACTAGTTCCACAACATTTCCATTTTTCCAAAGTAAAACCTCTTTCTCATTCAGGAGTTTCTTTTTTTCTTCTCTCTCAAATCTCCTGGCAGCCGTCAATCTGCATCCTGTCTCTGTGAACTTATCTATTTTGGATATTTTATATAAATGAGATAATACAATATTTGTATTTTGTGTCTGACTTTTTCATTTAGCATGTTACGTTAAAGTTCTATCCATTTTGTAGCAGGTGTCTATACTGCACTTCATTCAGTTAGTAGGTGGATAATAATGCACTATCTTTTGTGTATATATTCATTTACTGATAAACATTTGGGCTGTTTTCCCTCTTTTAACTGCTGTGAATGGTGCTGCTGTGAACATATATGTACATGTACTTACAGTCCTGTGAGTTTTACATATAGATTCCTATGGCTACCATCACTGGTAATGAACAATTCTATTGCCCTAAAATATTCTCTCATGCTACTACTGCTCTTGAATAGATTCTTTGTGTACCTCTTAACTGCTGACAACTACTGGTTTTTTCTCTAGCTTTATAGCAGCAGGAATTAAGTAGTATCTTAACTATGTAGTTTGATTTTCCTGAAGTTTTATAATAGATTTTTCTGAAGTTAAATTTTAGAACTGTAGGTGATATTTTAGAAATCAGGGATTAGAAGTATTTTATACTTGAGTATTTTCCTTCTTTTTTTTTTTTTTTTTTTTGAGACAGGGTCTTGCTGTGTAGTTCAGGTTGGCCTTGGACTTACTGTGTAGCTCAGGCTGGCCTGGAAATCATGGCCATCCTTCTGCCTCAGCCTCCTGAGTGCTAGAATTACAGGCATGTGCTACCATGCCCAGCTGGGTATTACATGATTATTGATTAAGTAGAAATTTTATTTTTAAATTAATCATGTCTTTCCCTGTTTTGTTACTTTATTTGTAAAAAGTTTTTTTGAGATTTTATATTTCTTCCTGTCATAATCTTCCATTGAATATACATTGATATGTTTATATGTTAATTTTTAAAACTCAGAGGAAAGATTACTCAGCTGTCAGAAAACAGCATGCACAATAAGATAACTGTTTTCCAGGGGAAAAAAGCGCCGTTGTCTTCTAGTACCAGTTGGTATTACGTAGGTTTGTTTGCTGTCTCATATCTTATTTATAGTAGTTTGGAACTGGAAACTAGATACTAAACAAACAGTAATGTTCCACTGTAACTTAACCATACATTAGACTCTTGCTTTCTTACTGGCCCATATATGTACTTCTGAGAAGTAGGCAACTTATTAGGTCAAATCCATTTGTATGTATTACAGAAATGCAGAATAATAATACAGAAATAATAGGTATTGCATTGAAATGCTCTTATTTATTCAGATGATACTTATAAAAGCTATGTAACCTTAATAAATTACAAAATAATGGAAGATATTTTATGATCCTCAGAAGTTACTAAAAGCATGAAGAGATATGTCAGTATTATGTGTCTAGTTTTAGAAGCTTTCCAGGCTCCTTCCTCTTAAGAAAAGAGATTCTGTTCAGAGAAATCTCAGGACCAATGACTGTGTCTTAAAATATTCTAGATGGAATAAGGATTCGAGATTAAAATATTCTAGATGGAATAAGGATTGTAAGGGTTTGCAAATGTCCCCAAATCAGATTATCGATAATTTTAATTATGTATCTGTTACTTTCTTGGTATTTAGCAGCTGATGACCTTGCTTTTCTCCTTCAACATGCTGACTGAAGCATTGAGATTACCTCGTTTTATATTGGGAGTGACCTTTATGAGTTGGCCTGATAACTCTTTCATAACAAAGAACCTTTGTGAGTGAACTTTTCAAAATCTTGTAGTTTTCAAAATGTTATCTCATAATGGAAAACTCTGAAATTTAAAAAAAAAAAATACTACATTTATGCAGTTTTCAAAAGTCAATCTGAAAGTTAGAGGTCTTAAAAGTCTTAGTATTAAGTATTAGCTTTTATAGGTACCTTTGGGAGGTAACATGAGATGTCATTTGATGTACTGCCTTTACACTGGAAAATCAAAGACTTTTAAAACTGGTTTTATTTTATTTTTTTGGTACCAAGAATTGAACCCAGGGCCTTGCACTTGCCAGGCACCCAGGCACTGTGCCGCTGAGCTACATCCGTGGCCCTTAACTGGTTTTAAAAAATGTGAAGAAGTTCAATAATTCACTTCAAACTGGCTTCACTACTCTAGTCAGCACATTTTTAAAATATGTGCTCATCACTATGCTTAGTCTGTGTAAAAAGATCTTCTAGGGCAGGGTTCTATTTTTTTAAACTTGAAATGCTTTTATTAAGTATTTCATAGAGTTTTTACCTAAATGTAAAGTATAGGCAGTCATAGCATAAATGGGGAAAAGCATCCTCACATAGTAATTCTAATAATGAGGGCAAAAGCTTCACTACAGAAACAGACAAAATGCAGTATCTTAAAGTGGTGTTTCATAACAAAGAACATTCCACTATTGGTACATTTTAAGAAATGGCTGTAATTATTGCACTTTCCACTTTATTAACATATACATAAAGCTGAAAGAAAGAAACAGTGATGAGGAGGAGGAGGGAAGTGATGAGAAAATAGAGGGAGGAGAGCTGTAGTGGAAGAAAAAAAGAATAATGTGTGAAAAAAGAAATGGAGGGATGGAAAGAGAAGGTAAATAGTGCTTTTAAAATATATCGATCTACTTTGTAGTTGGAAAATATTGTAGGAAATCTTCTCAAGCTGATTGTTTTTAACTAGCTGGAATATCAAAATCTTGAACTTGAGTTGTAGCTCAGTGGCAGAGAGCTTTGCCTAGCATATCCAATACTAATAAGTTCAGTCCCCAGCACTACATACATCAGCCTAGTGTTTTGTGTTTTGTTTTGTTTTGGGCATCCCAAATTACTAGTCTTCCTTTAGCATCTCATATCTGCAGCTTGTCCCTTGACTGACAGCTTACTTTTCTCTGTGGAATCATAGCATAAAGTGGTATTCTTATTTTTCCTGCCATGTACTCCTAAGACAGCCTGGTAAATAACCCTTCTCAGAAAAAATTTATAAATACTTAAAATGGAATACATAGAATTATAAAGGAAATTCGCTGAAATAGTTCTAAAATATTAAATTTGTGATAATTAACTCATTAAATAACAAGTCCTGATGGTGAATCTAAGAAGTGCTGGAATTTTCAATATTAATGAATATGAATAATTTTCTGGATACCTGCATAAACCTAGTGTACTGAAATTGAGTTCTCTTGGTGACCATAGTTGTCAGGTTGTCAGTTCTACTGAGGTTTGTTGCTTACATGTGGGAAGGAATGCTAAATTGTAGTTAGAAGATAGTGAAAGTAAAATAGCTTTTCCCTGTCCAGGTTCAGTGATATCCTGAACTTCAGATCCTTGTGGGAAAGTAGACTCCACATTAAGAATCCTTGCTCTGAAGCGCTCTTAGTTTAGGCTCTGAGACTGATAGTAGTAGTTTTAGTTGAAATCTGAGCAGGGAGTTTGTCCCCCTTATCTTACATTTTCATGTTCCCACGGTACCTACTAAATGTTAAGTGGATAACCGTCTTGTGCTCTAGGTGAGCTATGTAAGTCATTCTGGGAGAATATATGGGAGCTTACTTTTGTTTAGTGGTTCCCCTGTTTCTGTTAGAGGAGATGGCATTGAGCTGTCCTTAAATGTAGTTCAGGCATGGCCTTTGGAAGGGACATGAAAAGTTTGATGAGAGTGTCAGGACATGCATATAAGGAAATGGCAGGAAATGAGAGGTTGGGATAAAGCTGATACTTAAAATATAAAGACAGTTTTGTTTTTACTAGGCAGATGGACACTAGTGGTGGTACAACACAGTCATCTTTGTGTTTTTAGAAAGTTTATCTCAGTGACAAAGTGGGGAAAGATTGGGAGCACCAGCCAGAGAAACACTATTGGAGTTGTTGCAGGCTAGAGAAGGCAGGGGCAAGATCATGGCAGTAACTGAATGGTGGGAAAGGAGAAGCAATGTCTAGAAGAGGATCCAGCATTTGACTTAGAAGGAAGGGTGAAGGAGGAGTAGTTGTGTCCTGGATCTATTCTTTTGGGAGATTTGGGCATGATAGTGCTAAGTGACAATTTAGCAAGGTAAAGAATATAGGAAGGAATAATGCCAGTAGGTATGGTGGAGAAAATACATTTAAGTTTGAAGCGGCCTGAGATTTGTGTAGGGCTTTCTGAGTAAGGAGTGGGGGCTAGAGATATTTTGAAATCTTACTCTTTATATCATTATAGTCATTATAGTCATGACAGTAGTCATTACAGTCATGTGTGAAGGGTGTTTGTGTATGTTCACTTAGTTTTGAGATGTAATTTACATGCAGTAAAATTCACTCTTTTTTAGGTTTGCAGCTTGATGAGTATGACGTGTGTGCTTTCGTATAATCTCCATCAGATTTGAGATGCAGAACATTATCATTGCCTCAAAGAGCTCCTTTGGAGCTGGGTATGGCGGTACATACCTGTAATCCCTGCGCTTGAGAGGCTGAGGCAGGAGGATCATTGCAAGTTTGAAGCCAGTCTGGCCAACATCATGAGTTCAAGGCCAGCCTGAATACATAGTGAGACCCTGACTCAAAAAACAAAACAAAAGTTCCTTCGTACTATGTTTGTAATGATTCTCCCCTCCCTCACATCCATCCCCTGACAATGACTTACCTGGTTTTTGTCCCCATAGTTTTGCTGTTCCCAAATGTTATATACATAAAGTCATATATTGTGTATCCTTTTATCCTTTTGTCTTTAACTGTAAATACTTCTGAGATTCCTTCATGTTATTGCACACGTCAGTAGCTTATTTTTGTTACTTTGTATGTGCAAAGATTTTTTTAAAACACAACTAATTTATAAGGCTGTCCAAAAAAATACCAATTTATTGGAAACTGGATATGATGAAAATATCAGATAATAGAACACGAGATGACAGTGTCAGGTGTATGTACATAGATTTAATAGAACGTAAAGAGGGTGGACATGGTGCTGCATGCCTGTAATTCCAGCACTCTGGGAGGTTTAGACAGGAAGATCACAAGATCAAGCCCAGCCTGAGAAACTTAACAAGACCATGGCTCAAAATTAAAAGGGAGCCTGGGGGATAGGCTGCTCATGTGAATGCCCTAAATTCAATCCCCAGTACCACAATGGTGTGTGTATGTGTGTGTGTGAGATTAAACAAAAGACCAGGAGAGATAAGGTACACTCTAGACTTAGGAAGAACATCTTTTGTCTTAAGGTACAAGAAGAGTGGTATGATGGCGTCCTATTAGAAGTGAATCTAAGGATGATAAAGGAATAGTTATCTTAGAAAGTTTATTAGTATCCATATGAAAGCAAATAAGAAATCAGTGGTAGTTTTGCCACAATGGCATGATCTGATGAAGCATTACATATCACTACATCTGTGTGTGATACCATGAATAACTGTGAGAAATGGAAGTCATGCATTCTTGAGACATTGGTATTTTCCTATGTTTATTTTGAGAATGGTTAACAGTTGAAATGATTAGCTGAATTACTGACATAACAGTACTTACTTTTCCAAGCTTTTGGTTTTTTTGTGTCTGTAGAATCACCACTGTGACTCTGAATTAATATACTTTAATTATTTGTGCACCCTTCTCCAAATAACCTGTAGTGTGAAGACCTCTTTAAAAGCCTGTTTCTATATTTTAGACTGAGTTTTCAGATATTTACATTAGGCTGATACAGTATTAAAAAATGAAACCTTTTCATTTTTCTCGTTTTGGGAAGTCAAAATATTTAATGTATTATTAAGAGATGAGCAGTGTTTGCTTTATTTCAGGTGACCTCTTTACTTTTTTTCAGTTCGAGTATTGTGTGTATTAGAAGACCATTCAAAATACTGACTTTCAGATTTATTTTTAAATATATGAAATATCAGCAAATTGGTTTTAAAGTCTATTTTTGTTTATTTGAAATTAGATTTACTGGCCAGCTACAGTTTAAAATGGATATTATTAGGTAATTTGCATATTTTTTCAATTTTTCATAGCTTTAAGAAAGCTGAGATTTTTCTCAACCAAAAGTTTGAGATAAAAATCTGTCAGTGGGTTTTTCTTGGAAGCTGAGAGAAAGATACAGAGAAAGAGAAAAAAAATTAGATTTTATGGTACAGTCTGTCAAATTACAACTCAGTCCTGACTTACAGTGGAGATGCATTCAGGTACACATTTTAGCTTCCTTAGGGACATCTTTATTTTGATATCCCTCCAGTAAGGGAGCATAGTTACAATGTGAGGTCATTTAGGTTTCTTATTTTTGTGACTGGGTTTTAAAAATATATTTTAAAAGTGATAAAAATTAACACTTATGGTGTACAGTCTGATGTTTTGATGTATGTGTAAACGTAGAATGACAATTCAAATGCTGTCACCTCACATACTTAATTATTTGCATTGTGTGTGTGTGTGTGAGAGCACTTAAGAACTACTTTTTAGGCACTTTTATATACACATATAATCACTGTGCTATCATTTCTTGTAACTGAAACTTTGTACCTTGTGACCATCATTTCGTTTTCTGACCTTTGTTACCACCATGCTAATCTCTGTTTCTGTGAGTTTAACTTGTGATTCTGCATGTAAGTGAGATCTTTCTGTGTGCCTGGCTTATTTCGCTTAGCATAATGTCCTGTATGTTCATCTCTGTTGTCTTACATAACAGGGTTTCTTTCTTTTTAAAGGCGGAATATTATACGATTACACATATAGACCATATTTTCTTCATCCACTCATCCATTGAAGATAGTTGGGTATTTTGGGGTATTGTGGATAATGCTACAGTGAACATAAGCGTGCAGATGTCCAACATTCTGATTTCTTTTTTCCTTTCTTTGGAATGTGTATTCAGAAGTAAGGTTGCTATATCATATGGTAGTTCTATATTTAATTTTTTGTTGAGCCTCTGCACTGTTTTCCATAAATTGCTAGTTTGCTTTTCACCCACAGTGTACAAAGTTCCCTTTTGTATCTTACCACATATCTGTTGTCTCTGACAATGGCTGTTTTAATAGATGTGAGGTCATAACTCATTGTAGTTTTAATTTGCATTTTCCTGATGGTTACTGATGATGAACGTTTTTTTCATATACCAAACCTTTTTGTCCTATTTTAAGAAGGTCTATTCATGCTCACCACCTTACCACCCCACTTCATTCCCCCTTTTGTTGCCATGCTGTGGATGGAATCTAGGACCTTGAGCATGCTAGGCAAATGCTGTGCCACTGAGCTACATCAGCAGCCCTACTTGTTTTGTAAATTGGAGTATTTGTTTTCTTGCTCTTATCTTGTGTGAGTTCTTGATATATTTTGGATATTAAATTCTTATTATGTATATGGTTTCCAAATATTTTCTCCACAGGATTTTGTTGAGGAATTTTTAGGACTGCTGAAGTACTGCATTTAATTATTCATCAGATCTTTTTGATTCTTGTTTTCTCAAATCCTTTTGAGTCATTGCCATCATCATAGGCCTAATCCTAATAATTTTAGGCTGGTTCTGGTACTTTTACTTACAACATCTATAATTCATTACTCACTTTTTTTTGGCTCATACAAAATTTTTCTCATTCTTATGTCTGATGGTTTCAGTGGATGAGTTTTATTTTTCCATTCTTATTTTCCAAATCTGATATTCAAACATTGCTGCTTTAAACATTGAAATTTCTACAGAATTTAAGATCTGTTTCATATTATGATGCTTGATTATGTAATGATTAGTATTTTTGTAGTCTCTTAATTAGATTGTAGGTTCTTTTGGGTCTGGAATGGCTGCTTTTAATTCTACAGAAGCCATTTTTTACTTCTATGATTTGGGAAGCTAGTATTTCTATAGTATAGAATAAATAGGTATTTCTTTTTTTATATTTCAACATGTTCCTGCTGGCTAGAACCACCAGTGGTACATGTATGACTATCCTACCAGGTGGCTTTGTACTACTGGTGGTATAAATAAAACTAATCACTTTTATCAGTCTTTTTACTAGTAAAATTAATAAAAAGCCACCAGATGGAACAGTCATGCATGTACCACCAGTACTTCAGACTGCCTAGCAGTGAGACGTATGAATTATGACCTCCCCTGTGAACATGTGAATCTTAGATTTGTAGTTGGCATAAGGTAGATGACTAATACAGGGGTGTGATAGTCAATAAAGTGCAATTATCAGTTAATAACCCCCTTTAAAATGCATATAGCAAGAGAGAGAGGACGAGAACACCTATTGTGTGTTTTATGTTCCAAGAATTGTGCTAAGTGCTGTTAAAATTAGTCTCCTTTAAATCCTTATAACAATTGTATGAAATAAATACTGTTGTTACCTTAATACTGGCAGCATTTACCATTACAACTGATAAATGAGAGAACTAATGTGTATATTGGTTTATCTCCTTTTAGACCACTAATTACTGTGTTCTATTCATAAAGTATGTTTCTATGAATTTATGTGTTTAAGATTTCTGTGTTTATGGTAAGAATCCTAAGTGTTAGATTTAAGTGCTTGGTCATAAAAATAAAGCTTATTTTACAAATTGGTACTCCTAAAATATATCACAGTGATGTACCCTGTATCGTCATTGCACCATTAATAAAAAATCTGACGTGTAGTCGTGCACCATTTAATAATGGGAAACCATAAAAATGCAGTGTTATACAAACAGAGTGTCCTTGTACAAACCTTGTGATATGTGTAAGTCACTTGGCATGGTTCCTTGATGCAGTCAAGTCACGTAGAAGGTTGCTACTGCATACTACTTTACAGAAAAGTTTTTGAATAAGTAAGAGTGTTCTAAAGAATGTAAAAATACAGTATAGTAAATACATAGTGTTGTCACTGATTAGCATTACCAAGTATTACAGTTCCATGAAAATTACATGTGCTATACTTTTATAGAGCCCTGCAACATAGTAATATTGTTTATTCCAGCATCATTACAAACATCTGAGTGATGTGTTGCACTACCACATTACACTGGCTATGATATCACTAGGAGATTGAAAAATTTCAGCTCCATTATAATCTTCAGGGACCACTGTTACATATACAGTTCATTGTTGACTGAAATGTTCTTATCTATGCATGATTGTACTAATGTCAGAGAAAATGCTTTGTATGATACTGATTCTTTAAATTTTGATCAAACTTCTTCTGTAAATTATCATGAGGTCAGTTTTTGAGAATATAACATGTACTTGAAAAGAATATATTCTGTTGGGAACAATAAAATTATATGAGTTCAAGACCAGGCTAAACTACATAGTAAGACCCTGTCTTGAAAGAGAGAAAGAGGAAGAGGAAAAGAAAGAATGAAAAACAAGCAAGCAAGCATTTCGGCCATATTGGTTTAAATTTTTTAAAAGTTTAGAGTGACAGAAATCAGAGGGTATTTTTTTTATTTTAAGAAATAAAGGAAGGAAAACATTAACAGACAGACATCCGTTTACAAAATACCATGAGAATGATACAAACAAAACAGTTCAAAGTTGTAGGAATTAACCATGGTTGTTGTATTACTTGGTATCTTCAAAGTGGTTTCTCAAGAAAACAAATAGAGACATACAAGATTGATCAAACAAGTAATCATTAATTCTTCCTTTCTGTAGAGCAATAGATGACAGTAGTACAACTATGTTAGCTATCCTGTATATACATACTTACATAATTTCCCCTTCTTTCCCTTCTCTTTTCCCACACCCCAGTTGCACTTTACTTTTGAGCATTTTCCTTTTGTTTCACAATGTCTATCATACGTCCTAGTTTTTTTTCGCTCTTTCAGGTCTTACACTAGTGAGACAATACGTTGTTTACACATGGAGGTCTGATTTATTTCACTTATGAGTATGGTCTCTAGTTGTGAGCATTTACCTATAAAAGCCTCGAGTTTATCTTTCTTTATGCTGAGTAATATTCCTTTATATAAAAGTACCACAATTTTTTTATCCAATCCTCGGTGGATGGATATTTGGATTGCTTCCACAGTTTAGCAATTATAAGTTACGCTGCCATGAACATGGGTGCACTGCCATGAACATGGGTGCATATATCGCTGTGATACGATGTTTTCAGATCTTCTGGGAAAATGCCCAGAAGGGGAAGAGCTGGGTTGAATGGGACCTCTAGACCTAGTTTGCTG
>NW_004955408.1:3132346-3196405 GCF_000276665.1 Chinchilla lanigera | reverse complement strand
TTCGGGAATTTTATATCCTCTTGACTCAACCTTGGTAATTCGTACATATCTAGGAATCTGTCCATTTCTTCTGAGTTTTCTATCCTATGGGAGTAAAGATTTTTAAAGTAGGTATTAATGATCTTCTGAATTTCTGTGGAATCTGTAGTAATTTCATTACTTATTGCATGAATCTGAATTCTTTCCTTCCCTTTTTTTGATAAGTTCGGTGAGGGGTTTATCAATTTTATTTATTCTTTCAAAGAACCAACTCTTTGATTCATTTATTTTTTTGGAGGGTTTTTTCATCTCAATTGCATTAATTTCTGCCTGGATCTTTATAATCTTCTCCCTTCTTTTCACTTTGGGTTTGACTTGTTCTTCTTTTTCTAAAAGTTTGAGGTGCAGCATTAGGCTGTTTATTTGTTCTCTTCCTGTTTTCCTTATATGTGAGTTCACTGCTATAAATTTCTGTATCAGAGGGTATTCTTAATCATAAATTTAGAGTTGAAAGTGATCTTTTATGGTTTCTGACCTCAGAAAGGGAAAATGACTCACCTAAGAAGACTCCCACTGAGACTGGTGTAACTGCATCAGCGTACAAGCTAAGCTTTATAATGAGCTGCAAGACAGTAAAGTAAGGTACAAAACTATTCCTTTCACCTGCAGTAGTTAAAAATGTAGGTGAGTAGTCTTTGACAGGTAGATGGTACAGTTACATAAAGTCACATAGTGACTTAAACTGGTAAGTCAAATAGGACATCTCTGTCATTTTGAAGATCTGTGTTATGGTTTGTGTCTAGGTATCCCCCCTCAAAGCCTCATGCAGTCAAGGGGTGGGCTTGTAGAGTTTTTGATTGATTTATGGTCCAATGCTGGGATTACTGGTGTGAATGCTAGACCCGTCCTGGGGCAGGAAGCCTGTATACACTATAAGGGAGGGAAAGAGGCCTGCTTTCTGCTCAGGCCCTTGTGTTCTTGCTGCGTTTGCTGTTTTCTACTGCCATGGACTGTTGCCCTCTGCCATGTGTCACTCTGCCTTGGAGCCAGCCAAGTAGGTACTGAAACCTCACAAACTGTGAGCTAAATAAACCTTTCCTTCTTTAATTCTGGGCATCAGGTATTTTCTCTTAGCAACAGAGAAAAGTAACTAAGACAATGCGGCTTCCATTTTTGAGTCCAAAAGGGCTGCCCTTGTTTTTGCAGTTTCCCACCTATCAGACAGAATGAGCTAAGAAGAAAAGAAGGAAAAGCAGTTTGTCTTCAAGAAGATGACCTACAATTTACACATGCCAATTATTGTTTCATATTTCTTTTGGTTTAAATTTAGTAATATAGCCACACTTAGATATGAGGGATTTGGGGAATGTAGTCTCTAGCTAGGTAGCTATGTTCTTGTGAAAACTCTGGTTGTTTTATTACTAAAAAGAAGAGAGAAAACAAACTGTAGGAGACAGTTGATAGTTTCAGTCACAGTCTTAGTTCCCAGACTTTTTATTGGAATTGGTTACATTAGTACCTCTAACACATACTTAAATTTACACTCTTAGAAGAAACAGGTATTCAAGATAAACCACATTATTTGTACAGTTTAGTCACACTGAGCTATGCTTATCACTCAGGGAATGGTCATGTAAGGAATTGTTTATCAGTCAAACTCTTGGATGCCAGCCAAAGGCTAATATTGGTAGCAGCCCCCTTGGAGGTCTAAGTCTTAGACCTGCCATTGTTAATTACATTCCCACACATATTATACTTGGTTTGTTTTTTGTTTTTTTTCCTCTTTTTTTTGAGGCAGGGTCTCACTTTGCAGTTTAGGCTGGCCTTGAGCTCATTTTGTAGTTCAGGATAGTCTCGAACTCGCAGTGATCCTCCTGTCTCAGCTTCCCAACTGCTGGGATTACAGGCGTGCGCGCTCTCTCAGCCCATTCAGACACATATTCTCTGGCTTTATCTTGCTGTTCTTCCAGGTTTCTTATAGAATGGATGCTTTGTCTCCAAGTAGACAAGGCTACAAATAACAGTTTATAGGTGGCTTTCGTGGATATCACTACTTTTGATTCTCACAATGATTCTGTGTTTAAAATTGGTAGAAGGGAGTGCCGGGCGTGGTGGCACATGCCTGTAATCTAACACTCGAGAGGCTGAGACAGGAGGATCATTGAGAGTTCGAGACCAGTCTGGGCTACACAGTGAGCTCAGGGCCAGCCTGAACTGTGCATAGCGAGACCCTGTCTCAAAAACACAAGTAAGTAAGTAAGTAAGTAAGTAAATAAATAAAGTTGGTAGAAGAGATAAATTTTATAAATCATTTTATGAGTATGCAGGTAAAGATTTAAGCTTAAATGCTGTACAAGGTACCAAAGCTGATAATGGCTGAAGGTCAGGTCCCAGGAGTTTCACACATTTTAAATATTCTTTTAAAAGGATTTCTTTAAATTTGATCCGCACTGAGAGGGAAAGTTAAAGGAAGAAGGGGACATTTAAAATTAAATGTTCTGATATGCTTTACCCTCCTTAAACTCTGTGGAAAAGAAAAAAGAGGCTTATATAGTCAGTTTATATTATAGTATTTATAAGGATTGCTCTCATTGTTAAAGAGTGTGAGGGGACTACTGAATGTAGTAGTTGCATAGACCTTAAAGTATAAAAAAGTACAGAAAAATATTTTTATCTCACTGTCATAAAAAAGCTCACTAAAACCCTGTTTAGTCTATTGTTTTAATTAAACTGATCTCAAGAGATTTCATCAGTGTTCATTCAAAAATTAGATTCCACTTAATGAGAGGCTACTGAATGTCATCTGTGGTGCTGGAGACTCGAATTACAGTTTTGTACCAAGAGTTCACACAGGGCTTGTGGTCTAAATAGGAATGGAGATGATAAACAAGTGATTATGACACAGCCTGTTAATCACCAGAATGGTGGGTATACAGAATGTTGGTTTACATTCCATTGTTTCTTAGATTTGTGGCACTTAAGCAAGTTTTCGAGTTTGTGCTCATCAAACTTTTGTCGGACATATTCTTCATTATCTCGAAACCTTCCAGTGAAAAAAATCAGATCATGTTCCTCCTGAAGAGTATGATAGTGATTAAGTTATTCTGTATTCTCTGAGGAGAGTATATCCAGAACCTAGGGAATCAAAGAAGTGATTATTTGGATTAATTCAGAGTTCTGTTACCAGACTAAGGTATGTAAGAGTATAATACAGTAAGTGTAAATGTCTCTCTTTCTTCATCCAGTTCCGGTTTCATTTCCTTGAGGTCACTTCTTTTAACCGTTAGTTGTATATCCTTATGTTTCTTATTCATCTTCCTTGAAAATGTTAAGGACTGGGAATGTAGCCCAGTGTCAGAGTGCTTGGCTACTGTGTGTGAAACCCTAGGTTTGATCCCTAGCACTGCAAAACAAATGAACAAATAAAAACTGTGTACACAAGTATATGAATGTTTTTGCCTTAAAATCATTGGTGTGCATTATTTCAACCTTCTTTTCTTCATGTAATTATCTTAGAGCTCTTCACAAATAGCCCGCATTCTTTTAAAAGCCTGCATATTATTTCATTGTATGAATGGGTACCATAGTGAGTAAATGTACTCCAATTTTATTTACTGAATCCCCTACTGATGGACATTTTAGTTGTCTCTAGTTTTTCCCCACTTAACACATTTAGTAGTACAGTTAACATGCTTATACTATGTATAATTGAATTAAACCCAAGTTTGCATCAACAGGTCTGTCACAGATGAGCACCATAGATGTGTTTCTATGTACAGTAAACATGATTGCTTACAGGGTTGATACAGGAATTGGAAGTAGTACATATAAAGAAACTAGCACTGTCCCATGGATTCAGTGGGGATATAAATATGAAGTAAATGTAGTCTTCAACTTTACTACATTTTAAAACTGGATTTAAGGTAAGCTAATCTGTAAATTACCTCAGATATTTTATAGTAAGGATGTTAGGTATGAAACATTTCTTGTCTTACTTGACAGGTCTTTGTAAAAGCATGCAGTTTACTACTGTGCCTGTATGTAGGCTTAAACAGTCAAAAATGGATTTTTAAAAATTCTGTCTAGTTAATTGTGATATGGTGTGGACCCATTGTAACAGATCTTACATATCTCATCAAGTACCAGGATTATTAAAACTAAAGTTAAAATAAGGAAATTTTTTAATGAGGCAACCTGACACTAATGT
The DNA here is from genome assembly GCF_000276665.1 of Chinchilla lanigera. Lineage (NCBI taxonomy): Eukaryota > Metazoa > Chordata > Mammalia > Rodentia > Chinchillidae > Chinchilla > Chinchilla lanigera. The sequence goes on along the minus strand of NW_004955408.1, from coordinate 3,192,219 downwards.
AGTACTTTGAAGAGACAAGTCACTGCAGTAATGAATCACAAGACAATCGAATTCTTAATATGTTTGATGTACTATTTTCAAGGTTGAAGAGATAAAACTTCCCTGTACCAGATTTAGAAGCAGTCTTATTTTATAGATGAGGAAACTGAGGACTAGATATGTTACTTCTCTAAGATCACGTTCAGTATTTGTCAAGAGTTAGAATTTAAATCCAGTTCTGCTGATTCAGTACCAGTTCTTCTGTTTCTGCCATTTTGGGTGTGGAGAATGATGCATGATCTCAGTCTCTTAGGTTGTGGATTAGCAGCCCATTGTATTAAGGCACTTCTCTTACTGCGTTAGTCTTATCCGCACACGTTCCCAGAAATACCCTTTGGTTTTCTGGGAGAACTTGCTAATGATATTGATACAATATACATCTACTGAAAAACATTTGTAAAGTAAGCTAAAATGTCATTCCTATGCTAGTCAAATGATGTAACATGGTACTTTTATTGCAGTTTATCAATTTTAAAGACACTATTTTGTGTTAGACTTGTCTGCTTGAATTCAATTTAAGAGTTCAACTTACTAAGCCATTTTACACCTTGACTGTTCTAGGTGCCATGATCATTAAAGTTTTGTTTCGTTTTGTTTGATTCAGGGTCTTGCTATGTAGTTCAGGCTGGCCTTGAACTCATGCAAGTTCTCTTGCCTCAGCCTCCTGAATGCTGAGGGTTTGCTTTTGTACTTGTTGGTCAGCTGAGTAGAATACAAGCCTGCTGTAGGTTTCAAGAATGTGAATATGGATTTGTTTGAAATAGCAGAATTGAGACACCCAAGTTGAGACAGTTACTCTGTTTTCTTGTTCACTTAATGAACCTTAAATTTCTTATAGCTATGGATTGTTGAAGACCTGGGTTGTGGTAGTGGTTGCCTGAGCCCTCTGTGCTCAGGACAACTCTTACTAAAATGGAGAACCCTTAACAGGGGAAAGTGAGGAAAAGTGAGAGAGAGGGCAAAGGGGATCAAAAATTACCAAGCTTTTTAAATTTTTCTGGGAAGACACCCAGGAGGGAAATAGCTGGGTCAGATGGGACCTCCAATCCTAGTTTTTTGAGAAATCTCCACACTGATTTCCACATGGTTGCACCAGTCTACTCTCCCACCAACAGTGGAGAAGGGTTACTTTTTCCCCACAGCCCCTCCAGTATTTGTTACTGGTTGATTTCTTGATAATAACCATTTTTTCTGGGGTGAGATGGAATCTCAGTGTTGTTTAATTTGCATGTCTCAGATGACCGGTGATATTGAACATTTTTTCATATATTTATTTGCTGTTCGTATTTCTTCATGTGAGAATGTGTATTCATCTCAGTTTCCCATTTTTTTGATTGGGTCTTTGAATTTGGGGGGGGGTCCGATTTTTTTCAATTCTTTATATGTTCTAGATATAAGTCCTTTGTTTGAGGAACAACTGACTAAAATTTTTTCCTACTCTGTGGGTTGTCTTTTTACTCTGTTGATTTCTTTTGTTGTGAAAAAGCTTTTTCATAAGATGAGATCTCAGTTGTTTATTCTTGGGAGTATTTCCCATGAGATCTCTGAAGTCTCTGCCTATACCTATGTCTTTAAGATTTCTACCTGTTTCCTCTCCAATTAGATTTAGTGTTTCTGTTTAATATTTAGATCTTTAATCCATTTAAAATCTGCTCTGCCCTGAATGTTTCCCAAAATTCATATTGTAATTTAATCAACAACGTAATAGAATTAACCCCCCCCAAAAAAAAAATACAAAAGAAGTGCAGTCCTTTCATTCACAAGAACCTCACAAAAAGGGGAGCGCGTTTTAGGGGTAATGAAGTTAAGTAGATGGAGCCTTCATAAATGTAAATAATGGCCTTAAAAAAGAGCTGCAAGAAGGGTGCCACCCTCCCCTTTTCCTTTCCATAGATCCCATCCTGTGACAGAACTCAAGACATCATTTGATAATACAAACTGGGTGTTTGCCAAATACCAAAACTTACAGTGCTTTGATCTTGGCCTTCCCAGCCTCCACAACTATGAGCAATAAATTTCCCTGATGACCAAAAAAAATCAAGAGGTGTATGTGTGTGTGCACACATGCACACACGCATGCATGTTCATGTAAAATGGATGCAATTATTGTATATTACAATGATGCTTCAATAAAACAGCAAAGTTGGTTTCCCTGGCCTGCATTAGCTGCTAGGATAGTGTGGTGTTTCCAGAATACTTAGGTTTTCTCTTGGTCAGACATTTATAGTAGAAGAGATTAAAAGAATGGAAACAATCGTAATTAACTTCTGTAAAAACCTCAAGACTCTACAGTGAAACAAAAAGCAGGATGTAACTTGTGAAACTATAGGACTGGATAGATGAAGCCTTTTGCAGAAATAGATTTTGTTGTAGGCAACAAGTTTAAAGGCTCCAGGCCTCCAGGCCTGTTGCTAGGAGTAAACCTTTTTTGCATTTCAACATGGAGAGGGTTTTATTTTAGTTAAATTCAATCTTGTTTTGTCACCTGATAATCTTGTGGTTTCAGATGAGTATGGTTCATTGCTATTATTAACGTGAGTTAGCAGTTGTGAATGACTGGCGTTTTTTAGGGATTTTGAACAGTTAGGAACTGCTTAAGAGAAATAGGATACCACTAACGTACAGCTTAACTCAAGATTATTTTCAAATGTGTTAAACACATTTATATAGCTCTCTACTAGTCACACATTTGGTGATATATTTGCTTGAAATATATGAAGTGAAAATTTAAATGTTAAGATGTTAAATATACTCATTTTTGAAAAGTCAATATAAATTTTATTTTAGTTATTAGAAAACATTTTGAGAATCTTAGGCAGATATTAATTGTTATTTTAAAAACATAATTTATAAATACTACATATTAGTCTTTAGTCTATGGATGTCTTGTGATTTTATATTTACTGTTCTTTTTAATAGATATGTTTAGGTAGAAAAACTAGATATTTGGAAAGCAGTGTGTTTTTGTATCTATATCCCACAGATATATTTGTAAATAAAATTTAAGTACTTGGCATTGTATTAGTAAATTGATCATAAACCTATTATTTTTATAGTTAATATTTTTTAATGTTACATGGGTTGGGCGTGGTGGCACATGCCTGTAATCCCAGCATTCGGGAGGCTGAGGCAGGAGTATCGTTGTGAGTTCAAGACCAGCCTGGGCTACACAGTGAGCTCACGGCCAGCCTGAACTGTGTAGTGAGACCCTGTCTCAAAAAGACGCCTCACAAAAAAAAAAAAAAGTTACTGACATGGACCTGAATTTATCTGGTATTAATCAAAGTTCTGTTATATTCCTTATCTCTTCTATCTTCTCCCTGTAGTACATAATTTGTGATTAACCAGTTGACAATATGGGAGAGATTTTCAGTGTTTAAAAATCAATTTGAATTATAGATGGGCCGGGGATATAGGTCAGTGGCACAGTGCCTGCCTGGCAAGTGTGAGGTCCAGGGTTTGATTCCTAGTTCCCAAAAAATAAATAAATAAAGTAACTGAATTATGGAAAGCAAAATTGGTACAATATAGTGGCTTTTCACTAGTGATCATATTTGCTCAATAAAATCTCTTTTAAACAGTTCTTTAATGTGTGATTTCTGGCAGAAATGCAGTCTGTACCAATTGGAAAACTAGGCAACTTTATCCGCTGCATGGCTACTAGTTGAAGAAATGGTAGGGTTAACCTAACCTTCCCTGTATTAATCTTTGCTTTTCTTTATTCTTCAAGAGATGACAGTTCTTTAGAAAATCAACAGACGGACATAATATGTTGTAGGCATTTGTTTTCATGTCTTGTGAGAAATTAAACATGATATGTGTGATAATTTTATTTTTAGCTTAAAATAAAAATGCATTCATTTGTCATTCTTTTGCTGGTATGTTTTACAGAAAGAAGGATAAATAATATTTCTCTGTTGTAGGATCAAAAAGTTAAAATGGTATGTAAAGTAAATCGTAAGACTATATACCACTGGTGATGAACCTATGGCACATGTGTTATTTTTTTCTTCTAAGACAAAAGATGTTAATGTGTGAACTGTTTTTTCTAAACTAAAACTTCAGTATTCAGACTTAATTGCAGTTTTGGCACTTTGTGACAAACAAGTGGGGCTTGGGTTGCAGTTTGGGCTCTCATCTTTAAAAGGTTCATCATCACTGCTACGTACTTTAGTTTCAGGAGTCACTTTTCAGAACTGTCTAGTTAATAGAGTTCTTTAAAGCAGAGTCTGCCTATAAGATCTTTAAAATTCAAAAAACTTTTAGAGCTGGTCTGCATCATCTTGCATTGTTTATATTTCAGTGCGAAATAACAATGTTGTGTAAGGCTCATAAAAAAACACTAGCAGTTCTAGTCAAATAATTGGCATTTATCAATAATTAATGAATGAACTAAAAAACCTTCAAGTTTGATTAGCATATTGTATAGTATTTGATGCGATGTAGAACTGAAAACTGTATGGATAATCAAAGGGAAGCGGGGTAAAGAAAGAAACAAGTGCATTTATAGGTGCGTGAGATTCAGTTTTATAATTGTTGAAGCAGAAGACTTGATCATACAGGGAAAAAAGGTGAAATAGGTATTTTCTTTGAGGGTGATAGTGATTAATTTTTAACCCAGTATTTCTTAACCACTTTTTTCCCACTGTCATCCCTCAAGGAGCCTTTTTACTTCCATTTTTCTAATTTCTTATCTCCCCTACTTATGTACTTCATTTATCATCAGTTTCCCCCTCTCTCGGCCCTCTCAGAACCATTTTGCCTCCCTAGAAGCCACTTTACCCACTTTAGGAATGCATGATTTAGCCCTGTTTTACTAGTTAGTGATATATATTATGCAAGTTCACATGGCCTTCTGAGTTATAGTATCTGTAAAAAGGGGTTGTCTATTCCAGAATGTTTTCTGTTAGGATTCTTTGAATGTGTCAGATAAAAAACATGAGAGCAGATAAGCTGAAAAAAAACTATAAATAATATCTGTGTAGAGTCTTAAAATAGTTCGTGGTTCTTTGCTGAACACAGTAGCTTAATACTAAGGAATGTTTTGCTGTAGAAGGATAAGTAATTTTTGTGAATGATGGTGGGGCTTACCACTTGGGTTAGATATGTTTTCCAGTTAAATTTTAATAAAAAGATTGAACTCAATGAAATGGAAAGCATATTGGATTAAATATAAGAAAGTTTATATTCTGGTATAGTAAAGTGACCATTGTAAAATTGAATACTGAGCCCAAGTAAATTCCAGTGAAGATAGCATATGGATAGAAGTGACAAGAAAAAAGATCAGTTAGATCTCTCCAATACAGTAACATTAGGTAGGTCATTTTTGTTTTTCTTTACTTTTTTCCATTTCTTTCACTTGGTGAAATGAATAAATTTGAGATTACTTAACCATTTAAAATTATTTGCTTATTAAAGGAGGTTGTTTGGATTTGTTATTTTATATATTCTCATATGTTTCAAATACAGTTACTTTGTTCGGCAGCCTTTTGTAAGAAGTTTATTCATTGGTTTCATGTGTCTATAGATTTTAGAGTGTACAGCTTCTTTCCGTTATTAGGTAAAGAGAATCAGGGCTTTATCAGCAATGACTCTCCATTTCAGGGATATAATCTTAATAAATAACAGATGTCTTGCCTAATAGCTTTTGACCTCCATTGCTTATTACTGTTTTGAACTGTAACTCTAGGGGTGTTTCTTCCAAACCAAAACAGCTTCACAGATACTACTGTTTGAGTTTGTGTTATTTTTATCTCTGTTTTAGGAATTCCTGTCTTGTTTGGAAATACCCCAGAGTTTAAGCCCCTCTGGGTAATGACCCTTTTTCATATTCTCTGTTTTCCCTCTCCATTTAAGAATACCTGTGCTGCCTTTCTCTGTACCATTTGAATAGTTTCCCTTGTGTGCTCACTTTCTTCACAACTTCTCCGTCTTTCTGCATTGAAGGGCTGTAATGTCTCTTTTTGTCCTTTGAGTAGGGGATGTTTACTTTTCCATACACTATCCACCGTTGCCTTAGTAACTTGGCACATCACTGTTGCTGGCAGCCTGTTTTCTAATCTCATGAAAACCTCTTCTTTGGAGGCTTATACACACCTTGCTGTAGTTTGTTATTGGTAAACTTTCACCAGATAGTTCCCTAGTATTCTTTAAGACCTTTGCCATCTATCAGATCACTTTACATCATCATACTGGAGAACTCACGCATTTCATTTTGACCATACAGTTCCTTCTTTTATCCTCTACCTTGGTGTATTTCTTTGGTTTTACTTTGAGCCTGGTCATTAGTTAACTGAATCTGCTCATTCTGAGATTTTCCATTCTAACTTCATGTTATTCAAACTTGTTCCCTTTTTTTAGCCAGGGTCTTGCTAAGTTGCCTAGGCTGGGCTTGAATTTTCAATCCTCCTACCTCAGTCTCCCAGAGTGGGGATTAAAGGAGTGCAGTACCACATCCAGCTTCAAACTTGTCTTTTAACTTCACTGAGACCACTTTTTGTCTTTTTACCCTTCTGTTTCTTCATCAAGTCAGTCTGGGCGCATTTCCTCAGCTAGTAAGTCCATACTTTTCTGCTTCCTGTTCTTTCATTGGAATTGCTTAGAAAATATCCTATTAAACCCTCATCCATCTTTGTCCCTCCACAATGAGCATCTTCTGTAGTAGTACAGAAAAGATCCTACTCCAGATTTAAGGTTTTCAGTTCAGCTAGGTCCTCAGTGTTGCTGAAGTAACTTCTGCTTTTCTTAGGTTAACACTTTCCCCATTTTCCTTGATAACTTTGCTAAATTGCTGAAACAGGGTTGAAACCTGTGATCCTCTGGCCTCAGACTACTGGGATGCAGATATGCAGCACTACACCAGGCTGACACATCAATATTTTAAGGACACAGAGAATACAAGTGAAGAAGCCAGAGAAGATCAGTAAAGGGAGACCACCAGAGAGGGAGAGAAAGGCCACGGAAAAATGGGCAGCCAAGGAAGACGAAAGTAACAGCCCACAGCACTACACACTGCAGAAAGACCGACGATGAAGTGTCCCTGAAATTTAGTTACTCGGTGGTTTTGGTGCTCTTGCTAGAAGAAGAGTGTCAGTAGAAAAAGAAGAGAAGGGATTGAAAAGAGCTGAAAAAATATGATAGTGAATATATGAGGTCCGAAGAAGCCCCATGAAAGAAAGCATGACCATGGAACTGACCATGGAAACAGCAACTTAGAACCTGTCTCAAAAAATAAAAGCGCTGGGGATGTAACACAGTACAAAGGCCCTGGGTTCGATCACTAATCACACACACACACACACCATTTGTTCTTCACTGTTTTTTTTTTAGTTACTATGTTCTCCCTTTCTAAAATGTACAGTTCAGTGGACCTTAAAGTACTGTACATTCAGTACCTACATATCATATGGCCATCACCAGTCATGGTTGGTGTCTAGATGTCCCCCCAAAGCCTCATGCAGTCATGGGGTGCACTTCTAGAGTTTTCGATTGATCTGTGGTCCAGTACTGGGGTTATGAGTGTGAGTGCTACACCTGCCCTGGGGCAGGAAGCTTGCATACAGTGTAAGGGAGGGAAAGAGGCTTGCTCTCCATCGTTGCTCCTCCCTTTTTGCTCTTGCTGTTTTTGCTGTTTGTTTGTTTGTTTGGGGTTTTTTTGTTGTTGTTGTTGTTTTTCCGGACCGGGAGTTGAACTCACGACCTCGTGCTTGCCAGGCAGGTGCTGCGCCGCTGAGCTAAATCCCCAGCCCCCTGTTTTTGCTGTTTCCTGATGCCATAAACTGTTGCCCTCTGCCATGTGCCACCCTGCCTTCAATCTAACTGAGAATGGACTGAATAACCGTGAGCTAAATAAACCTTTCCTTCCTTAATTCTGGGTGTCAGGTATTTTGTTTCAGCAGTGAGAGAAAAGTAACCAAGATAACCACTGTCTAATTCCAGAACATTTCATCACCCCCAAAAGAAATCCCATATACACTGCAGTCTCGCTATAGATTTACCTATTTTGGATGAGTTTGAGAAATAAAATCGTGTAATCTTGGGCCTTTTGTGTTTGTCTTCTGTTTTGTATAGTGTTTTCAAGATTCATCCCTGTTGTAGGATGTATTGTTTTTATGGCCAAATAGTCCCATTTTATACATTTTGTTTAATGTTTTATCAATTGATGAAAATGTTTTTTAACTTTTTAAAGTGTAGGCTTGTATGTATGTGTGTGTTTTCAAGTTGTGGAATATGATGGTTCAGTCAGTTCACTCATGAAATTTTTAGTGCTTGTACCTTTATTTGGGGTTTATAGACTAACTCATTTATTGTGTTTGGGACTGAGGCTTCAAAGATAAGCCATGTTCTCAGGAACTTTTTTTTATTTCTCTTCCCTACATTAATCTTTTCAATTATGAAATACAGTGCATTTATAAAAGTACATAAAACAAATACATGATTTTTTTAAAATGTGTACTGGAAAGTGAAGCTCTGCCTAAGCATATCTAGTCAAAGCATAGACTACAGTTACTGTTTCAGTCTATCTGGTATGTCCCTTGGGGCACAACCCCCTCCGTTTGCCTCCGTTTGCCTCCACCGCCCCCCCTCCAGTACTCCTAATACTGACCACTCTCCAAACTTTTAAGTCCATCATTCTCTTTGGGTTTTTTATTTGTTTTTGTTTTTGTTTTTTTAATTTTAAAAAACTAGCTAAATATCCCTAGATAGAACCCTATCTGTTTTTGACCTTTATATAAATGGTAAGATACAATAGCTGTGTGTTTATCTTTGATTAATTTTGTCCATGGTCTATCCCTGTTTTTGCTACAGCTGAAGTTCATTCATTGTTCTTGTCATGTAGTATTTAGTAATCTGAACATACTGTAATATGTTTACCCATTCCACTGGTGGTGAACATTTCAGTTGCTTTCAGTTTTTAGCTTTTGAGAATAGGGATGTTGGGGATGGGAATGAGGAAAAACAAGAGGAATCAAAATATATCATGTGCAGATACAGATTCCCTATAATGAATGTGGTCATCATGTATACTTAAATTGTACCGATAAACTTAAATTTTTAAATATGGGGCTGCTATGAACAGTTTCTGTTACAGTAAACTTTTTGGGAGTAGAATTGCTGGGGTCAACTTCATTTTTACTTGATTTTGTCTAAAAAGGAAAACATACACACACATATATAGGTATATAGATTTATGGTTTTCTAAGGTAATTTTACCAATTTTTATTCACACCAATACTGTGACTTTCCATCATGCTTGACTGTTTATCACTTTTTAGTGTATGTGCTGCCGAAACGAGCACTGTTTATCGCTTTTAAAAAAAGAACTAGTCAGTGGACTGGGGATATAGTTCAGCGGTGCAGCGCCTGCCAGCCTGGCAAGCAGGAGGTCATGAGTTTGATTCCTGGTACCAAAATAAATAAATAAATAAATGATAAAATGTGTTAGTGTCTTGTAAGTTTTTTGCTGTTATTTAAAATGTAAAGTCTTCTGTTCTCACATTTCCATATTAAAGAACTATTTTAAAATATGAGTTAATCTGATTATCTCATCTAGGTTCATGCCATAAAATCAGTTTATATTTTCATTCTCTTAAATGTACGGACTTGTGCTTATTGAGTTTATTTTTATATTCATAGGGGATGACTATATTTTAAGTATCCTAAGTGATAGTTGTCATTTTTAAAATATGCTCTTTTGTGAGTAGGGAAGAAACTGATCAAAATAAAAAGAAAAACTTATGGGAGAAAGGGGAAAGGAAGGAAGGGTAAAGGAAAAATGCATACATACATAAGACAGTTAAGATACAGCTGGTTTCTCTTGGTTCGTTGAGGGGAAGGTGGTTGTGCTAGAAATTTTCTGGACAATGTTTCATGCCTATATTTTGTACTCTGAACAACCATTGTGAATATAACAGTATGCAATGTGTTGATTATTGCTACTCTCCTGCTAACCTGTTTTGAAGCTGTTTTATTGTTTTTTTTTATTTTAAAGATAAAATAATGAAAACATTAACAAGCACACATACATTTGCAAAATAACACAAAAAGAATACAAGCAATACAGAATTTCAGACAAGGTGATAGGAAATTAGCAATGGTTATTGTATTAAATATTGATACCTTCAAATTGGTTATGCAGGTAAACAAATATAGACATGTAAGATTGATCAAGCAATTCAACATTAACTGTTCCTTTCAATAAAGCAATAGAAGCCAGTAGTACAACTATGTTAGCTATCCTGTGTATACATATATACATAATTTTCCCCTTCTTGCTTTTCTCTTTTCCTCATCCCAGTTGTTCTTTATTTTTGAGCAATAAAACTGTTTTATTATTTCTTGCTTTTTTTTGTTAAAAATACTTTTGTTTTTACTTTTATTTTGTCTTTAACCTGATATGTCATAGCTGTGTAAATTTCTATTCCAAAACAGTGATTTTTATTATTATTATTTTTTAAGACAAGGTCTCACTGTGTAGTTTAGTCTGGCTTTGAACTCTCTATGTAACCTAGGCTGGCCTTGAACTTGCAGCAATCCTCCTGTTTCAGCCTTCCAAGTGCTGGGGTTATAGGCATGAGCCACCACACCTGGCTTTTTTTTTTTTTTTTTTTTTTTTTGGAGACAGGGTCTCTCTATGTAGTTCAGATTGGCCTTGTACTCACTGTGTAGTACAGGCAGGTTTAAATTTGTGGCAATCCTCTTGCCTCAGCCTCCTGAGTGCTGGGATTATAGGCATGTGCCTCCCAGCCCAGCTTTAAATAGTGATAGTGTATTTTAAAAGTTCTGCTATCTGCTGTTTATTAATAATATAACTTCTGGCTTGGTTATAGAAGTTTTATTTCTAAGAATATTTGTGGAATGTTTAGTAAAGTTAACTAATGGATCTTTTTCTTTCTTCTTCTTCAAGTTGGCCTTTGTCAGAGTTTGATCCAGGCCAGATTCGACTAATTGTATATCAAGACTGTGAAAGACGAGGGAGAAATGTCTTGTTTGACTCCAGTGTTAAGAGAAAAAATGAGGATACATCAGTATCGGTAAGCAGCATTGTTGAGTTTTTAAAAAATTAGTGTTGGCCATTTTAATAATTAATAGAATTTCAGTTGTATTTTTATGAGTGTAAAATATAAAGCATCTTTAAAATTTATAGTCCTGAGTTTGAGATTAAAAAAAAAATACTTGCTTTGTCTAGCCAGGCATTATTTTAGTTTGATATTTATTTCCTTATATGATTGTAAGATATAAGAATCTGGTCTAAACCTCTCATTTTGAATTTATGGAAAGTGAAACCTAGAGAAATTATTTGCCTAACGATACAGAGCAAATGAAGTCTCCAGCCTTTAGAGCATCATATTTTCTCCTTAAAGTGGAGGTAAGAACTTTGTGCTAATTTTCAGTGCCATATTTTGAAGTATGTTGTGAACAGCTTTGCAGTTGTTCATGTACGTTCATTTGAATGACCATGAAAACGTAGGTATGCTACTGCCAGTTTGCACACTCAGGCCCGCTCTATAATACAGGTGTAGTTTCTTTCAACACTTACGTAGCCAGATAATCTAAGTGATTTTATCACATTACTATCCTTAGGTATTTTTTGTCAGTGTTATTTCATGAGGTCCTAGTGAAGTACTGTGATCATTCACATATTTCAACCATTATTGAGTATACATAAGGATAAAGTTTTATAATTCATATAACTTTTTGGAAAAATGGTTACAGATTTTTAGCTATGAGTGTTTTATATTCTGAAGTATTACAGTAGTCCTCCCTTATGGTTTCAGTTATTCTCAGTCAACAAAAAGTAGTACAGTACAATAAGATACTAGGCAGTAGGATACTAGGCATATTCTACATGGAAGAATTTTTTTAACTGAAAAATGCTATATAAGTACTGCTTATTTAGTTGAATTTCATTTGTGATATAGAATCTGGAACATGAAATACAGTTATGTGTCTGAATTAAAAATTTTCATCCTTTATGCCTACCTTTCACCCTTCTCTTCCTTCTTAACAGTTCAGTCCTAAAACCATGAGGTATGGCTGAGTACAGATACTAGATGGTAAAGGCACAGTGGCCCGTAGCTGGGTGTCAGAGCCCAGTGAAGAAGGGTGACCTGAGTTTCAGCACCCAGGTGGGATGAGGACAGCATTCACCCTGGGTGTCTTAGCCTGAGAAGAATGCACTTGCAGGGGAGGAGTGACAGGGCAAGTGGAAGACCGCTTATACCCATGGAGGTTGGGCATCTACATATATGTTAACAGTGGGAAGCATGCATTTCAGAGAAGGGAGTTACAAATAAGGAAAGGAAGACAATTACAAGAGCTATGTGGTGGTGCTAGATTAGAATTGGAAATTTAAGTGTGAACTTTTGTATATATCTATGCACAAATGCATATTACTAACCCAATAAATATAGATATATGTATGTGTATGCAGATATGTATACTATCTTGCCCTGTCTATCAAGAGGCCTTGGGAATAATGAGATCCCAATATAAGGTACATACCTAACAATGAAATCATTCTTTCATAAATTCTATTCTTTACTAAAAGGAACCAATTTTTCTTGGAGAAATGACTTATACCTGGCCCAAATAGGAAAAAATAAAGATAAACCTGGAACTTCTTGTACTGAAAGCTTAATTGGTGGTGGGAACATGTCAAAAAGAGACAGAACCCAAATTCAAGGGGCTTTTGCTAGCCAAATTGGGGGAGACTTTAGCAAAAAAACAGATAATGATATTAGCAGAACATACTTCATTGAATAAAAGCATGAGTCCGTACTTAAATGCATAAATTGAAAGTTTAATAAGAAATAGCATGTAAAGTGGTAACTTGGGTCATGAACACTTTGGTTTGCAAACAGCTTGGTTTGCAAACAGAAGCATTTGGCAAAATTTTGTTTTTGTTTGTAAACTCTGTATCAGGTGACAAACACAACCATGGCTATCTTCCCCACACAAACACAGATGTGACCATCTTTTCCAAAATTGTAAACAAATTTAAGTACATGAACAGAGACACCACTGAGTGTATGTAGTATATATAAAGTATATATTTTTTATATATAAACGTATAAACTATATATTTTGTAGTATATATAAAGTATATATTTTTTATATATAAACGTATAAACTATATATTTTGTATGTATATACACATATGTATGGTTTCATAATCTCTTAATCCCTCAGCAAATTATTAATTATAAAAAAGACAATTTCTTTACAGTGGAGATGCTTGGTAAATAAATCCTAAATTAAACGAGCATCAGTAACAAGAACCAGAGTCATGCTACATCATAGGATTCAGGAAGGACATAGTGTCACTTCTGTGATACTACTCCTCAGAATATGTAACCTAAATCTTACCACAAGGAAACATGAAACAATTCAGAATGCAAAACGACTATCCTGAAATCTTCAAAAGTATTAAGTTCATCACAGTCAGAGAGACTGAGAAACTTTGCAACAGGATGGAATCCAAAGAGAAATAACAAATACGCAAATACAAAAGAAGAATCTGAACTGAATCCTTTTACTCTCCATGACATTACTTGGACAACTGGTCAAATTTCATTGGAGCCTGAGGAATAGATGGTTATAATGATTATTTCCTGAATTTTTGGTTGTACTGTAGAAATGTACTGTCCCTATTTTTAGGAAATACACATATTCATAGGTGATGGAATATCAATTAGGCAACTTTTCTCATTTGGTTGAGGAGAAAAGTACTTTGTAATGAACTTGCAACGTGGTTCTGTTTGAGAATGTAAAAAGAACTAATAAAAATAGTAGTCTAGTTATAAAAAGCCAGACTCATTTTTTAAGTAATGTTTATAACAGTTTTTATGCATAAATAGATGATATTATTTGGTTTTATGGTTTAGTATAAAGTATGTCATCACTTCCTTTAAAAATGAAAGTAAGAAATATTAAGGAAGCCAAGCCCTTTTTTCCTGTAGTTTCTTCTCATAGAAGACTGGTGCCTGATAAGGCTTGCTGACTGTCGCTTGTTAGATCGCTAGAGCATGATATTCCACTGCAGTTGTTACTGTTTGGTTTCAGAAAAGCCATGACTTTTTTTTTTTTTTTTGGTCTTTTTGAGACAGGGTGTTGCTGTGCAGCTCAGGCTGGCCTTGAGCTCACTTTGTAGCCCAGGCTGGTCTCAAACTCAGCAACGATCCTCCTGCCTCAGCCTCCCAAGTGCTGGGATTACAGGTGTGCGCCACCATACCCGGCCAGCCATAACTTCTAAATGGGAGAGGGCAAATAAACTGAACAGCTAGAGAGCTGGTAGGAGAAAAGTGTGTTTGGTCTGCTTGTATATATTATGCATGATTTTATGCTCTAGTTCTGAAATTAAAGTATATTTGTCCCTTTTTTCCCCTGTAATAAACTGCTTTTTGGATTCAGAGATTGGATGTATATAGTTCTCTAAGCCTGGAGTTTCTTTCTAGCCAGGCCTCCTACTCTTCTTTCAGCTTAACACCTATGCTTGTTTCTTAGCCCTAGCTTATCACTTCCTTCATCTCTCTAGACTGAGTCTTCTTTTGAAGGACAGTTGACTTAGCATCATTGTTCTTTACTGTTTATCTGTAAATGGGAATAATAATAATAGTATGATTCTGTATTACCTATATTTACTCTTTAAAGAGCACATTTTACAGAGTTTAAGTAGGTATGGTGCCAAATGCCCGTAGGCTTCTTCAGAGACTGAGAATCTTAGCTTCTTCAGAGACTAAGGCAGGCAGACTGCAAGTTTGAGTCCAGCCTATCTCAAAAGCGGGGGTGCAGGGGTGCCTGGCTGGGGATGTGGCTTAGTGGTAGAGGGCTCTCTTAGCATGCAAAATAACATAACAAAATAGTACCCGACCCAGACAGTAAATACATGTGTTAGCTGTTCCTACCGCTTGTTTTAATAGACATTTTAAGTATCTATTCATTATAACTTACATAATTATTTGTTAGGTATTTCTTTTCCATGATAGGCTGTTAGTGTTGTGAGGAAAAGGATTATCTTTTTTTTTTTTTTTTTTATTCACCTATATTCTCTAGGGCTTGGTACACATAATACAGTATTTAAATACCTTTGTTAACTAATGAAACAGTTGTTTGTAATAGTGGAGACAGGCAAGCTAACTGGGTTTTGGCTGTCAATAGACTTGGTGATGTTATTTAACTTCGTGGTCTTTAGGTTTCTCACATACAGAAAAGTTAATAGCATTGTTCATGCTGAATACTAGAGAAAGTGTAAATAAATACTTATCATTTTGTTGGTGATTAGCAAGTAGTAAAGTTACTAAGATGTGGCCAACGATACCAATACTAAAAATGATAATATTTTTAGTGAGTGTTTAAATGAAATAATATAAATGGAAATACCATTAGTTGTGTTAGTTCTCCTATCTTAATGTTTTTCCAAATTAGAACTATGTATCAGTAGTGTATGCTAGTTTCTTAGAGTATTAGAAATGATAGTAGTATGTATTTTGTTTTTATATATGTATATATACATACATATTTTTCCCTTGTCATTAGGTACGGTTCTATTTCCCATTAAACAGAGAAAATTTAGATTTAGAAAGATCAAGTAACTTGCTCACAGACTCAGGTTTTGAATTCATGTCTAGTTCTAAACACCTCATTTTTTTTTTTACTTTACATTTTTCATTAGAAATGATTTTGCAGTTGTTAAATATCCTCCCCGCCCCCTCCTGGTATTGGGGATTGAACCCAGGGTCTTTGCATGAGCTACATGTCCACCCCTTTTTAGTTTTTTGAGACAAGAGTCTCATTAAGCCTCTTAAATTACCCAACCTAGGCTCAAGCTTATGATCCTTCTGCCTCAGCCTCCCAAAGTGGTGGTATTACATAGTAGGTATAGGCTACCATACCTGGTTAACGTCCTTTTTTAGAATGCTTTTGGTGATAATAGCAACTATAAAACAATAAGCCTTCAAAATACTACAGTTTTAGTCATATTGTTCCTTTTTTTCTCTCTCTTTCTTTCTTTTTGTTTTTGGCTTTTCTGAGACAGGGTTTCGCTGTTGTAGTTCAGCCTTGACCTTGAGGCAGTCCTGCTTCAGCAAGAATGCTGGGATTACAGATGTTTGCCACCACACTCACCTTGAAATTGCTTTTTCTAAAACCCTATCTGAGGTCTTTTATATGGAATAACAAACATACCAGTAACTGATAAAGCACTGGAACAGTTTTTTAGTAGTATCACAGACCGTGGTGGGATGAACCTTCAGTAGCTGTAAGCAGTGAAAGCTCTGGAACTTGCTTAGAAAGAGAGAAAAAGAAATAACCTTCTCCCATAGTGAATAACAGTCTTCTGGTCTTAAATTCATCTCTCAGTATGAATTTTTGTGTTCATTACATGAATACATTCTTATTTCGGAAGATAAAACTTACATATAGTAAAATATATCTCATTTGCATTTCTCTTTCCACTCCTAAATTTGTCCCCAGCATATATATAATTTGTTTTTGGTAACAGTGTCATTTATGTTAACTTGTAATGGGTTTGTTGTTATGTTAAATTGAATTAATATTTTGAAACTACCTTAGGTTGTATTTATAATATGAGAAAATATTATTAGGTACAATTCAGGTAAACAGAACGCCTTCGGGATTTTCGTAATTTGTGAGAACATAGAGTGGTTTTATGACCAAATAATTTGAGAAATGCTAATATTGTTGTTTAGTTCCTATTATTGAACATTTGTAGAACATAAGAATCTTAGTGTTTTGACATTCTTAGTGAGAAAAGTGCAGTGGCATTTCCACATTTCCACAAATGTTATGAGTCAAAGGATAAAAAGTAGTACAAGAAAAAATATAGCAGATGGCACATGTATATCATATAAAGATTATATTGTTTTGAGTCATTTT
Source organism: Chinchilla lanigera (assembly GCF_000276665.1). NCBI lineage: Eukaryota > Metazoa > Chordata > Mammalia > Rodentia > Chinchillidae > Chinchilla > Chinchilla lanigera. The sequence goes on along the minus strand of NW_004955408.1, from coordinate 3,175,284 downwards.
ATCCTTGGTTTTGCTAAATGCTTTTGTATTATTAAATTTTATTATGGTGAAAAATGATTGGAATATGAATAAGAATATCATATATTTCAGAAACTTTGCAGTGATGCTCAAGTTAAAGTTTTCGGGAAATGCTGCCAACTGAAGCCTGGAGGAGATAGTTCTTCCTCTCTGGATAGTTCTATCACTCTGTCTTCTGATGTAAAAGACCAGTGTCCCAAGTATCAGGTAAGATCACTGATTCCGTTTATTTACTCTTTCATTTATGAATATCTTTGATCACCAACCCTAGGAAGCAGGGTATGATAGTGACTAGTCCTAATCTCCCGGGTATAGGGACAGATTTTTAAACAAGTAAATTTATAAATGTTTAAAAATCTTAGAAATACAGATAGCTGTAGATAACAGCAATAGGGATATTTTCTCATGTTTCTCAATTCATATTATTGGGCTACCAGGATAAGTTCTTTCATATACCTTTTTATAATTGAAGTATGAAGATAAATAAATAATACCAGTTCACCTGTAGTGTGGAATTAACGTATAAATGGACCTATACACAATAAAAAATGCACATTATTATCTTCTAAAAGTATCATTACTCTTCTTTTAAAATACAGAATTAAACCAGTAGCTACATAGGGACTTATTTATAAACGTACTACATTTTACATAAGATCATTGTTTAGTTTCATGCTAAGCAGGTACAGTATCATCTGATGCAAATTTACTTTGCATCATCCAGACTTGCGTGAATCATAAGTATTTTATATTTAGTAGAATCAAAGTTAAATTGTGAACTTTTTAAATTCTTTGTAATCAGATGGTTGTGTTTTCTGCTAATTTATTCTTACACTTTTTACTAATAGGGAATATATGTGAAAGGGCAATGAAATTACTAAAATGTAGATGTTAGGAGGTACCACAGAGTTCCTTCTGCCTTTCTGTTTTTCTTTCACCTTACGCTTGATACTGTAGCGAATTTTAAATGCTGATGCCATGTAATACTTGCATAATTTGTATAATTTTGCACAATTTAGGAAGTTTTCTAACATGTTCTATTACGCAAACTTGCTTTTCTTCGATATATTATATAGTTAAATATTGGCAAACTGAACAAGATTGGAGATACTGAAGTACTGAGTGGTTATAATCTCATTTTGTATTTGTAAAAGCCAGAAAGCATTGAATTATTGTAGCATAGTTTGTTGTACTATGTACTGTCAGGTAACTAGAACACTATCTTTTAATTCCTGTTTATAACAGATTATTAGCTTCTAGCAATATGTAATAGTTGAAAAGAACAGACCTTTTAAATAGGACTTTAAAGAAGACAGCAATGATAATAGTACTTTCTTAACTGTATAGTTTTTAGTATAGATTATGTCACATTAATATATAATATGCCAGCGATATCATGGTATATGGTAGAGCAAGCAAAAAGAGAGCTTCAGTAGGAAATTATATGGTCACATGAAATGTACATAGCAGTTTATTTTTTACTATATTTTCTTTTCTGAGAATTACTTTCTTATACAGTAGTACAATCTAAAACTGCCTTGATACTGAAACTCATATAAAAAACAGCAGTTTTAGTCTAAATAGCAATGGAATTAGATCCATCATAGCAAAAGTGAACTTATAAAGGAAGACTTTCTTGTCTGTCATTAGCCAGAAGTAGTTTAGGTTGCAACAAGATTGGCACTGGTCTTCAAAACAAGACTAGTTGATCATTAAAAAAATTATTCTACCTTATTTCTAAAGTGTTCTCAAGTAGTACACACTAATACTCGGGAGTCTGAGGAAGGAGGATTGTAAGTTCAAGGTCAGCCTCAGCAATTTAGCAAGCCCCTGTCCCAAAATAAAACAGAAATTGGAAGGGGATGTATCTCAATGGTAAGGCATTTGCTTAGCATGCACAAGGCCTTTGGTTCAATCACCATTACTGCCAACCCCCCCGCCACAAAAAAAGTTCTCAGTACCTAAACCTGTATGCCTTGAAGTAGAAATTTAATCTCAACCAAACCCTTAGATAAGTTGCTTTCTACTAGAAACATGAATGTAACAAACTATTTTTTCCTTAAAATTTAACTTTGTGGCTTTATTAAAACAGTGAATACCTTCTGAGAAAGTGAAATTATATAAGTGAATATATATAGAATATTAAATAGTTACTTGTAATTTAAAAAAAAAATTAAGAAGGTGAAGCTGGTAGCACATGTCTCTAATCCCAAAGCATTTGGGAAGCTAAGGCCTCGGGCAGCTGGGAGGATCACCGTGAATTCAAGGCCAGCCTGGGCTACATAGTGAGTTTAAGGCCTGCCTAGAATACATAGTGAGACCCTGTCTCAAAAAAAAAAAAAAAGGAAGGTGATAAAAATGTAGATTTTTTTTTTTAAAACTAAAAGTAAGAGGAAGATTCCAGCCAGCAAGTAAAAACATCACACTACGAAAAGAAAGGGATCCTTGACACTATACTGTTATCATTAGAATTTTAAAATGTTTTAGAAGATTCATAATTCTTTTTTTCCTCCCTTCTGTTCTCCTTCTCTCTCTGTCTCCCTCTCCTTCCCCACCTCTCTCCCTTTCTTTTTTTGGTGGTACTGGGGATTGAACCCAGGGCCATTGCACTGGGCTAAATTACCAGTTCCCTTGCCCCCTGTGAGACAGGATCTTACTAAGTTATTACATTGCCCACTACCGGGGCTTAAATTTGTGCTCCTCCTGCCTCAGACTCCCATAGTGCTAAAATTACAGGTGTGTGCCACCATCCCCAGATAGAAGACTCCTGATTCTTGATTTTTCCAAAATGGAACAGCTTAGTGAAATTTGTGATCAATCTTTATTTTTTACCTTGAATAATTTAGGTCATCTTCATCATTGATTGCTTCATTATATATTTACATAAGCTGTGAATTACATGGGGATACTCTTAATAAAATTGCTTAAACAAATTACGGAGTATTTTTTCCTTGCATGACAAAAAGTCTGGAGATACATTATGTAGGTGGGCTTGAAGTTGCTCTTGGAGACCAAGGTTCCCATATCTTTGTACTTAGAGATAATGTTTTTTTTTTTTTTTTGGTTTTTCTCCGGTACCGGGAACCGAACTCACGACCTTGTGCTTGCCAGGCAGGCGCTTTTGCCGCTGAGCTAAATCCCCAGCCCCTGATAATGTATTTTTATCTCCTAATGGTCATAATAGGGCATCAGTATCTCTAGTGACTTCCATTGTGTCTCATTGACCAGTTCAGTTAAAATGCATAAATGAGTAGTGCTCAAAACTATTCTAACCATCAGTCCAACTTTACTGAAATCCTCTTTTCAAGTTGGGTTTCTGAAATGTGATTTTTTTTCAGTTGGACATGTTGAAACCCTTGAAACAAATTGGATTTCAAAAAAATTAAAGCATAGGTAGTAGATAACTAGTGATATTTGTCATGGTATATAAATAGTAATGAAAGTAATAAATTCAAATTTTCACTATTTTCTTATTCCTATGAGGACAATTAAAGAATCAAATGGAAACAAGAAACTTGCAATCAAGAGTTCTTTGAAATAAGACTATTCTAGTATTTCAAACTAGTCTTTTTTGAAGAAAAGTTGTGTTGTAAGCACTTAATATAAGATTTGCCCTCTTAAATTTTTATGTGTAATTTTTAACCATACTTTACAGATTTTTATAGTATATCTCTAGAGCTTATTCAGATTTGATTGAAATTTAACAGTCATCTATTAGTAAATGATTTCCCCCTCTCCTTAGCCCCTGATAATCACCATCCCATTCTTTGATTCTGTGAACTTGACTGGCTTATTTCATGTAGCATGCTTTCTTTAATATTCATCTATGTTATAGCCAGGCACGGTGGCGCATGCCTGTAATCCCAGCACTCTGGAGGCTGAGGCAGGAGGATCGTTGCAAGTTTGAAGCCATCCTGGGCTACAAAGTGAGCTCAAGGCCAGCCTGAACTGCATAGTGTGAGACCCTGTCTCAAAAAACCAAAACAAAACAAAACAAAACAAAAACCATACTGTTACTACTGCAAAATTTTTTTTCAGAGTGCATAGTCTATTGTGTGTATATACCACATTTTCTTTGTCCAGTCTGTTGGTGAACATTTCAATTTATTTACACATCTTGTTTGTTGTGAATAGGGTTAAAGAGAACATGAGAGTGGTAATAGTTGTTTGAGATCCTTTAAATTACAAAGTGGTCAAAACTATTCTAATCTATTCTAAAAAATCGCATTTCAGAAACCTAACTCGAAAAGAGGATTTCAGTAAAGTTGGACTGATGGTTAGAATAGTTTTGAGCACTGCTCATTTATGCATTTTAACTGGTCAGTGAGGCAAATGGATGTCACTAGAGATACTGATGCCCTATTATGACCAAGGGTTAAAATTCTTCTGGATAAATACCCAGAAATAGGATAGGTGGATCACATCACCATGTTTAATCCTTTGAGGAATTGCTGTATTGTTTTCCAGAGCAGCTATACCATCTTGCATTCCCACCATAAGGGTGTAAGAGTTCCAGTTTTCCTGTATCCCTGCCAATGCTTATTAAGGTTTTGTATTTCTTGTAATAGCCAACTTGATATGTGTGAGTTAATATCTCATTGTGATGTTGACTTATAATTCCCTGATAATTAGTGATATTGAGCATTTTTAAAATTTAACTGTTGGTTAATAGTATGTCTTGCTTGGAGAAATGTCTGTTAAAGTCCTCATCCTTTTCTTAAATTGGGTTATTTGTTTTTAACTATAGTGTGTGAATTGCTTGTATATTTTGGAGATTGACTTCTTACCAGATATTTATAAGTATTTTCTCTCATTCCATAGTTTGCATTCTCATGCTTTTGTTTCCTTTGCTGTGCAAAACTTTTTCTTTTTTTTTTGTCTTTTTTTCCGGTATCAGGAATCGAACTCACGACCTTGCGCTTGCCAGGCAAGCGCTTTGCCGCTGAGCTAAATCCCCAGCCCCTGCTGTGCAAAACTTTTTAGTTCAGTGTAGTTCCACTTGTCTGTTTCTGCTTTTCTTGCCTTTGCTTGTGGTGTCATATCCATGAAGTCATTGCCAAGACTAATGCCTTGAAGCTTTCCTTCTGTGATCTTACATTTAACTGTTTTGCTCAGTGTGAGTTTATTTTTGTTTGTGACAAAAGGTGCCATTTTATTTTATTGCATGTGAAATACAGTTTCCCCAGCAGCATTTGTTGAAAAGATTATCCTTTCTGTATAGTTTTAACACCTTTGTTGAAGATAAATTGCATAAGTATGGATTTATTGCTGGGTCACTATTTATCACTGTTCTGTATGTCTGTCTTTAGCCTAGTACCATACTGTTTAGTTAACTGTCACTTTGTAATACATTTTGAAATCTGAAAGTGTGGTTCTTCTAGTTTTGTTCCTTGTCAAGTTTGTTTGGCAATTCATGATTTTTTGTGGATCCACATGAATTTTAGAGTGTTTTTCTATTTTTGAAAAAAAAAATCATTAGGATTTTGGGAGGGATTGTATCAAATCTGTAGATCACAAATAAGTCTTTTTTAAAAAGATACAAATTACCCTATTTGTGTATGCTTTTCTGCATAACATAACATGTTCAGTGAATTACAGTTTTACCTCTCCTAGAGAAAAGAAATTTTGTTTTGATTTTTTTGAGACAGGGTCTCACTATGCAGTTCAGATTGGCCTGAACTCACTATGTAGCTCAGGCTGACCTGGAACTCACCGGCAATCCCCATATCCCCCCACCCCCACACCTCAGCCTCCTAAGTACTGGGATTACAGATGTATGTCACAATGCCCTGGCTAGAGAAATGTTTCATATGCATAAGAGATGGTTACAAATGTTGATTTGAGAATTATTTGTAGTAGCAAAAGCCTGGGAATGACCTGAGTGGGCATCATTTAAGGGAACTGGCCTGTAAACTATGGTATTCACATACAATAAAATGCTGTGCAGCTTTTAAAAGAAATGAGTTAAATCTATTTAATGATATCGTTGGATTTATAAGCATAAAATGAAGAAAGTCAAGTTGCAGAACAGTATATACAACATAGAATTAAAACCCTCAATACAGAACAACTGTAACAATGGGATTTAGAAGGTAAAAATCACTATTTAAATAGTCATAGTTTTAAGTTCTGCGATTTTACTAATATTGTGGTTACTGTTCAGGGTTCTCGGTGCTCTTCTGATGCCAGTATGCTTGGAGAGATGATGTTTGGCTCAGTAGCAATGAGCTACAAAGGATCCACCTTAAAAATTCATCAGATCCGGTAAGGGGTTTTCTGATGATTTTAAAAAGTGAATCTAATTTTAGATATTTAGTGTTTTTGAAGATGAGAGCTTTGAGATGATCTGCACTCAGATTGAGCATATCACTCACTTTATAATATTATATAGCGTCAGTGGACTTCGTGGCTTTGGGGCTGTACAGTGAAATCTGTGTAACTTACATGTTTTTATTTACAATAAATCACTAAGGTCATCCATTGAGTTTTGCTTATGTCTCTGACCATGTGTTTCTCTTCATAGTTCCCCTCCACAGCTCATGCTCAGCAAAGTCTTTACTGCACGGACAGGCAGCAGCATCTGTGGAAGCCTTAATACGTAAGTGCTTATGGCTGTTGAAGAAAATTGATTAAAATGTGCAGGGAATGAAAAACTTCTAAAGATGCTTTTTGAATTACAGCACAAATTCATGTTTTGTATCTTCTCCAAATCTGAACATTAGTGGAGGCTAGATTTCATTCTCACTTGAGTTTAGTTGGACAGCAGGAGGTGTGGTTTCTGTTTCTGTAATTTGCTAGAAAGAGTATCTAGAAGCAAAATGTTGAATGTATTTCTCTCTTTGGTTAACATGCTGATTTTCAGTTTTGCAATTTTGTACCAAGTTAGTACATGTGTCTGTAGCATTATGCTCTTCAGCTTTCTGATCTCCTGCAGACAGTGGTGACCTAGGTCATTCATATGGCTGTTATGTGTAGTCTACTGTATCATACATGCTAGTAGCCACAGTGGTATTATGAGCTGTTACTGCCAGTATCAGAATCGTGAGGCAGAAACAGTTAGGCATGGTAGTCAGGATATAATGGGACTTGTGCCAGAAACTAGTAAAGGAACTACAAGATTAGGTGGTGGTAGACACCAGAGACAGTTTTTGCAGGAGCCAATTCATAAGGGGGCTCACTGGCTAGCGCAAGTCCCAGGGGTAATAAATACAAAGTCAAAAGAAGCAGGAAGCAGCAAGAATCCTGCTCTGGATTCTCTTGAGCTTTTTTTTATTTGTTGCAAATGACTTTTAAAGACTTCTGGTTTGAGTAGTTTTATTAGTTACATTTCTAATACCTATAGTTCTTTTTTACTTTTAGGAAGAAAGGAAAAGGGAGATGTTCTTCATAATATTGTGAACACTTAAAATCTTGATGCCAAAAATGTTGATTTTTAAATTTAATACAGAAGCAGAAATTACATAGCAGTGATACTAGTTTTCTTTTTCTTTTTTGGTACTGGGAGATTGAGCCAGGGGACTGTACCTCTTAGTCATATCTACAGCCCTTTTTTTGGAGATAGAATCTCACTAAATTGTCCAGGCAGAGTTTGAACTTGCGGTCCTCCTGCCTCAGCCTCTCTGAGTTTTGGAATTAGAGCATGCCCTGATTCTTTTAGCTTTAACCATCTCAGTTACTTCATCCTTTCTAAATTCTAATTCCTAGAATTTACAGAAAGGATATTTTGAGCTAAAAATATAAAGTAATTTTGTTTCTAATATTCTAAAAGATTTATTAGCAGAGTATAGGCCATTTTAAATGTGTGCACTGAAGATAGTTTTGGTTATTCAGTTATTCCTGCTGCCCAGCCTCATGCTTTTTCTCCCCCTGCGCTCTCTTCCTCTTCTTCTCCCCCTCACCTCTCAGAAGTTAAATATTTTCAGGTCCAAAATCCAAGGGAAACCTGTTTTGTAGTATAAATCAGTCAGCAGCTTTCTTCTGTAAAGGGCCAGATGGTAAATGTTTTGGACTCCACTTGTGGTGAAGTTTCTCGGCCCTGCCAGCATAGCATTGAAGCAACCATAAACAATACATGAATGGATGGGTGTGACTGTGTTCCTGTAACATGTTTACCACAAGAGAGGGCAGACTGAATTTCTCCTCAGGCTTAGTTTACTAACTCTTGTTTGAATGATTAGTTATCATTTATAGTTTATATTTATGGTACTAATAGGGAAACAAAACTTAAAATGCTTTACATCTAAAATTCCTTGAAATGTAGAGTTGCATTAAAAGCATATAATTAATATAAATTTTTTTTCTGCTTTCCATAGACTGCAAGACAGTCTTGAATTCATCAACCAAGACAACAGTACATTAAAGGCTGATAATAACACAGTTATTAATGGACTACTTGGAAATATAGGTAAATGGTTCTCTTTATAAGTTTAAAAAATGTTAACAGTGTAATAGAGGTTTGAAGGTGTTTCTTAATCATGTAGATCTCTTTTAAATGGCCAGAGAATTTCAAATAAGTGGGAAATATATTTATATTATTTGGAAAACATTTTCTTAAGTTAGAACATTTATTTTGTATCTGAAAAAAAGAGCACTGCTGAAGATATATCTAATTTTTTAAAAACGTTTTAAATAAGATACATCTTTAAAAGGAGCTGTCATTGATGTGGAAAGCCCTTGCTTAGCACTCTGAAATATTCTAGTGGAAGAAGACTGATACTGCACCTTCTTTCTTCTTTCTTCCTTAACTGTAACAGTCATTTTAAAATGATGTTTGCTTTTGTGATCTGTAATTCATATGAGCAGATAATTCAAATTTGATGTTCCTTAAAAGATTTATTAGAATAATAACTTATTTAGTAATGTATTTAGCTAAATATTATTATCACTGTGTAAGTTAAGCATTTTAAAATGACAAACTATTTCTGAAATTTCTGTCATTTTCCCTAGAAAGCTCAACTAAGTTGCTGCTAACCATATTTCCAATGCATGAAGAAGTATAGTAGTTTAGGAAGTGGAAGCATTTAGGATAGTATGAATAATTCTCTCCTTGTTTAATAGGAAATTTTATTTATAATTGTAATAGATACACTCTTAATTATATTTATTAATAGAAAATTTTTCTTTTAACTTGAGCAGTGTAACATTTTGCTCAAATAAATTTTACTTTTTAATAATTCAAGTTTATTCAAACGAGCAGCTATTTATTAAGCACCTACTGTGGGTTTAATAATAATGTTAGGCATGTAATTTACAATGTATGTCTAATTATAGAGAAATAAGTTTTTCTTAATTCACTTGATTAATCACTTCATTGATTTTTTTATAAACTGAAAAATTTAACAAATTAACTAAATGTTTTTCTTTATAATTTGGCATTTTTTTTTAAACTGCAACAGACCTAACTAAAATCCTGGGCATTGAACCTAGGGCCTTATATTTTCACCAGGTTTTTTTAACAGGATTTTTCTAGGGGAAATGACTGTGAGAAAGAAAATGAGAGTGCTGGAGAGGCTAAGAGAGCCATAAATTCTGATGTGAATCTGACCCTGAGTGAAGGGGAGAGGGATAGAAATTTGTTGAGTGGAAAAGTCTTATACAGTCCAAGAAAGGAAGATTTGGCAAGGCTATTAGGAAGTCTTGAGTTAGATTCTGTTGTCAGATATATTCAATCTCCTAAGAAAATGGGCCTAGTATGCTCACTGTTTAGTCATTGGCTTAGAGCAGTGGTGGTGAACCTGTGGCACATATGTTGTTCTTCATTTAAGACAAAAGATGTTAATGTATGAGTTGTTTTTTCTAAACATACTAAATAGATAACATAAAACCTCAATATTCAAGTTTAATTGCAGTGTTGGCTCTTTGTGATAAATACATAGGCTTCGGTTTGCAGTTTGGGCGCTTGTCTCTAAAAGGTTTGCCATCACTGATTTAGATCAACCTACTGGCTATGTATCCTCGCAAAATGTGGATTTCAGACCACAACCACTGGGGTTCTTGGTCAGTTATACTTCTTGTAGTTAGAGATCTTTGAGGTGGGTACATTCTCAACACCATTACAGGAGGACTTTTTAAATATACATGATCAGGTATTATTTGTGTAAAAAAATAGTCTAATATCAGTGAGAAGAGATCCAGGTGAGTAAATGGATTGAAATGTGCCAAGAAAAAAAATGGAAAACCTCACAAACTCCCTTAAGGGGTTGTAAGGAGTCCCAGGCTTTGGACCACATTTGAGAACTGATAAATTGTAGGTTTTAGATAGGTGAGGGGAAAATGGACTGTGTTTACTGGTGAAAACGGATGTTACAAGGAAGATGAAGTGAAAATAATTAGTAGAGGGTGCTTTTTTTTTTTTTTTGGTTTTTATCTGGTACCGGGAACCGAACTCACGACCTTGCGCTTGCCAGGCAGGCGCTTTTGCCGCTGAGCTAAATCCCCAGCCCCGAGGGAGCTTTTTGAAGGAGGATGAGGACTTTGGGATCCTCGCCTATTTAGCTTTGGTAGATACGGAGGCACCTGTGTCAGGATTCTTTATCAAGTCTTTAGCACATCAAAAGATTTGAATAATGTGCAAAGATGGGTGAAAATTTGAGGACAGAATGGTAGGAAAAGGAGAGTTCCACTCTAGGAATTGTGTGTGTGTACATACACGTGCACATGCATATTGTAAAAAACAAGTCATACTGAAAATAAACATGAAGTACATGAGAAAAGAATTTAAAGGACTTAATAAGTTTTGGAAAAGCTTGGGCATGCTCTGAAGAATTGTAGAAAGAGCTGACCATTGAGACATGGAAGGATTGCTGCACACACACTATAATTATATACATTCTTGTTACAGAAAAAAAAACAGTATTTTAGGGATTTGAGAAATACAATTGTCACTAAAACAGAAAGCTAGTGTATCGTAGGTAAAACTCCTGGATAGCTATTTAGACTGTCTTGATTTAAACATAATAGGGAACCCAGTTGGTTGCCTCGAGGCTATAATGTCCCTTTTGGATCTTCAGACTGTTACGGTTTCTTCTTGGTCGTGTGTGGCAGTCACTTTTTGTGGACACTTGGGAATCTGATGAGCTACATTACTTCCATGGCTTCATAGCTTTGTATACTTAGTTTAGAAAAAGCAATTTTTGGCTTACCTGCCAGTAAGATCCCTTTCGTATTTGTTTTTTGTTCTTGTGCCAAGTACAGTGTGATGGTGTTGTCCTTACTACAAAGACAGGAAAATGTTGTGACCTTAAATAACTTTCCAAGAGAAATATAGTTGACAAATGCCATACTAGATAGATAACATTACTGTGCTTTTTTTGGAATCATTAAAAACATTGTTTTACACTAGAAAGGATTGAACATTTAAAATAATTTTTGCCTTGTATGGCAGAAGTGTAAATAGGCATAAAATTGTTGTTTACATTAACCATGACCAAAAAGGGGACCATCTTTTTTTCAAAAGGGAAAGCCAATTTGAATTATCCTTATTTAGGGTAAAGTCTCCATCCATATCTGTTGGTCTGCTCTCCTGCTGCCTTGCCTTGCCTTTTCCCTCCTGATGCATTATGGCTTCTCTAACAGCCTTCTTTCATGTGTATTTTACATTTTTACCATGTAGGTCTTTCACAGTTCTGCAGCCCCAGGCGGGCATTCTCTGAGCAGGGTCCGCTCCGCCTGATCAGGAGCGCCTCTTTCTTTGCAGGTTTGCAATGTGCTCTGTGGGTAGACTAGTTGTGTGCCCTAGCAGCTAGAATTTGTAGTTAAGCTGTGGAAACAAGAGGTAAATGGATACAATTGAGGAGTTTGTAGTTAAGAATCATTACTATGAAATATCAGAACTTCATTTCTTTTCACTGACTATATTCCTTAAGTTTCCACAAACTGAGTTACCAGAACATTTAAAAAAATTTCCATGTTTCTTTTGCCATTATGTCATAATGATTTTAACTTTAGAATGTTAAATCAAAATTTACTGTGACCATTATTTCTTATAATACCTGAGAGTTTTTAGTGTAACATTATCTTGTTTCCATGGCTCAGTAGCTTTTGTATCATAGTTCACCAATTGCAGAAAATATTATTATTGTAAAATTTCTGATCTACACTATTCCATAAAAATGATTTTTCTTGGAGCTAAGATTTAGATGAACAAGCACCATGAACACCACAGTGTTCTATTAAAGGCATATGTAATTGTTTATATTGTTAAATCATTATAGGATGTGTGTTCATGGTTCTGTGTCTAGGATGCTAATTCCATTCTATATTTTTGCAAATGTCACAACCTGTAAGCTAACACTGTAAGCTTCAGGTGTAAATTATCAGGACGTGTGGTGATATACTCATTATTTTTCTCAGGTTGGTTTCAGTTTAGGTTTTGTTTTAGTTTTTATTTTCCTGTAAATATTAGATGTGAACAATTTGTATTTATCATAAAAAATAAGGAAAATATGATAAAAAGGCAAAAAATATATTAACCACCTTGTCACCCAGGTATGCATACTTTTTCTGGTAGTGTTGGAGATTGAACCTCGGGATCTCCTGCTTGCTGGGCAAGCACTATACCACTGAGCTACACCCACTGTACCTCCAACTTCTACAAACAAAATTGGTATCACACTATTCAGAATCCTTCTCAAACTTTTTATTATGAATTTTTAAATATATTATGTTTGTATCTACATATTCAATACAGGCAGAATTAGTAGAGTGCATTGTGATAGACCCATCACTTAGAACCACCAAGATTCAGTTGCTTGCTTTTTTCACTTAATAGCATGTTGTAACTATCTTTCTTTGTTATTGAATATACTTTTAAATATGAATTTTAGTTAACCTGGGCTTCTTTAAATATTTTATCATAGGTCATTTTCATACTATATGTCAATCTTCAGATCTCAAAGCTTGTTCAACTGAATAATAGCTCTTGGTGTTGGGTTGGTGCCATGCTTGAAAAATAAAGGAATGCAATGTGATGAGCATGATTTAGTTTGCTAATTAAAAGGAGCAGCATTTACCTGAATAAGAATATATTTTGTAACTGACAGTTTTATATTAATTTATAGTTCACAGCAACCCAATGGACATGCCTGGAAGAGAATTGAATGAGGACAGAGACAGTGGCATAGCACGTTCTGGTAATTTCAGGTTCATGTATTAATCAAGTTTTTTATGAAATTGCTGCTAGCTAGTATTGATTTTCTTTTTACCCCTGCTTTTATCATCTGATTCTCTGTTCACACTACGTTCATCTTGATTCTTGCCTCATAAGAAGGTTGTGGAAAGAGTAGAGAGACATTCCTTGAAAGTTTTTTTGTGAGGAATGGGGAGACCCTTGCCTGTAATCCCAGCATTTGGGAGGCTGAGGCAGGAGGATCACTGCAAGTTGGAGGCCAGCCTGGAATACATAGCTAGGCCCTGTCTCAGTAAGCAGAACAAAATATAATTTAACATTTTTTCATATTTAGTGTTAAGTATGCCTAGCAGAGTACAGTGGTACCTTGGTTCGCAAGTTTAATTCTTTGCACTATTCTGGTCGCAAACCTAATTGGATGATCAATATATGAAAAAAAAATTGCTCAGGAGAATACTTAGAAATCCTAGCAGAAAAAAATACATTAGTTTATATTTGCCCGCTGCTAACTAGAGTTTAAATTTTCACACTTTTCTCTTGCCCAGCGGTCAGAGGATTGCAGCAGTGGTGAAGATCCCTAACCCAACACCTTAGGCAAAAAATCTTATGGAGTTCATAAAAGGGTTTTGGGGAGAGAATAATCAACCCCTACAAGTCAGAGGACTGCAGTAGAATAATTAGAGTATAATCTCCTGGAATGTGTTCGTTGCCTCAGAGTGATCCAGAGAGCCAACCTATGGGGTCTTTTTGGTTTTTTTACAGCTTAGGAGGTATGGTCAGTCATTCTTTTAAAAAGTGGTTGGCTTGACCTACATATGCATAAATCATAATTAAACATGTAATTGATCTCTTTAAATGCCGTTCAGGAACTTTATTTTCAAATACAGCTTTTGTTGAGAAAATCCATATGCTATATTGTGTGAATAGCATTGGATTTCCTTTAAGGAATAAAGTACCACAGCACTGTTAGGGTGCAGTGCGGTAGAAGAACCAACACCTGTTGGAAAGTAGCACTTCCTTCTGGGATAATACTTTTTTTTTTTTCCTTCCGGTATTGGGGATCGAACTCACAACCTTGCGCTTGCCAGACAGGTGCTGTGCCACTGAGCTAAACCCCCAGCCCCTGGTAATACATTATTAATATGTGACTTCTTCCTCAAAGACCTTGCTCTAAGAATTTTTCAAATGGAAATTTTAGAGAGGCTTATTAATCAAAATGAACAATTCAAGTCATACTACTATTAACATTTTTATAATGTTTAAGTTTTATTAGTACATGTTTGCAATTCTTGCAGTTTGCAGTTATCCTGGGAGCAATTACAAGTACATATTACATCTTGTTTAGTTAATCCCCTTTCACTTACAGAGTTCATAGAGGGGTTTTGGGGAAGGAGTAATCAATCCCTACAGTTAGGGGATTGCAGGAGTGTAATTAGAATAGAATCTACTGCATCCCCCTAATTCCCATCCCCATATTTGTTGATACTACATGTTTTAGCTCATGTTATGGCATATAATGTTTACATGAATTGGGTTATTAGGTTCCTGTACTCTTTAACATTTTTAAAAGATTTGTCATTATCCATAGTCATTATTGACTTATATATCATATTGTTGTTCTGACTTAACAGCATCTCTCAGCAGCTTGCTTATCACCCCGTTTCCATCCCCAAACTCTTCACTTACCCGAAGTTGTGCCAGCAGCTACCAGCGACGCTGGCGACGCAGCCAAACAACAAGTTTGGAAAACGGGGTGTTTCCTAGATGGTAAGTTGGATTTTGCACAAGATTAAATAATTCCTTAAACACAGTTTTGTGTGAGTTTTTCCATAGCCTGGGCTTGTATTTCCTATATTTTAAGCATAGAACTGAAAACTTTTGGGAGCTGGGGATTTAGCTCAGCGGCAAAAGCGCCTGCCTGGCAAGCACAAGGTCGTGAGTTCGGTTCCCGGTACCGGAGAAAAAAACCAAAAAACCAAAAAAAAAAAAAAAGAACTGAAAACTTAAAATTACATCACATTTTTTTATTATGGTGAGTTACTTGTTACTTGTTTAAAACAGTTGAGTGTTTTAATTATTTTTAGGTGTGCAGATCAGTGATACTAAGTACCTGCACACCATCATCACTAACACATGAACTTTTTCATCTCAAACTGAAACTGTACCCATTAAATAATAGCTCCCCATTCCTCCCTCTCCTCACCCTTATAAACTTGTGCCTTTTCTATAAATTTGACTTCTATAGGTACCTTCTATAAGTGGAATCATACAGGAGTTCTTTTGTGTCTGGCTTATGTCACTTAGGGTAATGTCTTCAAGGCTCATCCATGTTTTAACATGTGTCACAAGTTAATTCCTTTTTATGGTTAACTTAGGTTGTTTCCACCATTTAGCTGTTTGTCCATAATGCTGCTATGAATATGGGTATACAAATGGGTATACCTGTTTGAGTCCTTGCCTTCAATGCTTTTTGCATATGTACAAGAAGTAGAACTGCTGGACCATATCGTTTTCTGTAGTGTCTTCATTTTGCATTCCTACTGGCAACATACAGAGTTTTAATTTCTCAGTGACCTCACCAACATGTTTTATTTTCTGTGTGTGTGGGTTGGTTGGTTGGTTTTGTAGTGTTGGTGATTGAACCCCAACCCCCAGCCCGCCTTTTTAGGGCCATCCTGATAAATGTAAAGTGGATTCTCATTGTAGTTTTAGTTTGCATTTACCTGGTGATGGTAGTGGTATTGGGTCTTTTCAAGTGCTTATTGGTCATTTGTATACCATTTTGGGGGATGTATCTATTCGAGTCCTTTGACCATTTTTCAAATCAAGTTTGTTTTGTTGTTGATTTGTAAGTGATTTTTTTAAATGGATTTTAGATATTGATACCTTACCAAGTAATAGGATTTACAAATATTTTCTTCTTTTCTGTGGGTTGCCATTCATTCTGTTGATCGTATCCTTTAATGTACTAAAGTTTTTCATTTTTAGATAGTTCAGTTTACTTTTTAAAAAAATTTTGCCTGTACTTTTTGTGTTATATCCAAGAAACCTTTGCCAAATCCAATGTCGTGAAACTTTTATGCTGTTTTTCTTCTAAGAGCTTTATGTTTAGATCTTTGATTTTATACCACGTTTTGATATTCATATTTTTCATATTTCTATTTTGACATACTAATTTATCCTTGAAAGATTGTTTTTAGTGTATGTTAAATGCAGCTGTAGATTCCTTTTCTCTTCATTAAATATCTTTATTCCTTTATCTTTTAAGACAAGTAGATCCTAGAACAGTGAATAGATTATACCATACTCATCTGAAAACCTTAAAATATGAACATTTTTAACTTATGAATTGAAATTATGTACTTCTTTAACAACTTACAGTTAATGAAAATTGTTCATAATCTGACATAAGTAAAAACATTAGAAAAAAAATACTGAATAGATTCCACAAAGAGATACAATTGACAGTAAAATTTAGATGTATTTGATGAAACAGGAAAAGACCTTTAGCTTGCCTATATTTAATTAGAAAATAGATTGAATTGTGAATTTATTCACCTTTTTTTAATTAAAAAATTTATTTTCAAGGTCTATAGAAGAAAGCTTTAATCTGTCAGATGAAAGCTGTGGCCCTAACCCAGGAATTGTGAGAAAAAAGAAGATTGCAATTGGGGTAATCTTTTCATTATCCAAAGACGAAGATGAAAATAACAAATTTAATGAATTCTTTTTTTCACATTTTCCTCTCTTTGAAAGCCACATGAACAAACTAAAGAGTGCAATAGAACAGGTAAGCATAGTTATTCCTATCTTACACTTATTTTTATCTTTTCCTTTGAATTTTATTCTTCTGATTTAGCATTATGTTTATTCATTTGGCAGAAAAATTAACAGCCACCGTGCAGGTGCTTTACAGAATAGTCTGGGAGATAAATATAAATCAACCTTTTAAAAAGAGCAGGCTTGCTGTCTAACAAAAGATCTAAGGCTGTTCATTCAGAAACCAGGTTTTTGAGAATCTCTAATGTGTAACAGGACCAGTCTAGCAACTGAATAGATAAAAGCAGACTCCTAATCTCATGGGATAGCAAATAAACACAAGAACCTACATTATTTTAAAGGATTACTTGAAATACAAAATAGAACCCAAGGACAGGCATAGTTTTAGTTCAGAAGAAATAAAAACAGTTCCTTATTGGCAGAAGGTTTCATTTGCTTTATATCTTGAAGGATATGTATGATATTTTAAACATAAAGCTTTGAAAATTGGACATAGCACAATAGCAAGAAAAGGCAACTCATTACCATTTTGCTGAAAGTCTTACTCAGCCCCCTTCTTTGCATGTTGTACTTTTACTTGATAGGGATTGTTTTGCATTTTCAAATTTTGTGTCCATTTCAAAGAACTCAGCACTGTAGCATATACATGGAAAATGTGTATGTTACACATAAGTGGATCCTAATTTAAATTTTTGTTTTTGGTGCTGAGGATAGAACCCTGGGCCTCACAGGTGTTAGGTAAGCTGTATTACTGAGCTGCATCTGCCGTCCTGTTTATTGTGTTTTGAGAGAGGGTCTCACTAAATTTAGTTCAAGTCTGGCCTTGAACTATGATCCTTCTACCACAGCCTCCTTGAGTAACTAGGGTAACAGGTGTGCACACCACCATGCCTGGCTTATAAATCATTCTTAAATATATTTTATTGGGTTTTCTCAATTTAAGGAATAGTATTCTTATTAGGCCTTTACACATTTTCATAGTAATTGCTACTTTGTAGTTACCACCTTGGTGAATTTTCCAGATTATTTCTTAGAAGAGATTGCTCAAAGTCAAACTAAAGAATTAATGGTTGTGATCAAAGTTGTTAATCTCAGACAGAGGGTAGAAGGGAAAAGACATGAATAGGAAGAGTGAGTGGTACGACAGACACACTTAATGAGGACACAATTACAAAGTATCTCTTTGCCAAGAAATTTTAACTTCATTTTGAAGGCTTTTTTCCAGGGTATGCTTTTAGAAAATTAATTTGGCAGAAATATAAAGGAGACTAGAATAAAAAGTGGAAACCAGTTAGAATGACCCTAGCGTGCAGGGGATTCACCTCAGTGACTCAGTGCTAAGGGTCATTTGCCTCTGGAACAGGCACAGATGTTTATTCACGTTGAATCTATCAGAAAAAAAAGCAGCAAACAGATCATCAGCAATATTTTTTTACTGAATAAATGAATTAGAGAGCTGGGTGTGGTGGCACACACCTGAAATCCCAGTACTCAGGAGGCTGAGGCAGGAGGATCGTTGCAAGTTTGAGGCCAGCCTGGACTACAAAGTGAGCTCAAGGCCAACCTGAACTGCCTAGTGAGACCCTGTCTCAAAAAGGAAGGAAGGAAAGAAGGAAAGAAAGAGGGGAGGGAGGGAGGAAAGAAAAGAGAGAGAGAAGGAAGGAAAACAAGAAGGAGGGAAGGAAGGAAGGAAGGAAGGAAGGAAGGAAGGAAGGAAGGAAGGAAGGAAGGAAGGAAGCAAAAAGAGTGAGCCATTTGGATTTATCTTACGTGAGATTTCATAGTCCTTTATTAGTCACCATACACATTTTTCATGGCTGAAACATTTTGAGTTACTCGGAGAAATACTTAAAGCGTTGGGTTAAACTTGAGAGAGACTTCATAGAATTCATTAAAGATTACTTTTTAAGTGCTTTGACCTTTGTCTAATGTAGAGTAGGTTATTAATACCTACAGTTTTCTGAATATTTGTTTAATATCTCCTTTTTTATTAAAGCTGACAGATAAAAATGAATGCTTTTACATAAGTGAATGAAAGTTTTAAAAGTTCTTTGGTAGTTAATGATGGAATTGGAGAAACACTAGGCCATCCAAAGAAGTTACCTTCTGGGGTGGGGGCAGCTTTCCAACTACCACTCTCTTATATTTTAGTAAAAGCTGTGAATTTTTCTTTTGAGCACCTTGGCAATTATTTTAAAGTCTGTACCCCTTTTTTGGAGAGCTGTAACATAATTTTAAAATATTGCTAATAAAATTAAAGAGAACTATTCCTTAATTTCATGAAAAGAATATTCATTTATTTCTGAATGTTAATCTCTTAACAGTTTTATAAAACATAAATTTTCTTTTTATCTTCTGCTTGATCCTTGATAGTCTAGCCTCCTTTTAAATACGTTCTTTAAAGATTCTTAATCAGCTTATAACTGTATAAAGAATTTGTTTCAAAAAAGTAAAAAGATTGCAAAGTGGGGGTTTTTTTGGCCCACATATTGTATTCATGGTCTCCTTTTTATCCTCCCATTGTAAGGTTTTTCAGCTTGCACTAAATTTATTTTTAGATGTTTTGTTTTGTTTTGTTTTGTTTTGGGACAGTCTCCCTATGTAGTTCTGGCTGGCCTTGAACTCTGTGTAGCCTAGGCTGGTCTCGAACTTGTAGTATCCTCCTGCCTCAGTCTCCCAGTCCTGGGATGTGCCACAGTACCTGGCTTAAATACATTTGTAAAAGAAACAAATATGAGTAATAACTTGAGATATCTGTCAGCAGAATTTTTATATTGTAGTTTTTTTTTTTATGCTAGCAGAAGCTGTATCTATAAAATATAAGAGTAAATTTAGAAAAGGGGAGTTCTATTTAGAAAAGGGGAGTTTTTGGGAACCCAGAGACTGTTAACATCAGTGTTCACTGTCATTCTACAATTGACAATTATAATAAGAGATATAATACTTGAAAAATGAAAAATTCTTGGTATTCACTAATGTCCAAAGGTGTAGAAGGGAAAATCACTGTTAAATATGTGTGTCTTTCTATTTCCTTCTACATTAGATTGTTGGTGATGTTGTATGACATGTAGTTTTTGTTTCTTTCCATGCTTTGATCATGATTCATAAAACAATTAACTGTGTAATGATTGTTTTTAAGGCTATGAAAATGAGCCGGAGATCAGCTGATGCCAGTCAGAGGAGTTTGGCATATAATCGAATAGTTGATGCCCTAAATGAATTCAGGTACATATTCCCCAGTTTTCCATAGTACAAAGTTGTTTTGTGGTGTACACAGGAAGGAATTTTTCTTCAACTTGTTCTAATAAAATTTACTTCTTTAAATTTCTTGGTCCCATAGTCATGTGAGGGTCTAATATTCAGTAAGGCTCTGGCTCCTGTGCTGTTAAATCTCAAATGCAGTTGAGATTTGAGAACATTGGAGATCCATCAGAAGCATGGTTTTTAATAGTGGAATTTTTGTTTTTGACAAGCAAATATGGCCAAAAGATAACCGTTATTCCAGAAGTAGGCTGTGTTCCATCTTAGGCTCCTCGGTACAGAAACTAGTTAAGTGTTATTTAACCAGTAACAGCAGATGTTCGTGGATGCATGGAACATGGATATGATTAAGGAACATGAACTCCATGATCCTCATAGCTATATTGCTTGGTTCCTTCTTCTTATATGTCGCAGTGAGTACTCTTCCTTCTGCTAATGTTTTCTGGCTCAACACTGATCGTTCCGGAAGCCATAAGCATTGCAGGGCAACCCACTCGGGACCTCTCCTGTCTCCTGTCAGGAGCTGTCCTATTTCCCATTCTTTTTCTCCAATAAATTTTCCTATTCTTAAAAAAAAAAAAAAACTGCTGTAACTGCCCTCCAACTGTATGGCCAGTAGACATGCTACAGACGGACGTATGTTAGGAATCACATTAAATGCTCTGTGTCTCCTGTGAAGAGATTCATTTCAGGTCTACTTTAACCTCAGTTTTAACTTTCTTTAGATGAGAAATAGTACAGCACAGAAGAGAACAGAGAGGTTTGATTCTCTGTTCTAACCTTGGGTGTGCCATTTACTCTCCTTGGTGACCTTGGGCAAATCCATAGCATTTAGAACTCTAGTTTTCTAGTCTAAAGCATACAAATTTAACCAGGTGTCGTGGCACACACCTGTACTCCCAATACTCAAGGGGCTGATGCAAGAGGATTACTCAAGTTCTAGGTCGACCTGGGCTACATAGTGAGTTTAAGCCCAGCCTGAACTGCATAGTGAGAGCCTGTCTCAAAAAGCCAAAACAAAGCAACTCATTAAGATATGCAGATTTATCTTAGTAATAGTATAGTAGATTATTTTAAGGATTAAATGGGTTTAGCGGAATGCCTGACTTTAGTGGCAAACTGTTTTCTCTGGCAGGTACAGCCTATCGCATTTTTCTCCAGTTTTGGTCCTTCAGATCACACCCTCATGATTTTCTCAAATCTTGCCATTTGAATTTAATTTCTCTTTTTGAATTTCACACGAAACTTTTATTACTCTAAATAAGGATCAGTATTTTCTGTAGAAAGTTAATGATACAAATGAACTAATAAATCAGGTATGGTGGCACGTACCTGTAATCTCAGCACTTGCGGGGCTGAGACAGGAGGATCACCATGAGTTCAGGGTCAACTTGAGCTACATCGTGAGTTGAAGGCCAGCCTAACATAGCAAGACACTGTCTAAAAATACCAATAGTAATAATACCAACAACACTTACAAATGTAGCTTTATCACCTTAGGTTTATTATTAACAAAATTCTTTGTAAGTGAATTTTAGAAAAACTGACTTCATGTTTTTTCATTGACACCTATATTGTCCCTTTGAGATAGGGATCTTCTGAATTGGTTTATTAAATGGTCCATCATATTTTCAAGTGAGTGATTCCTTTAGCTTATGACTTTGTAGAATTGCTATGGGTGAAACTGCAGTCATGTCATATGTATGACTTTTTAAACCTGGAGGTGTGTGAGGAGGGGTGGATTTAAACTGAGAAAGTTTACTTTTATGGGTATTGTATAATAGTCACATTATTCAGTTGAGGAAGAGAAAATGTCTAGTCATTGTTTTATTTGCCGTCATTTGTAGCGTAGAAAACCTTTTCTGTATAGTAATTTCAGTGGTTAGGGAAAATGTAGAGAAATACATTATATAATTTAATACATTATATAATTTAATTTTAAACTGTATTGTTACTTTTTTGGTCTTGGAAGCAAATAATTTGTATAGGTAATACTCATAATTTGCATATAATTTCTGCAATGCATATCTGAAGTAGTTTAACACAATAATTTGAGGCCATTCTTATTATATGAAGCATGCTAACTGTGATACTTTAATTTTGTGCATATTGTGATGAAAACCATATAACATTAAATTTATCCTAATTGTTTTTGAGTGTACAGTAATATTAAGTGTATTCATATTGTTGTGAAATACATTTCTAGAACTTTCTCATCTTGGAAGACTGAAATTTTATATCTACTAAATAATAATTCATGAAAATAGCACTTTTTGTGTGTGTGTTTGTCTTTTTGAGACAGGGTCTCGCTCTGCAGTTCAGGCTAGCCTTGAGCTCACTTTGTAGCTCAGGCTGGTCTCGAACTCACAACGATCCTTGTACCTCAGCCTCCCAAGTGCTGGGATTACAGGCGTGCACCACCACACCCAGCCGAAAATAGTACTTTTAATCAGTGAAAATTATATCCAAAGTTATTCATAATTCCGTTTGTTCATATTCAAAGCTTGAAGAGTTCAGTTTAATACATCTTCCCTCCCCCCTCTCTCCCCACCTCTCTCCTGTTTTGATTAAACCTTGGGCCTTTGCACTGAGCTACATCTCCAGCCCTTTTTATTTTCCTTTACTTTGGAATAGGGTCTAATTCAATTTCAAAGGTTGGCTTTGAACTCATAATCATCCTGCCTCAGGCTCCTGAGGTAGCAATTAAAGGTGTGTGCTGTTGTACATAATTAAATAAAGGCATTCTGAAAGCTGGGGCTGGTGGTGCACACCTGTAACCCTAGCACTTGGGAAGCTGAGGCAGGATTTCAGGTTTGAGGTCAGCCTCTACATAGAGAGTTCAGGGGCAGTCTGAGCTATGTGGTAAGACTCTGCCCAAGCAAACAAGGAGTATTACACAGACACAAAGTAGGGGGTGAAAAGAGCCTTTCCAGAGGAAATTTAGAGCAGTTTTCATGAACTGACTGATACATAGTCTATTTTTATAATTTCTGAGCTTAATATAGACTTGTTTATGTTTCTGAAAGTGTTTATGTAAAAGCACAAAATTTTATGGTCTTACTAATATAAGATGATCTAAACAATTTTAATGTCAGTACTGTATATTTGCTTGAGATAAGAATTTTTAAGATATATTGATATAAATGTTAAGATGTGTTATGATTGAGAAAGTACATTATACTAAATTGCTTAAAATAATTTATAATGACTTAGGTGTACATTAGACAAATGTCCTGTTGATTTGCTATTTCTTTAAGTGTTCTATAAAGAAAAAGAAGGCCGGGCGTGGTGGCACATGCCTGTAATCCCAGCACTCGGAAGGCTGAGGCAGGAGGATTGTTGAAAGTTCAAGACCAGCCTGGGCTACAAAGTGAGCTTAAGGCCAGCCTGAACTGCACAGTGAGACCCTGTCTCAAAAAGACAAAAAAAAAAGAAAAGAAAAAGACAGCCACGTTAAGCTCAAAATAAATGTGCTCCTGTACTGTCAATATTGAATAAAATTTTGAGATTAAATCAATTACAGATTTTTAACAGTTCTACTCCATGTAGGTTCCCATGTACCCCTATGCACATGCCATTTACATAGCCAGAAAGTGGGACTTTATGTAACTCACCAAAAAAATTCCATAAAATTCATCCTCTAGCATGAATGTAAATAGTATTCAAAAAGTATGAGGTTATAATTTAGTCATTTTAAAATTTAATCTATATTTTGTTTAAAAACTTAACCAGATTCCTAATGATTTGCTTATGCTGAAGTAGATCGTATGCCACTAGTAACAGTAATATGCACTGAATGGCCAGTTGTTTTACTTACAGTTTTTATTTTTATGATTTTATTTGTTTAGCTGACTTTGCTATGGAATTATTATAAATATGTTATGAATAATTTTTTTTCTCTGAAACACTCCTAGAAGTTCCCTTTTAAAAAATTTTAACTGAATATAGAAATTACATATTTATGGGGTACCATGTAATGTTTTGCTACATGTATTCATTGTATAATGTCTAAAGGTAAACATCTGTCTTCTCAAACATTTATCGTTTCTTTATGATGAAAACATTCAAAATTCTTTCTTTAAAAATACGTATACAAGCTAGGCATGGTGGCACACGCCTATAATCTCAGCACTCAGGAGGCTGAGGCAGGAGGATCATTGCAAGTTCAAGACCAGCCTGGGCTACAAAGTCATCTCAAAGCCAGCCTGAGACCCTGTCTCAAAAAGACAAAAAAAAAAAAAAAGTATACAGACCTAGGTACAATACTGTACCCCTGTAGTCAGAGCTAGTGGGAGGCTGAGGCAGAAGGATTGCTTGAGCCCAGGGGGTCAAGGTCAACCTGGACAATAGAATGAGACCTCATCTCAAAAAAGCTAAAAATACCATTATCTATAATCATTGTACTGTGTAATAGGACAGGAAAACTTATTCTTCTTAACTATAATGTAACACCTGGTGACAGTTCCTCTCCCACCTACTTTCCCCAGGCACGGGTAATGACCACTTTCCTAATTTCTTTGAGCTCTTTTAGGTTCCACGTTATAAGTGAGATTATATGGTTATTTTTGTTACGGGCATATTTCATCTAGCATTCATGTTGTTGCATGTGACAGGATTTCGTTCTTTTTATGGCTGAAAAGTATTCCATTGTACCAGAAACATTCTCTTTTAACTCTTAGTTATTTTTTTATTTACCTCTGTATTGTTGAATAGGATGCTAAATGCTGCTACGTCTCTTTTTCTTTACTTTTATTAGTACTTGTGTGCAGTACATAATGATTACAGTCACTATAGGGAATTGGTACATGTACATAACACATTTCAGCTCCCCTCTCTTTCCCGCTCCTACCACCGCCTTCTTATTTTTACAGCAGCAGATTCAATTATTTATATTAAAGCCCATATAAAGTTAACTATCATATATGCCAATTAAAAACCAGACTAATAGGGCAAAGAACATATAAATGTATTTGACAATTATACTAAGTCAAGGTACGTTTTAGATACATTGTACTGGATTACAATACGTTTCTTTTCCCTTTTTTCCCTAATATTTGTCTTTTATTTTGTACTTTATATTGAATTTTTCATTTGAGAGAAAGCATGCAATATTTAAGCTTGAGTATCTGAGTTACTTCACTTAAAGCTATGGTCTCAAGGTGCACCCATTTTCCTACAGATGACTCAAGTTTATCCTTCATGGCAGAGTAGTACTCCATTGTGCATAAGGACGACTTTTTTTAATCCATTCATCTATTGATGGGCATTTAGGCTCTTTCCAATGTTTAGCTATAATGAATTGCACTACTGTAAAGATGGATATGCATATATCACTCTGGGATGGTGTCTTTAACTCTTTTGGGGAATACCCAGAAGAGGAATAGCTGGGTCAAAATGGAACCTCTGGTTTTAGTTTTTTTAGGAATCTCCATATGATTTCCATAGTGATGATACCAGTTTACAGTCCCATCAATAATGGAGAAGGGTTCCTTTCAGCCTCACCAGCATTCGTTATTGGTTGATTTCTTGATGACAGCCATTCTTCCTGGAGAGAGACTCTCAGTGTTGTTTTAATTTGTATTTCTTGACTGTCCAGCGATGTTGAATGTTTTTCATATATTTATTAGCTGTTAGTATTTCTTCATCTGCAAAGTATCTGTTCATTTCAGAAGCCTATTTTTAAATTGGGTCTTTAAATTTGGGGGAGTATCTAATTTTTTTCAGTTCTTTACATACTAGATATTAGTCCTTGTTCTGAGGAGTAGCTCGCAAATTTTTTTTTCCTATTCTGTAGGTTGTCTCTTTACTGTATTAGCTGTTTCTCTGTCTGTGCAGAAGCTCTTTAATTTGATGTGATCCCATTTGTTGATTTTTGGTATTACTTCTTTTGCAACCAGGATTTTGTTCAAAAAGGCTCTGCCTACACCTATGTCTTTAAAAGTTTCAGCTACTTTGTCTTCTAGCAGGTTGTTTCTGTTCTAATGTTTAGATCTTTGATCCATTTTGATTTTAGTTTAGTGCATAGTGATAGATATGAGTGTAAGTTCAACCTTAGGTATGTGGAAAGCCAGTTTTCCCAGCACCATTTGTGAAAGAGGTTGTCTTTCCTTCTTTGAAGGGATTTGCCCCCTTTGTCAAAAATAACATAGCTGAATGTGCCTGGAGTCATTTCTCTGTCTTCTGTTCTGTTCCATTGATCCATGAATCTGCTTAATACATTCTGTTTTTATCATGGTAGCGTCCAGGATTGTGACACCCCCTGCCTTGCCCTTCTTGCCCAGAATTACTTTTGCTATTCTGGGTCTCTTCTGGTTCTATACGAATTTTAGGATTGTTTTCTCGACCCATACTGTCTGTGTGTTTTGATTGGGGAATCGGGATCATTCACATAGAGAGTTATTATTCTGAGGTATTGACTTATTCCTGTCATTGTAATATTTTCCTGTTGATTTCCTCATTGTTCCCCTTTTACTTAGCTTCTTCCCCCCATCCCCCAGGTGTTTTCATTCTTTTTGATTCACTGACGTTGTTGGCTTCATTGTCTCTTCCTAGGGTATCCTTGAGAATTTTTTTGTAATGCTGGTTTGGTGGTCACGAATTTCTTTAGGTATACCTTGTGGAAATACCATATTTCTCCATCAGTTTTAAAGGAAAGTTTTGCTGGAAATGTAAGTTGGGTTGGAAGTCCTTCTAGGGCTTAAAACACTTCACTCCAAGCCCTCTTGGCCTTTAAGGTTTGTGTAGCAAATGTTCACAAGTTGGGGGTTTATTGTACAGAGATCTCTTTAGTTGCGTTTCAGTGATGTAGTTTGGGCATGACTAACAACCCCTTTGCCACAGCCCCAAGATTCATCTACCTTGGTTATTTTTGAAAGAGGATTCATTGCAAGCAGCCCAGAAAACAAATACTCTGCAAGTGTACTGTGGTATTCTTAATGTCACAAAGGCAACCTGAGTGTTGGCTTATAGAGAAATATTTGACAATTATATGACCATGTTAATACTAAGTGAAACAACTAAAGTAGCATTTCCTGAGACAAATTAGGTACTACTGTTACTATAGGAGCCAGTTATGTTCGACCCTTATTACTAGAGAAGAAACTGTCAATTGTGATATAAACACTAAGGCAACCCAGATACTGACTTACAGCTAACAGGTACTGAATCCAACAGCTATATGTCTGTTACTGGTAAAAAAGAATTCACTAGTAATTTTACAGAGTTATCTATCGAAAGATTAACAACACATTATGGTTCTACTACTAAAGGGTTAGGACTTGGAATGAGGGTATGCAAGAGGAAAGCTTTGAAACCTTGAAGTCTGTGATACAAGAAAGAGGAGAGAGAAGTGGTAAAAGGGCTCTTACTGGGGAATAGAAGAATGTGTATAGTACTAAGTCAAAATAGGATGAAAAACCGGCAAGAGATAGAAAATTTAAAAAAAGATTCAAAAATATTATATAAAGAGTAAAAGTAAGAGAGAAGTGCTTACGGGGAGAAAATTGAAAAGGAAAAAGCCAAAAAAAAATAAGAGAAAAGAGGAAAAAGAAATTAGAAGCATGGCTGAAGAACAAAGAGATTACCCAACCTTAGGAAACTAAAGAAAACGTAAAGGAAGGAAAGAAGAAAAGTACAAAACAAGAACAAAACAAATTTAAAAATTAAAAATAATGGTCACACTCAAAAACAAAAGCAATTTTTTAACAAATCAATGAAATGAACAAAAACAGGCAAGAGAAAGAATTCCTCTGTGATTTGAAGCCTTCCTGGGGTCTGCAGTTTTGTTGGTGGTGCCCAGTTGAAGGTGTGACCCTGCTCTTGCTTGGTAGACAGCGGAAGCAGTCAGAGCCCAGATTCAAACAAGCAAGCAATAAAATTATGGTGGGAAGCAGGTTGTGGGACTTCCAGATCCTTGGAAATTCAGGCTGAACCTGGCCTCCGGTCGTGCGGGTGGGGCCGAGTTACTCGATTTGGGGTACTCTGGGTGTCTCTTGCCAGCCTGACCTCAGCTCCCTAACCGTGGATGACCACCATGGTTGTCCCTCACCCAGTCGCTGTGGGAGTTTAACGCTGGGAGCGCTGAGATGAAGCCCACGCGAGGCTGTTCTGCGTCCCAGGTTCGGTTGGCCCCTCCACAGAATGCGTCCAGCCGAGCACTCTCCAGGGGAGATGGCGGGCGGTTGGGCTGGAGTCCCTCACCGGCTCTTGTAGTGCACAGCACCCGCTGCCCAGTGGCGCTGGTGTGTTTCTCCCTGAAGCGTCTGCGTCACCTGCTTTCGCGGTGTCTCTAGATTCGATCTTCCTCTCTCACAAGCCCCAAGTCAGGGGCCAGAGAGAAAATACAGATTGTTCCTTCCTTTCTCTGTGTTTTAGTCTGTCTCTTCAGTTTCTTTGTAGACTCCAGTTTTCTGCCACAGCCTTCTGAGTTCTAGGGATCTACATCCTTTCCTTCATTTTTCCCCCAAGTTGTTATTTTCCATTGTTTGGATTCAGAACCGTAGGCTGTTTTGTTGCTGTTTGCCATTCTGCCTTCTTCCCAGAAGTCTGTCTTAATTTATCAATTTTAGGTCATACTCATTTTCTACTGTGGTAGATGAATGTACCCCTTAGTTATTTATCTTTTTGGTATAGCTAATAGCACTGTCTTGTTCTTTAGCTCTGAAGTTTTCTACTTTCCTTGATAATTTATTTTCTTCTGTTCTTTGTCTCTGGAATGCTTTCTATTAAGACTTTGCAGGGAGGCAACCAGGAATTGAACTCAGGACCTCATACTTGCCAGGCAGGTGCTGCGCCACTGAGCTAAACCCTCAACCCTGGTTCTTTTTTTATTAGAAAGTAGCACTCCTGGCCAATGTATTCTCTCCACGGTGGCCTGCCCTCACACTGTAAGGTGTACTGTTTCTCCTGCTTTTACTTGGGCCAAACTTGCTCTGCAGAGCCTGTTTCTTTTCCTACCATTAGTAAAACTTGGCCCTCCCCCAAAAACCTAGCACTCCTGCATTGTAATGTTTTCCTTCTTTTTTATATGTATTATTTTCTTGTTCTATGTTTTATGATTTTTTTTTCTTTTAGTAACATTTATGCTTAGTTTTCAGATGATCTTTTTCTTTGAAAAATACCTTTTGTCATATCTTCCAGAATATACATTAGAATTTTATTTATAAGGTGTCTTCTGTTGTGTGCATTGTTTGTTTTCTCTGGAGTTGTAGAGAGCTAGGAAAGTACCATTATACTTACACAGTAATTTATTATGTTGAAAACTCAAAATGAATTTGAGAAAAACTGCAGAAAGTTGGAGAGAGTCATCAAATACAGCATACAGTCCTTATCCTATGGAACTTTACCTAAGAGCAACAAAATGACCCAGATAAATTATTGTTTTGAATGGGTAGATGGATAAACTGTTATCTATTAGGATATTTTCTCTTGTACATGTTGTTAATTATTTGTAGTATACTTAAATACAGTATGTGCTTTAGAATCTTAGAGCTGGAGGATCCTTAGAAATTTTCTAGTCCTCTTTTATCATCTGTCAGGTAGAAGAAACTGGTGCATAATTTAGGGAAATAATGTATTCTAGATCATACAGTCACTGGGTAGCAAAGATGACAATATCTTTGAAGTGCACGGACAAAACATTTCCCACGCTCCCACGCTGAAAGACTTGGCTTGTTGGCTTTTCTCAGTAACATTAAGTAAATGTAAGGCCCAAACTACCAACTTCAACTTTTTAACAGTTTATAGTTTGAGGAACCATAAATTACATACTGTGTCTTCCTCTTTTTAGAACAACAATTTGTAATCTTTACACAATGCCACGGATTGGAGAGCCTGTCTGGCTTACAATGATGTCTGGGACTCCAGAAAAGAATCAGCTCTGCCATCGTTTCATGAAGGAGTTTACTTTTCTAATGGAAAATGCTTCTAAAAATCAGTATGGCTTGCTTTATGTTTGTTTGTTTATTAGTCGCCACTGTATATCTAGATTGTGAGCAAATTCAATTATTGAACTGGGAATATTCTTTCACAGTAATAAAATAGTATTCTAAAAATGAATAATAGGGTATGGAAGAATGACACAGAACCTTATGAATGAAAAACAGTAAAAATGTCTTTACTTACATGTTGAATTAAAATTCTTGACATCTTAACACAGTTTGCTGAGGCTTCTTATTTTTTTGTGAATTTTATCCACTGTGATCATTTTATTTCATAGAAAATATGTAAAAAACATGTAAAGAAGTGCTAGAATTCCAATGATACATTTTAATGTGATATTTTATATTAGTTTCTTCCAGCTGTGCATCAAGTCTTTGAAATCTAGATGAGTAATTCATACGTTTTTATATTCTTTCATAGTAGTCAAAGTTTTCCTTTATTTTCCCCAGTAATGTAAGAAATGTAAAAACCTACTAGTTGTTTTATTAATGAACTGGATAGATTAAACATTGAAAAGAATCCCTTCTTTTTCAAGTAAAATGTTATTTTATTTTAACTGGACAAGGTGGCCCACGCCTTTAACCTCAGCACCATGAGAAGCTAAGACAGGGGGATCACCATTCTGAGTCCTGCTTTGGGACTCAACTGAGCATGCCCTTGTCTAAATATAAAAAATAAAAAGGGCTGGGAATGTAGCTCAGTACAAAGGTCTTAAGTTCAATCCCGTGTGCCACACAGAATTAAGCACTTTATTTGTAGTTATGATGTGAAATAGCTCCTTGTGAACATTTTCTTTATTTTAGGGATTTATTTTAATGACTCCTCCACAAGGAAAAAAAATCAACTTTCTTTTTCATCCTTGTATACCTGACCTTTCCCCTCTCCCCGTTTTATGTCATTTGGTCACATGAAAATATATACTGTCTGTACTTAACTGTGTCAAAACATTTTACATGGGGTTTTATAATGGTCAGTTGGAATCTCATAGGATGTCTTTGTTTTCAGATTCTTGCCAGCTCTCATTACTGCAGTTTTGACCAATCACCTTGCCTGGGTTCCAACAGTCATGCCAAATGGACAGCCACCTATAAAAATATTTTTAGAAAAACATTCCTCTCAGAGTGTGGACATGTTGGCAAAGACTCATCCATATAACCCACTTTGGGCACAACTGGGTATGTAGTCTATATATGTATTACACTTAGCCTTTTATGTACCTGTCTGGGATTATTGCAGAAATCTTCTTTTACCCCCTTTATTCTTGAGCATCTCTCCTGTGCTCATCCTTTCTTGTCTACTAAATTGTTCTGTCATCTTATGCCTGAAAGCAGTGCTAAGGACCAGAAAACCGCAGGTGGAGCAGGAGTCAGGGACTGAGAGCTGGTTTGCTAGTAACTTCACAGGGGTTTTTGTTTTCATTTTTTATGTGCTTTGCCCAAACAGAATCAAGCGACAGTCACCTGTGATTGCTGTAATAAATCCAAGACAAAAGCAGTTGAGATTTTTTTGTTCAAAAAGTCATTTGGAAAATGTTTATTGTTTAGTACTAGGCACCACTAAATACATGGATAACAGAGGAGAAAGCTGAAAAATTGTGGGCATTAGGAGGCATAGTGCTTAAAAGCACAGGCTGTGAAATGATACACACTACATTTGAGTCATGTGGGGGGTGGGGGGGGTTGGGAACAAGTTCTCCAGGTGCCCTTGAACTTGCTTTGTGTCCCAAGCTGGCCTTAAACTAGAGATCCTCATTCCTCAGCCTTCTGAGTAGTTTCCTTACTTGTAAAATGGGGCCAAATAATAGGTAGTCCATGCTTTTAAGAGATATGAAAATTAAGTGAGACGGTACACGTAAGGTGCTTAGAACAGCATATGATAAGACAAGAACATTTTGGTGACCTGATAGAAACTTGGCATAGTTTGCTGTAGTGATCATGTGTGCCAGGTTGCTTTGTAATACAACTTATGAACTCCTATAACCAACCAACTTCCCTTCCTTCCTGCGTTCGTTCAATGTAGTTAAGAATCACCTATGTTGTATGTATTAATAGTTCATTTTTTTTAATGCTGAGTAGTATTTTTGCATGGAATATTAATTCAACTTTTTAAGTAGAATAATTTGTAGTTTTTAATTGGGATATCAAATCTATTTTCAGTTCTACAGTCTTTTATTTTTGAGTGCATAATGTATCCACAGTTCTGTGGAAAGAGTACTGATGGATGTAAACATGAATACTTTGGTCCTTGCCCTCAAGAAGTTGGCAGTCTATGCTGGGTATGGTGGCACATGTCTGTAATCCCAGGACTCAGGAGATTTGCTGTGCATTTGAGGCAGCCTGGACATAGTGAGCCCAAGGCCAGCTTGAACTACATAGTAAGGCTCAAAAAACAAACAGACAACAGGTTGACAGTTTATTGCTGTAGGTAGTGTATATCTAGACTATAGGGATAATTCAGGGAGGAAATACAAGAGAAATGAAAAATTCAGTGGGAGTTCAATAAGGAGAACTTATTTTTGTATAAGTGATCATACTTGGCTGAGAATATTTGGACTAGCAGAGACAAGGGAGAGGGAGAGTACGTTCCATGAGTAAAAGGAGTACCGATGTTGAGCACAAAGCATAGTGGGTCATGGTGGTGCACGCCTACTACACCTGTTTACTCAGGAGGCCGAGCAGGAGGTTCATAAAGTTCCAGGCCTGATGAGAGAATTTAGGGAGACCCTGTCTCAAACTAATATGTAAAAAGGGCTGGTGTCTGGATGTGATGGCTCATGCCTATAATCCAAGCACTCTCGGAGGCTACAGTAGAAAGAAAGTTTTGAGACCAATCTGGGCAATTTAGCAACTTACTGAGACCCTGTGTCAAAAAATAAAGGGCTGGGGTTATAACCCAGTGTGAAAGCCCTGGATTCATTGTGCAGTACTGCCCAAAACCAAGCATACTGGGGTATAGCCAAGTGGGACAGCTTGAGTAGCATGCGTATGGCCCTGCGTTTAATCCCAGGTACTCTCCCCACCAAGAAAAGCTTATTTCAGTGGTACAGTTTAAGTGGGGCTTTGCTTGAAGTAAAGGTGAAAAAAAGTAACTATAAGAAGATAAAATTGGAAGGGTAAAGTGGGATCAGTCATGAAGGATTCCCTTGCCATTTTAAAGCAGTTTTAATTTATTTGGTAATTAGAATTTTGGGATTGAGGCTGGGGATTTAGCTAAGCGGCACAGCGCCTGCCTGGCAAGCGCAAGGTTGTGAGTTTGATTTCCAGTACCGGAAAAAAAAAAAAGATAGAATTTTGGGATTGAGGCTGGGGATTTAGCTAAGCGGCACAGCGCCTGCCTGGCAAGCGCAAGGTTGTGAGTTTGATTTCCAGTACCAGAAAAAAAAAAAGATAGAATTTTGGGATTGTTTTGGAACAGTAGCATTGTGATATTTGAGCCAATGTCTTAATTGGAAGAAAAAAATTACCATAATACTGTCTACAGTATATATTTATTTTGACCTATTTATGTTTATTTCTTTACAAAGTATAGGGTTTTATAAAGTAAAAATAGGGATTTTTAAATATGTATACTGACAGCTAGCAAAAATCGATCTGAATTTATATTAATGCTTTTGTACTCTCCAACTCCATCTCCAACTTGTACTTTTCAACTTCTTGTTTCATGCTCAAATTATGGGTTCAATCTGAGCTATAGCATAAGTAGTGAGTGCTGCAGCTCCTCCAGCTGTGCTCCTGGCCTCCATTGCTCCCTTCGTCTTGTTGCGGAGCAGCAAACATTGTGTCTTCTCTTTTCTGTGTTAGACATAGCTTCAGAAACCTCATGTATTTAGTATTTCTGGCAGTACCCCTCTACCCAGAAAAAGATGCTGTGCATGGCACCTGGCACAGAAAATATCCCTGGTAAATGTAATCTCTAAAACCTCTCTAGATTCAGAACAACAGAAACTCTTTAAGGAAGAAGATAGAAAATCATCGTTCCCCTGGGTTTCTCATAATGGAAAATAGCCTGCCTAGCTGTGTAAGTAAAAGCTGTGTCCATTAACTGCTTCTTTCATTGCAGGAGATTTGTATGGCGCTATTGGCTCTCCTGTACGGTTAGCAAGAACTGTAGTGGTCGGCAAACGACAAGAGATGGTCCAGAGGTTGCTTTATTTCCTTACTTATTTCATAAGATGCTCCGAACTTCAAGAAACTCATCTTTTAGAAAATGGAGAAGATGAAGCCATTGTTATGCCAGGCACAGTGATTACAACCACTTTAGAGAAAGGTGAAATTGAGGAATCAGAGTATGTCCTTATCACAATGCATAGAAACAAAAGTAGTTTGCTCTTTAAAGAGTCTGAAGAGACAAAAACTCCTCATTGTAACTGTAAATACTGCAGTCATCCACTCCTTGGGCAGAATACAGAGAATATGTCCCAACAAGAGAAAGAAGCTATTCAAAACAATTCTAAAGAGTCGCTAGGAATTTCAGATGAATGCCGAGTGATTTCTCCTTCTGACTGCCAAGAAGAAAATGCTGTTGATGTTAAACAGTGTAAATTAAGAACTTGTCTTGACACCAAGTTAGAGACTGTTGTTTGCACAGGATCTGCTCCAGTAGACAAACATATATTGTCAGAGACAGGCTCCGAGCCAGCAGAGGAAACATGGCAGGGTACGGAATTGCTGGATTCAGATAACCACACAGGCAAAGCAGTGAGAGCCACAGGAGTAGTTGTGGAAAAAAAACCTCCAGATAAGACTGTGTCTGATGCACTCTCTTGTGATGTAACCCAGACAAAGGTTACTTTCCTGATTGGAGATTCTATGTCACCTGATTCAGATACTGAACTCAGGAGTCAGGCAGTGGTGGATCAGATAATCAAGCATCACACCAAGCCATTGAAAGAGGACAGAGGGGCTATTGATAAGCATCAAGAACCTAAACATACAACTGAGGACCAATCTGGAGAGTCTGATAGACAGAACACAGTTTCGGGAGAGCCCAGAGAACTTCCCTGTTGGAGTCATTCAGACCCAGAGAGCATAAGCTTATTTGATGAGTATTTTAATGATGATTCAATTGAAACAAGGACTATTGATGATGTTCCAATTAAAATAAGTACAGACAGTAAAGAACACTGCTGTATGTTAGAGTTTTCAAAAAGATTGTATATAAAAAGTAACAAACAGAACAGTGAACTTTGTAAATGTATAGAAACTGTTCACCAAGATTCATGCAAAAACTGCTTTCCTCAGCAAGACCAAAGAGATACATACTCCATTCTTGTCCCCCATGGGGACAAAGAGAGTGCAGAGAAAAAAATTGCTGTAGGAACTGAATGGGACATTCCAAGAAATGAAAGTTCAGATAGTGCCCTTGGGGATAGTGAAAGTGAAGATACAGGTCACGATATGACCAGACAAGTCAGCAGTTACTATGGAGGAGAGCAAGAAGATTGGGCAGAAGAGGATGAGATACCTTTCCCTGGGTAAGTAGAAAGTTCTCACGTGATAGGCCCTGTCTACATGTCTGCCATTGTTTAGCTTCTCTCTGAAGATTGGTAGTAGCCCCTGATATTAAAAAAGAGATTACTGTCCTGACAAAACTATCTCTATTATTATATGTTCTTAGTAATAGGAAGAAATAAAGTCAAAGCCCAAGAATCACCCAGGAAGCCTTTGGAAAGTCATCAAAGGAAAGTTAAAGGATCTTGTTGACATGTAGGATATTGTGTACTACTTGAGTTTTTAAGGCATTTTGGAGTGAATTGTGCTTCCAAAATGGACCTGTGGCAAACCTGACAGTTAGGAAGAGGTAATCACTGAGAGGGTAGGAAGTAGCTGTGACAGATGACCAAGGCTAAGTAAGATGAAAACAAGGAGGGCTGGGGATATGGCTCAGCTGCATAGTGCCTTCCTGGCAAGTGTGAGATCCTGAGTTTGATTCCTGGTATAAAAAAGAAAGAAAGAAGGAAAAAAGAAAACAGGAGGCTCTGGGTGTGGTAGTGCACATCTGTAGTCTCAGCACATGGGAGGCAGAAGGATCCCTGTGAGTTTGAAGCCAGCCTGGGCTATGTAGTGAGTTCAGAGCTAGCCTCAACTACATAGTGAGACCCTGTCTCAAAAAAAAAGAAGAAAAACAAGGAATATGTACTCCATGTCAAGTATATAGTGTGGTCAAAATACACACTTACTTCTTTTTTTAAAAAGACATACTGCCATAAATCCCCTTCAGGATCCTTCTCCTCATTTCAAACACACTTATCTCATTATCCTTGAACTTTGTGAAGCAGTTGTGGAAGTTCTTTTGGGAGTGTCTTTTGAAGCGTGAGAAAAATAGTGAATGCTGCTGCCGAGTACCATCCAGTAGAAGGGCAGGCTCCTAAAGACATGATAGTGCATCCTCATCCACCTTGTTCACCAGCTCTGGCACCATGCAACTTCTGGCTCTTCCCCAAGGTCAAAATAGTCATGAAAGGTAAATGGTTTGAATTGGTTGAGGACTTCGAGGCAGTCATGACAGCACAACTAAAGACGTTTACAAAAGAGGACTTCCAGAATGGCTTTAGAGAGTGTCAAGAATAATGGGATGTGTTTGAAATGAGGGAGACTGTTTTGAGGGGCATTAATGACAATTTGGCCAGGCGTGGTGGCGCACGCCTGTAACCCCAGCACTCAGGAGGCTGAGGCAGGAGGATTGTTGCAAGTTCAAGGCCAGTCTGGGCTACAAAGTGAGCTCAAGGCTACCTCAAACTGTATAGCGAGACCCTGTCTCAAAAAAACAAACAAAAAGACAATTTGTCTTTTACTGTAATCATTTTTCAAAAATTTAGACCATGTTTTTTGATCACAGCTTGTACAGGGAGAAAAATCTATGGTTGACAAATGTTATATACCAAGATTTATTTTAGACTTGTGACAGTTTTAGGAATTTGTCATGGATGATGATTTTTCATAATCACATTGTATTGGAGGTGTGTTACAAACACAAGGGACAACTCCCCTAAAGTTTTTTAAGAAAGATACGTGCTCACTTCATTATAAAGTTGTTTATTAAGCTTTTTTGTCCAGCCAAAAGGTGGTCTGTTTGAGCACTTGAGCCAGTTTCTATTTAAGGATGATTTTACTATATTGTGTAGAAAATAGTAATGGAACTATGAATACAGATGAGTGCAATTCAGAAAGTTTTTTAACTGGTAAAATATGTTTATTACTAGTTAGATTAGCCTTTCTTGGGAATCTTTCTTCCAGGTCAAAGTTAATTGAAGTGAGTGCTGTTCAGCCCAACATTGCCAACTTTGGGAGGTCCTTGCTGGGTGGCTACTGCTCATCTTATGTCCCTGACTTTGTTCTTCAAGGAATTGGGAGTGATGAGAGACTCCGTCAGTGTCTGGTGTCAGATTTGTCTCATGCTGTACAGGTGAGTGACTGTCACTGTTCTCGAATTTATTCAGAATGAAGTCTGTGAACCAGCAGAACCTTTACTCACACATGACTATGTAGCAGAACCATTGTTCTCTGAATCCATCCTTTTATGTGTAGCATCTGTATGTTTGTCCCTATCACTGAATGCAAGTGTGGAGCTCTAGGAATCTATCAAAATAAAAATCTGAAATAGAGAAAGTACTATATATATTCATACTAAGTTCACTGAATAGATGATTTATAATATCAAAAAACTGGAAGTGTTTAATTGTGAATGTGATTATTTTCTTAATTTTCTTTTCAGATTTATTGCTTT
The DNA here is from genome assembly GCF_000276665.1 of Chinchilla lanigera. Classification (NCBI taxonomy): domain Eukaryota; kingdom Metazoa; phylum Chordata; class Mammalia; order Rodentia; family Chinchillidae; genus Chinchilla; species Chinchilla lanigera. The sequence goes on along the minus strand of NW_004955408.1, from coordinate 3,137,435 downwards.
TATATATAAAAGTATACTTATTTTTTTTTTAATACTACTCTTGTATCCTTTGACTTTTGTGAACTCTTACTAGTTCTGTTAGTTTATTGTATAGAATTATTATGGTTCTCTACATAAGCACATGTCATCAGTGAACAGTTTTTATATATTTCTTTATATCTTTGTGCCTTTGTCTCTACCCCTTTCCTTTCTTTTGTTTCTTTATTTTTCTATTGGGTTTTGTTTTGGGGAGGGTTTTGGTGTTTGTTTGTTTGTGGTTTTTTTGGTTTTGGTTTTGGTTTTGATCTGATTATACTGACTAGAAGCTTCAGTACAATGTAGCTTGGAAATGGTGGCAGTACATAACATTGTGTTGTTCCTAGTCTTAAAGAAAAACATTGAGCGGTTCATTATTAATTATATTATTTGTAGGGTTCTTATAGGCACCTGTAATGGTTGATGCATTGTGTCAACTTGAGAAGTTTAGCGTGTAACTCAGCAGGGGGCCAGGGTCCTTACTTTGTAAACATCCTGAGCTTGTGTAAGAGGAGGGTAAGGAGATGGCTTGGGGGGATAGCTGGTATACAATAAAAGGGAGGAAAAGAGGCTTATTTTTTTTGCTCTTGTTGCTTTTACTGTCTTTTGCTGCCTTGAACTGTTGCCCCTGTGCCATGTCACCTGCCTTGGAGCCACCTGGGTTTGGACTGAAACCTCCACAAACTGTGAGCTAAATAAAGCTTTCCTTCCTTAATTCTGGGCATCAAGTATTTTGTCTCTGCAAGGAGAGAAAAGTAACCAAGATAGTACCCTTACTAGATAGAGGAAGTTCACTTCTATTTATAGTCTTTGAGGTTGTTTTGCTTTTGCTTTTTCCTCACCATTTGAACCATGAATAAGTGCGGGATTTTTTCAAGTGCTTTTTCTTTTTGTTTGGTGAGGTGATCTTATGTTAAGGTTATGGATCATGTTGATTGATTTTTAGAAGGTAAACCTTTGTTTTCCTAGGGAGAAGTTGCAATTGATGATGATCTATAATTATTTTTATATACAGTATTTTTGTGTGTGAGTACTGAGTATTGCTTCACCCCGAACCACATCTCTGACCTCACTTGTTTATGTTTTAAGACAGTCTTGTTCAGTTGTGTAGGCTGGGCTTAAGCTTGATATCCTCCTGCCTCAGCCTTCCAGAATGTTAGGCTCAAGCATACACTGCCATGCCTAGCTTCACTTACACTAGTTTACTCTTGATGCTGGAATCTGTATTTATGAGGGTATTTATTTGTAGCTGTCTTGTAACGTTTTTGTCTAGCTTTGACATTAGTATGATTACTACTGGCCTCACGGAATGACTTGAGAACTATTCCCTCCTCCTCAATTTTATGAAATTTTTCTTAGAGAATTGTCAACTATTTTTCTCTTCGATAGAATTCACCAGTGAAGCCATTGGGACCTAGGCTTTTTAAAATGAAGATCTCTTAAAGTTAGAGATGTAATTGGTGAAGTGGTCCATGTGGTAGATTACGTGCATAGCATATGCTAGCCATGGATTCAATATTGAACTACCCTCACCCCCAGCAGGATATTTTAAACTTAAAATTCAGCTGCTTTATTTGGTATTTGTCCATTTCCATTTTTTATTTCTTCTTGAGGTGGTTAGTTTATATAGTGCTCGGGATCAAACCCAGGGCTTCATGCTTGCTAGACAGACACTGCTACCACTGAGCTATATCTCAACCCAATTTTGGTAATTTTTTTCATTTTGAGAACTTTCCCTGATACTTAATTTTGGTGGTCAAATTTATTAGGATAAAGTTGCACATAGTATGCATTTATAATCCTTTGAATTTCTGCAAGGTTACTGGTAATGCCTCTTGTGTTGTGACTTTTGTTTTGTTATCGGTATCTTTTTTGTTACTTCTCTAGAGGGTTGGGGCTTCTCCAAAGAGAGATGTTCGTTTATGGATTGGTTTAGATTATAGATTTTTTTTTTTAGCATATGTAAGTCATTACTTATTAACCAAATGGGTCTGCGTTTTATAAATAAAGTTTTATTGGGACACAACCACAGCCATTTATTTACATAATTTATGGGGTACTTTTCATGCTTAACAGCAGAGTTGAACCACTGAGACATGCTTTTTAGTCCTCAACCTAAAATATTTTCTGTTTAGCTCTTTAGAGAAATTTTTTGTTGGTTCCCATTCTAGTTAAAGGTTTGTCAATTTTGCAGAATGGGTAAAAGTTTTTTGAAGAAATTATTTTCATTGATCTTTCTATTTCATTGATTTCCACTGTAATTCTTTATTATTTTTTCCCTTCCACTAGCTTTGGGCTTAATTTATTCCTTTTCTAGTGTCTTAAGGTAGAATCATGTTAGTGAAAGTTCTTCTTTGTTAATATAAGTATTGAAAGCTGTAAATTTTTCTCTCAGAAATGCTTTAATTGAAGGTATAAATTTTGATCTGTTGTGTTTTCATTGTCATTCACGTCAAAATTTTTTTAAATTTATCTGTTAATTTTTTTCCCCATGGGTTATTTAGAAGCATTCTGTTGAATTTGTAAATATGTGTAAACTTCTCAAATTTCCTTTTGAGGTTATTTCTAATTTAGTCCCATTATGGTCAGATTACATACTTTGTATGATTTTAGCCCTTTTTAATTTATTCAGACTTGTTGATTACCCAGCATATGGTCTTTCCTGGAGAATGTTCCATGTGCACTTGAAAAGAATACATCTGCTTCTGTTGTTGGTTGAGGTATTTTATAGATATGTCAGGCCAAGTTGATGGATAGCCTTATCTCAAGTCTTTAATGTCTTTGCTGATTGTTTTGTTTAGTTCAGTTAGTTTCGAACTATGTCTTCCTTTCAATTTTTTTTTTTTTTTTTGTCTTTTTGAGACAGGGTCTTGCTGTGCAGTTCAGGCTGAACTTGAGCTCACGTTGTAGCCCAGGCTGGCCTTGAACTCGCAACGATCCTCCTGTCTCAGCCTCCCAAGTGCGGGGATTACAGGCATGCGCCAACACACGGGTCTTCTTCCCTTCAATTGCATATGTAAATTTGTTTTTAAATAACAGATCTCCCCACCTAGAGAAAACTAGTTAGGAAATCATGGGTGAGAAATTGTGGCTCCGGTAAGAAGTCAGTCATTTACTTGTTACCAAAAAAAGGTTAAACCTTCTGTGTCTGCACAGAATAATATAAAATTGCAAATTTTGGTGTCTTATGTAGTAGAGAAAGTATGGCAAGTCTAGATAACATTAAAGTTTATAAAGAAACGTTATGAATATTTGTTTGTATTTAAAAGCTGTTTTGCTCAACCTTTTAACACCAATCAGATAAATATTTACTCATCTTTTTATTGTTGTTGTTTTAAGAGAGGGTCTCACTGTCGTGCAGGCTGGCCTTGAACTCCCAGCGATCCTCTTGCCTCAGCCTCCCAAGTGCTGGAGTTACAGGCATGCACCACCACACCTGGCTTGATCTATTATGTTCTGAACATAGTGCCGGTACTATAAGGGGTGTATAGATGAAAATGAATTTTTTCTACATTTTTTACTTAATAATGGACTCAACAGGCCAAGTATAAATGTGCAAAATAGTACTTCAGAGGGTAGAATTTACATGTACTGTATATTGTTGGTAATATTTGTCCTTTAGGAAAAGGAGCATCTTTGTTATTTTACGGTGCTATGCCCAGTACCTGCCATAGTGCTCAATATTTGTTGAATTTACCTGGTTACATAATCAAGAGTCCTTCTACTACACTCTGTGTCATCTTGGCCTTTTTTTTTTTATGGTGGTATGGGGATTGAACCCAGGGCCTTCACACTGAGCTGTATTCCCAAACCTTATTTCATTTCATTTTATTTCATTTCACTTTAAGCCAGTCTCATCTTTCTGTCAACCTCAGTTGTTCATTATCTTTTCTTCCTCCATCGTACCCATCACTACACATTATCTTTTGGTATTTTCTCAGATGGTCTAATATTGGAAAAGGCTGCTGAAGACAAAGACAACTTTCTGCTTTTAAAAAGGTTTCTACCTGCTAATTCTTAAAGCAGGAGTAGTAACAATGATGATAGTAATAGCATTTATTATTTTTGTGGCCATTCTGTGCATTAGGCACTTAAAAATTCACTGTCTTAATCTAATAGTCATCCTTTGAGTTGCTTATTATTATCCCTGTATCATCCTTATATATATGGAGACTATATTCATTTAAATTACATAAATGGGGAATGGAAAAACTAGAATTTAGTGCTCATCTGTCTGTTTTTAAGCTATGCTCTTGGGTTACCAAGCCATTCTGTCTCTGAGACAGTTAAGCAATGATTAATACAAACAGCAATACTAATATTACAGGGTTCACAGGACTTAAGTTATTGGTCTCAGGCTTGTTATTCTTAGTTTCTTTCCATGACGGTAAAAAAGAAAAGCTATTTGTCTTCTGTTTTAGGAACTGGGATTTTAGTCCTTTCCTCTCATATTTTAATTTAATCATATAGAGGTATTTATTATCAAAGCAGTATTATAGAAAGTTTTGGACAAACTAAAAATTGTCCAATTTCAGCACTCATAGGTTGTAAGATACTTTTCATGGTTTTAGTCACTACATACTTGAATTTTATCATCATTACATTTAACATGAGAATTATTTTTTGTGTCTTCATGAACAAATATGTAGGAAACTTTTAATGCATAAAAAACAAATATGCTTCTTTTAAAAAATATACAGTCCACTAAGCATAACGGCTCATGCCTGTAATCCCAGCTACTCAGAAAACTAAGGGGGCAGGTCCTCAAGTTTGAGGCCAGGGCAATATAGTGAAAAAACCTGTCTCGAAATGAAAATAAAACCATTTGGTAGTGTTCGTCTGTGGTAGAGTACTCCGGGGAGAGTATCATTTCCTTTCTCCCCAATTTCTAAGGAAGCAGCATTTTTAAAACTACCAAAGCATGATGGACATACGGTGTGTGCCTGTAATCCCAGCACTTGGGAAGCTGAGGCAGGATCGCCATGAGTTCAGGGTCAGCCTATGGTTAGTCCGATGTTGACCTTATGAGGAACTTTTATTTTGGTTTTTTTCCGCTGGTTTTTTTTCTTTTTCT
>NW_004955408.1:3103325-3132246 GCF_000276665.1 Chinchilla lanigera | reverse complement strand
TTGAGCTCACCTTGTAGCCCAGGTTGATCTCAAACTTGCAGTGATCATCCTGCCTCAGCCTCCCGAGTACTGGGATTATAGGTGTACACCTCCACACCTGGCTTTTATTTGGTTCTTATCCAATTTGGTTTGTGACCAGAATCATTGAAACAATCAAGTCTGTGAACCAGGGCACCACTGTATTGAATTTAATAAAGCATCTGTTTCTCTTGCATAATGAAAATGACAATAATGTCTACATATCAGATTAGTACTGTGTGATGTTTTGCGTATGTTAGGCACATAGTACCTTGTACATACTTGGTATCATTCTGTATGTCTATGTATATACATACCATATATGTATAAATGTAGCCTTATATTTATAGAATATATGCATACATATCTGAATACACGTTTCTATGTATTATTAATATATTTTATAAACATTTTTAATGTTTATTGTTTATCCATGATTTTGTCATGGTCATTGTTCTACTGTTAAACTTTATTTGAGATGGGGTCAGGTGATGTTTTTCTGGCTGGCCTGAATCTCCTGGGTTTTATAGACCCCAGATAGTTTGTACTAGAGGTACAGGTTACCATACGCAGCTAATTAACTCCCCCCTCACTGAGTGCTGGGAGTTGAACTTAAGGCTTTCACACTGAACTATATAGCAGCCTATTTTATTTTATCTTATTTTACTTTATGATGAGGGTCTCACTAAATTGCTGAGATCTTTGAAGATCAAAAGCAAAACCTGTTACTCAGTGAAATAAAACAGAAACATGAATGACAGATGAGGCCGGACCCAAGCCCTGGGGAAGCAGAAGAAGGGAATACTGTCCTGGGATTCATATGAGGGAGTTTCACAGTGGAAGGGACGCTGCAGTGTGGGTAGGGTTACTGGCAAAACCCAGAAGAGTGTGGGCTCTTCTGTAATACAGACTCTTCTCCATGTTAGTTTCAAATTTGGAATCTTCCTCAGTCTCCCAGAGTGTTGAGGTGATACGTATACACCACCACCAGTTGTTTAACTTTTTCTTTTTCTTTTTTTGTCTCTTTGAGGTAGGGTTTCATTATGCAGTTCAAGCTGGCCCTGAACTCACTTTGTAGCCAGGGCTGGCCTTGAACTTGCAGCAATCCTCCTGCTTCAGCCTCCTGAGTGCTAGGGTTACAGGTGTGCACCATCATGCCTGGCCATACTTAATTTTTTAAAGAGCTTTTTCTGGCTTTTGTTGTTAATAAATAACACATGATGCAGTTGCAATGTTCTATGAAGTTAAGATTATTTCTTTAGGTTAGATTCCTGGATGTGAAGTTATTGGCGAGTTTATTTAAAGTTAGAAATATGTGTGCGCATATATGTGTGCACCCGTTTGGATACCTGTCCAAAAAACTAATTTGAAATGCCATTTGCAGTGTCCCTAGGACCTGATCCCTCCACAGTATTGGAGTTCTCTCTCTCTCTTTTTTAAAAAAAAGATAATTGAATAAAACTGGCCCAAATTGAGAGAAAACACTGACGTTGATTTGGACTATCTTGATTTAAAGTGTGTAATTTCTAAGGCTGTGTTTTAATATGCCTAGCGGGCAATTGAAAAATCAGGGTTTATAGCAGTGTGGAGATACAGCAGTATTCATAAGAGAGGAGGGAATATTTGAAGGCTTATACTCTTAGAAGTTTAGGGAAGAGATGAATTAAAATATTTTAATCCTATTTTACAAAATACAAACATGAAGTTCAGGGCGCTGTGGGAAATCATAGTGTTTCTTTTCAGGCTTACTGCTGTTCTTCCCCATTTCTCACAAATGTAGCCGCTTGAATTTACTGTCTTTGAGTCTCCTCACAATACTCCCTTCTACAGAAGAGCCCATACTCTTCTGGGTTTTGCCAGTAACCCTACCCACACTGCAGCGTCCCTTCCACTCTGAAACTCCCTCATATGAATCCCAGTACAGTATTCCCTTCTTCTGCTTCCCCAGGGCTTGGGTCCGGCCTCATCTGTCATTCATGTTTCTGTTTTATTTCATTGAATAACAGGTTTTGCTTTTTGATCTCCTTCAAAGACTTTGACCTCCACTGTGTTCTGTCTAGGAAAGGGCTTTGTTCTGAGCTGTGATTAACTGGCATAAAGATGTCCTTTGAAGATCCCAAACATAGGCGTAACAAGAAGCAAACTGATACCACACCTGTCTAATTTCAGTGACAGTAAAATTGAGAGAGAAAGGCCATGGGAGTCTTGAGTTTTTAAAATTGTAGTTTTACTCTCATTTTTGGTATTAATTCCATTTGGCAAGAAAGCCTTACCTTTGCAAATACAGAAAGATACTGAAGTGCTGAGCATTGTAGGACCACTCTCTCTCCCTGATAGCCAGAATCTATACTTGTCAGTTTTTATCTTTTGTGTAAACTATACAGAGCACAGACATGTGCCTTGTGGCCTTTTTGTCAGTTACATGTGAGTTAAAATTCTATTTTTTCACTATGCCTTAAATGTTTAAAGTTACAAGAGTATCATGCCTGTGATAAAAATTCAAATAATACCAAGGTACACAAAATAAAACCTGGAAGCCCTCTTTTTATACTTTCAATATTACTAACATTTTTTGTCTGTGGTAAAGAGCTTGATTTTAAGTATTTCTTTCTTTCTTTTCTTTTCTTTCTTTCTTTCTTTCTTTCTTTCTTTCTTTCTCTTTCTTTTTCTTTCTCTCTCCCTCTCTACCCCCCGTCCTCCTCCTCCGCCTCTGGGCAGTAGATTGAAATCAGAGCCTTCACATTGAGCTATATTCCCAGTCTTAAAAATTTTTTTATTTTTATTTTTGATATTTTTAAAATTTTTGTCTTTGAGACAGGGTTTCGCTATGCAGTTCAGGCTAGCTTTGAACTCACTTTGTAGACCAGGCTGGCCTCTAACTTGCAATAATCCTCCTGCCTCAGCCTCCCAAGTGCTGGGATTACAGGCATGCACCACCAAACCCAGCTCCCAGTGTTTTTTAATGCTTTAAATTTTGAGACAGGGTCTCGCCAAGTTGCTGAGGCTGAGCTTAAATTTGAAATCCTTCTGCTTCAGCTTCTCAGAGTGCTGGAATTACAGGCATGCAACACCGTGTGTACTTCCATTCCTATTTCTGTATATTTTCATTTACTCGTCAATCTGATTTTTTTTTTTTTAGGCAGGGTCTTGTGATGTAGTCCAGACTAGCCTTGAAGTCACTGTGTAGACCAGGCTGACTTTGAACTTGCAGTGATCCTCCTGCCTCAGCCTCTCGAGTGCTGGGATTACAGGTGTGTGCCACCACGCCTAACCAATCAGAATTTTTAGAAACACAACTGGGATATAGTTGTGTTTGTATGTATAGTAACTTGTTTTTTATTTAACAATATGTATCAAAGAGGCGTGTTAGTACGTGTTGATTTTCCCTTTTAAGTGCTGTATACAAAATTCTAAATACATTTGTGGGCAAAATAGAAAAATCTAGGGCATATATAAGATACTTCATGTCATTAAGAGATAGCCCTACTGATGCTGAGACATATGAATGCCTGATAGTACAGACTCTTACCCTTGACTAGTTTGCATGGACACACTTTGTCTTATTTAACTCTTGAAATATAAATAAATATTTTATTCCAGTTGCTTGGCACATAATTACACTCAGTACTATTTGTAAAATGAATGAATAATCCAGACTTGAGGGAGAGTGTTCTATATTGAAGAACAGAGTTTTGGTAATATGAATATAAAGTCTACCTATGATGATTTCTGTAACATATCTCAGGTTGTCTGCTCTTAAGTTTTCATTTAAGTCCTATAGGAGGAGCTGTAGGACTTAATATGTTGGTTTTTTTGAGGTGTGCAAGGGGGTCTGGTGATGCTGAGATCAAACCCAGGCAAGTATTCTAACACTGAGCTACATCACTAGCCCTTAATATCTTTTTTCTGCTTTTGTTTACTCTTGGTTGCCTCATTCCCTGTGTATTGTCTTTAAAAACTTAGTTACAAATTGAATTCTTTTCTTTCTAGCATCCAGTTTTAGATGAACCAATAGCAGAAGCTGTCTGTATTATAGCTGATATGGATAAATGGACTGTCCAAGTGGCCAGCAGCCAGAGACGAGTAACAGATAATAAATTGGGAAAGGAAGTATTGGTGTCCAGTCTTGTTTCCAACCTGCTTCATTCCACTCTTCAGCTTTATAAGCATAACTTGTCTCCAAATTTTGTAAGTACATGTAAGGTTTAAATTATTTTGAGCATTCTGATAGGTGATCAGTGCCTGCTATATATGTGTATAGAATAATGCTGTTAGCTTCATCATTTTTCTTTGAAAGAACGTGTTGTGAACTGTGCATCTTTAGTCCCTACTGTGACAACATTTGGAGCTGAGATTTGGGGGAGGCACTGAAGATTAGATTAGGTCTTAAAGGTGGGCCCTGCATGATAGGACTTCGGCCTAATAAGGAACAGAGAGTGAGAACGGTTCTGTCTCCACCCTTTGAGGACACAACACGAATGGGCCTATCCACCTGGCAGGAAGAGAGCCTTAGAATCCCACAGTATTTGCACCTTGATCTTGAACTTCTAGCTTCCAGAACTCTGAGAAAATAAATCTCTGTTTTTGAAGCCATTGTGTCTTGGTATTATGGCCCACTGAGCTAAGACTGAAAGGAGCATGTACATATCTATATACTCTGTTTTCAGCACCCAGGATTTTTGACCATTTGTAATACGGTCCTGCAGCATTTCTAAACTTCATGTAGAATACCAGCGTGCTCTAAACCCTCACTATCCCGTCAAGAGTTTAGATGATCCGTTTTTTAATACTGATGTCTTCTAAATGACATCATTTCAACTTTGAGGGTTCTTTTCTCTTAGAATTATAAAATAGCATAGTTTTAAAACTCTGCAAGTCGACATAATAAAGTATATCTATGACAGGCCCATAGCTAACATCATACTGAATGGTGAAAGATTGAAAGCTTTCCCCCAAGATAAAGAACAAGACCACTTCTATTTAGCATAGTATTTGAAGTCCTGGTCAGGGGAATTAGGCTACGAAGAGAAACAAATGACTTCAAAATTGGACAGATAAAAGATTATCTGTTTGCAGATGATACGATCTTACATATAGAAAACATAGATTCCACAAAAGCTGCTAGAGCTAATATATAAATTAAGCCAATTTGTAAGATGTGAGACCTAGAAAAGTAAGTTGTATTCCTATATATAAGCAGTGCACAATCCCCCCACCAAATGTAAGGAAACATTTCCACTTACGATGACATAAAAAAGAGGGCCGGGGATATAGCTCAGTGGCACAGCGCCTGTCTGGCAACAGCAAGGTCTTGAGTTCAATTCCCAGTACAAAAAAAAAAAAAAAAAAGCATTAGCATAAAAAAGAATAAATTACTTAGAAAAGCAGGGTGTTGTGGTACACACCTGTAATCCCAGCACTCTGAGAGACTGAGGCAGAAGGATCACAAGTTGGATCCCAACCTGAGCAGTTTAATGACTCAGCAAGACCCTGTCTCAAAGAAAGAAGAGGGGAAGGATAAGGAAAAAAAGAAAAGGGGAGAGGGATGTTGCTCAGTGTAAAGTCCCTGGGTTCCATCTCTAGTGCTGCAAATAAAACAGAAAAACAGAGAATTAAACTAATTATATATAAATTTAGCCAGGGAGGTAAATGACTTATAAACTAAAAACTCCAAAACATTGCTAGAAGAAATTAAAGGAAAACATATGTGGAAGCACATACCATGTTCATGGATTGAAAGACAATATTGTTCAGATGAAATTACTATCCAGGGTGCAGACTGAATGCATTCTGTGTCAGTATCCCAATTACATTCTTTTTTCATAAACAGAATGATCCACCTTAAAATTCATACAGAAATCTGGGCTGGGGATATAGCTCAGCAGCATCGTGCCTGCCTGGCAAGCCCAAGGTCCTATTCCCAGTACCAAAAAAAAAATCACACAGAATTTCAAAGGAGCTCAGAAACCCAAATAGTCTTCAAAAGGAGACACAAAGCAGAGGGTCTCACATACCCAATTGCAATTTCCATCCCCGTTTAGGGCAACTTAGCAAGACCCTGTGTCAAGGTAAAAAATAAAAGAAAGGCCTGGGAATATAGCTCAGGGTGTGAGGACCCCAGGTTCAGTCCCCAGTACAGGTCAGGGTAAGGTGTGAAATAGAATAGAGAGCCACAAAAGAAACTCTCATATATAAGGTCAACTGACTTTATGTGGGGTACCAAGACCATTCAACAGAGAAAGGAGAGTAGTTTTTAACAAAAGATGTTAGGAAAACTACACATCCATGTGAAAATAATTGTGTATATAAAAATGAACTCAAAATGGGTCAAAGAACCAGACTTAAGGCTAATGTATAAAACTTTTGCAAGAAAGATAGTCTTTCTTTTGCAAGAAGGATAGAGGAAGGTAGTCTTCTTGACAGTTTTATTTTGTTTATTTATTTGTTTTTATTGTTTTATCTTTTTGAGACAGGGTCTTGCTATGTAGTTCAGGCCGGCCTTGAGCTCACTCTGTAGCCCAGGCTGGTCTTGAACTCACAACAATCCTCTTGCCTCAGCCTCCCGAGTACTGGGATTACAGGCATGTGCCACCACACCCAGCTTGACAATTTTAATGAAAATGATTTATTAAATATAACACCCAAAGCCTAGGTACCAAAAGCAAAAAACAGGTAAATTGGACTTCTTCAAAATTAAAAACTTGCCAGGTGTGGTGGCGCATGCCTGTAATCCCAGCACTTGGGAGGCTGAGGCAAAAGGATTGTTGCGAGTTTGAAACCAGCCTAGGCTGCAAAGTGAGTTCAAGACCAGCCTGAAGTGCAGTGAGACCCTGTCTCAAAAAGACCAATAAGTAAATAAATAAATAAAAATTTTTATTGTCAACAAAGTAAAAAAACAATACAGAGAATAGAGGAAAAGATTTGTAAATTGTATGTCTGGAAAGAGATTGATAATTAGAATACACTTGTGCTTGCAGATAATATTTTAATGAATGGTGGATTGACATATGTGTTTGGGTCTCTAGATTATACTGAAGCTGGAAAATTTCTATTGCCTAGTGCTGTAGCCATCTTAAAAATTCGTAGTACAGGGCTTTACTCACATTTATAGTAATATTGATACAAATAAAAGTTGCACTACCAATTAGATGAAAGTATAGCACATACAATATATATAGTTATACATGCTGCTGAGAATAAATGACTATGTTACTGACTTGTGTATTTATTGTACTTTTTATCATTTTTTTTTTTAGACAAGTCTTAGTGTGTAGTTCACAGTGGCCTTGAACTCACTGTGTAGCCCAGGTTGACCTTGAACTCATGGTGCTCCTCCTGAGTGCTGGTATTACAGGCGTGTGCCACCACACCTGGCCAGTATCATTATTTTAAAGCGTATTCCTTGATTTAAAAAGTTCAATGTAAAACAGTGCTATGCTGCTAGCAGCCTTATGTGTACTTACTCTTTGATATGGCATCCAAAGGCCATATCCAGTGTTTGACCTATATCAGTGATGATGAACCTTTTAGAGACCAGGTACCCAAACTGCAACCCAAAACCAACTTATTTATTACAGAGTGCCAACGTTATAGTTAATCCTGAATACTGAGGTTGTAGTTTAGATAAAACAACTGTTACCTGATGTTCAACTGCTGGGGCAACTTGGCTTGCGTGCTGGCATAGAGCTCTGCATGCCCGCTGTGGCTCACATGCCATAGGTTTGCCGCCACTGCCCTGTACTGTGCAAGTATGAAATCACTTAAGATTCTCATAGCACATGTTCCTGTTGTAAGTGATGCATAACTGCATGCGAAGAACTACAATCAATAGAATTTTAAAATGGGCAAAGCACTTGAATAGACTTTATACCAAAGAAAATACATTGTTGGCCAATAAGCACATCAAAATATATCCAACATCATTAATCATTGGAGAAATGCAAATAAAACCACAGTAAGATGCTATTTCATGCTCACTGTGATGAGTGGCTCTGGTAAAGATTATTCGTAGGATAACTGTAATTCAAAATAAATAGTTTTGAGTTTTATTTAACAGGTAGTTTTGTCTGCAGGGAGTGGACAAATGAGAACCCTTGTGCATTGCTGATAGGAATATGAAACAATGAGGGTAATGTGGGTGACAGTTTGGTATTTCCTCAAAAGGGTTAACATAGTCTATAGTACCAGATCATATTAGGAATTTTGCTTCTATATTTATAGTTAAGACTGAAACAGGGTGGGCCTAGTTGCACACACCTGTAATCCCAGCACTCAGCAGGCTGAGGCAGGAGGATCATGCAAGTTTGAGGCCAGCCTGAGCTACAGAGTGAGTTCAAGGACACCCTGGAATATATAGCAAGACCTTGTCTCAAAAAACAAAAGACTGGAACAGGTAATTATGTGCTAATGTTCATAGTAGAATTATTCACAATAGTCAAAAGTTAGAAATTCAATAACCTGTTTTTATTAGCAAATGAATGGGTAAATAAAATGTCGTATAATGCATAGAGTGCAATATACAGCCATAAAAATGAATAAAATACAGGGTACAACCTGGACTGACCTCAGAAATATCCTAAGTGCAATAAATCAGGCATAAAAACACAAATATTATATAATCTCATTTGTATAAGAAACAGTCAATTCATACAGAAAAAAAATAGAATAATGATGATTACTAGTGACTAGTGGATGGGGAAGAAAGGAATGAGTTATTGTTTAATGCGTTCAGAATTAGGTTTTGGATGAGAAAAATTTCTGCAAGTGGGTAATGATGAAGGTTACACAACATTGTGAATGCTATTGACGCCACAGAGTTTTAAAGTAATACGGTAAACTGCAGTATAATTTCATGTATGTATATATGTGCATATTTTGAAGTTACCATTTTATTGTTTCATTCTTAGACCATTTTCAGCCTAAGCAAGCATTATGGAAAAAACACACCATAAAACAATAAGTAAGCTAAGCACTCTATTCAGTTGTGTTTTAACAGTCATAAGATGAGTTTATATTAAGAGCTTTTAAGTGACTTTCATTGGAAAGGAATACTCTCTGGAAGAGTTTAGTGTTTTAACACCTGCAAACAGGATCAGTTCATGTGAAAAATCACCTATTTTAGTAAGATTGAGCAAATTAGTTGACCATAAACCAAACATACATGTTTTAATTATTTTATGTTTACTTTTTCATGATACTGGCTATGAACTACTACAACCTGTTTTTTACTCTCCACAGGAGAATACTGTATAGTCTTGCCTAATGTAAATACATTTGAGCAAATAAATAAATATTACATGTATCAAATTTGGAGTAGAAACATTTTTTAAAAGCTTTGGAAATGATCATTGGAGATAATTGCACAACATTTTGAATGTACTTAATGCCACTGAACTGTTCAATTTCAGATGGTTAAAGTGTTCTGGATTTAGTGGTACATGCCTGTAATCTCAGTCTGGGAGGCAGAGGCGGGACGATGAAAAATTCAACCCCAGTTTAAAGACATAGCAAGACATTGTCTCAAAATAAAAATAAAAAAGGGGCTGGGGGGAAATGCAAAAGCCCTTTAAGAAAAAGTAAAGAAAGGTTAAAATGGTAAATTTTAATGTATATTTTACTATAGTTTTTAAAAAGTAGAAGCTGATCTTTGATATGAGCCAGAAACAAATTGACATTCTTACTTTATCTAAAACCACATATTTAATGTGCTCCAAATTTTAGTTCATGTTGGAATAACTAAATATATTGTCAAAAACACAATCCTTTAAAATTTGGCACCACTATGAAAATTGAAACCCATTTTTTGATCTTGGTTCTTTCCTAACTGCAGTGTGTAATGCACCTTGAAGATCGGTTACAGGAGCTGTACTTCAAGAGCAAAATGCTGTCTGAGTATCTGAGGGGCCAGATGCGTGTTCATGTCAAGGAGCTGGGAGTGGTTCTTGGGTATGTTCATGGTTTCTTTTTTTGGCTTTGCTTTCCCATCATTCTATCTCTAGGAAAAGTGTGTTCCTTAGAATTGCCCTTTCTCCTTTTTAAGTATCTTTTCCCAATAAAAGCTAGGCACTCAAAATTTTGGTTACTCTGTACCATACAAAGGCACATTTCTTACTGTTATTCAGTGGTCTGAAAGGCATCTCTTGTGCCATTGCATATAGTATGCAATGAGTTAGTCTGGATGAATTAAAAATCTACATTTTTATCTTTCAAAAAGTAAAAAAAATACTCATTCATTATTTATTAAATGTGTCGTAAACTCATTATTCCAAGTATCTGCCTTGCCTTTCAGATGAGCTGACTGAAGTAACAGCACTCTCTGTGTGGTAGTACTTTATCTGCATCTTACTAATACTCCTCAGCATTAATTGTATATTATATCTGTGTCTACTCTGCTATTATTTTTTGTTTTTGTTTTTTGACACAGGGTTTCATTATGTAGTCCAGGCTGGCCTCCCAACTTGCAGCAATCCTTGTGCCCCAGCTTCCTGAGTGCTAGGATTGCAGATATGTACTATCACACCCAGCTTCTTTTGGAAGAAAACAGTTATTCAAAACACTAGCCAGAAGTAGAACAGGAAGTTGATGGAGGGCAAAGTATAACCCTATTTCATGTAATCAATGATCACTTTTCCTATTCCCTGACTGTTTTGTGCATGTATGAGCCATGTCTTGAAATACTAATTGGAAGAATTAAAATAGAATTTTTATGTCGCTCAGCTCTTTTTTTTGTATGTGACGCTGGGTGTTAAACCCATGGTCTTGCACATGATAAGTGCTCTACTGAGCTATATCCTGAGATGTTTTTTCCTTTCTTAAATTTTTATTTTGAGACAAAGTCTTGCTAAGTTGCCAAGCCTGACCTTGAACTTCCCGTCTTCCTGCCTCAGCCTCCTGAGTAACTGGGATATATAGGTGTACCACCACGCCTAGCCCATTATATATTTTGAGTTTCCATTTCTTCTAAAAATAATGCTAGAATGAATAGAATCTATGATCTTTGTAGGATAAATTCCTGGAAGTACAATTTTTAGTGAAAGGGCATGCATGTTAAATTTTAAATAGATGTTGATAAGTATTTTAATAGTTGATTCTGAATGCCATCTCTTCCATCACCAATATATAAATTCCCACAAGCTACTATTACCAGTCTTTTAAAATCTTTGAAAGCTTCTAGCTAAAAAGTAACATTTGATTTTATTCAGATTATTCTAACTAGGACTTAGTCTAAGAAACTTTTGCTGTGTTCATTGGCCATTTTTTTCCATAAATTATTTGTGGTAGGATGTCATACTGTAGAAACATTTTTAGCCAAAGCAATCTGCATATACACTATCATTTTATTATTAAACTAGATGGTACAATCATATGTTGGTACTTAACTGCTTTGAAACTCATTGAATTTTGTACTTGACACATTTTAATGCAAATATTTTGTCCTGGTACTTATAGTTTGTTGGCTACTTAATGTACAAACTTGAACTTGCCAGTGTTATTTCATGACTTGCTACCCTTTCCAATCAAAACAGTTTATTTGGTACTCGACCTGACTCCTAGAGCCAATTAACCAGTACCAAGGTACTACTGTAATATAGCACCTTTTGCCTTGCCTAACATATGGTCCATCAACAAGTGAATGAGATACTTTCCTGCATTCATGATTTTTGTTACTCTTGAGTTTAAAGGAGGCATTCCTTTCTTTTAAGTCTGTGGTTTTGGGTTCTACTTTCTGAAAAATTTCTGACCTTTGTTATCTTCAACTCCTACCTTTTGGCCAGGCTGACACCTTAGCTACTGGCTATAGTGACAGTATAGGTGGTAGTCACTGCTTGTAGAATTAATCTGAGTACGAAAGCTGAACTAAGTTTTCTTTGTTTCAGGATTGAATCCAGTGATCTTCCCCTTCTGGCTGCTGTAGCAAGCACTCACTCTCCATATGTTGCTCAGATACTCCTGTAACACATCTAAAGGTTAATTTTGGTGGCAAGATAAATAGAAATGAAGACGGTGCAATATGCATTTATGGAGATGTTTTTCCCCTGTTAGACTTCCATCTGAATGAATCCACCTCCTGGGTATCCTGTATCACATTGCGTATTCTGTGTATGTTGATGGCTTTTCTTTTTAACTGGACTCCTGGGTGGTGGTCGACTTTTAACCATGTGAAACTAAAGCAGAATAAGCAACTTGGGGTGAGGGCATTTGAAAAAGCCAAAGTATAAAATTCTACAAAGAATAAAACTACAGAAATTTCTACAAAATGAATAATAGTAAGGCATTTCATATAATGTCACAACTCATAAATACCAAGAGATGTCTCATGATTAAATGGCTCAGAAGTAGTCATTTCATTAAATTTTTAATTCTTTATTTCTAAGTTACAGATACCTGTAAAACTTTATTATCTTGTTTTGCAATTCAAAACAGCTAATTGCTGGTTATTTCTCAGAAGTATTTTGAACAGTCCATTAATTACAACAAACTGAGAATCGTGAGTGACAATGTGTGTTATGTTACCACCCAAGTGTACATATGTATCTATTTTTTTAAAAGCAGAAGTAGAAATATAAGACTGGGAAACTTGCCTTTTTAAAAAACATTTTCAACTGGTATTAATTGTACACAATATTGAACTCTATTACTTTCTGGTGAGTCTTCTGTTTCACACATCCTAAAATACACACAAAGCCAATCTTTTTTTAAGGCTGAGGAATGTAGACTCCAAAAATAAGAATACTACTTTATACTGTTTGTTTTGTAAGTGTGAACTAATTCTTATAAATGTTAATATTTACATATTCAATAAATGAGTTTAATAAATGAAACTTAGGGTTAAAAGTTGCACCAAAGCATTGGCAAAAATAATATTTTCTTTAAAAGTGCTCAGGTAGCCAAGGCCCTTGTTTTCCATATCAGCCCTTCTGGAACCCACAGGAGCAAAACATTTGTTTATTGCTTAATAATATTCAGTTTACACTAATAGAACTCATAACTCTTAAAATTGTTCTCCTTTCTATAAGAGCTCTTCCCTTCCAGAAGCTGATTTTTTTCAGACTTTTCAATTGTTATTGTCTTTGTATATAGTGTAGAATGTTGCTTGTAAGAAAGGCTAATAAGGAACCAAACTCCTGTAAGTAATGTAAATAAAAAGATGGGTAGATAAAGTTTTCAATATGCTCTACTACCTCAGTTTACTTGAAATACTGCATTATAGTTTTTCCTTTGATTATCTGGCCTAAGATACATGTAATGCTAGAAGATTCCTGCTTTCATTTATTTTCATCATATTTGATTAGCTTAAAAAAACCACTTAGTCACTATAAATATTTACTAAATAACTCATCCACTCTTGTTATTTAATTTTTCGTTAATTGATGGATGATTTCTCTGTTTTGTTTAGTCTTTGACTTTGAATTTAGAGCTTTGGGTCATATTTTGCTTTGCTCTTTGTGTTTATTCAAATCAAATAGAAAGAGAAAAGAGGTTTCCCTGGAATGTAAATCTGAAATGAGTGTACTGGATATTTACTTGGCCCATATCCTCTTAGCTGGTTGTAGTTAGTGCCTGAGTCTCCCATGGATGACTTGCTGCCAAAGAGTGTTTATGGGCAGATTTTCTTAATTTAATTTTCTTATTCCATTCATGAACGAAATTTTCTGTTGTCTTTTTTGGAATTCAACAAATTTATCTCTTTGGCAGAATTCAGAATCTAGAAAAGTTCCTGTATGGGCCATTGTATATTATTTTTGGATTGTGGCTCAGAATAATATGTAACAGGTAGATAATAACTGTGTTTGGGTGTTTTCTTAATCATCAGACTATTCTCAGTCCTATTTGAAATAGCTAATAAATTACTCTTTAATAATTCTAAATGTTCAATACGTGAATGGTTCATGCTACTGTTATTCTTAAAACTAATCTTTGCTGAGATGGAAAAGACATATAGTTTCTTAAAGAATCATTAATCCTTATAGGATTCCTGAGTTTTATAATTCTTACTCTTTCTATAATTTCTCTTACCTTCATCATAATCACTCTTTTGTTACACAAAGCCCAAGGAATGAGCTGCTACTACTCCATTAAAGTATGGTCATTATGATGAATATGAAAAGTTTTGGTCTGTTCACAATAATTTTTTCAAATTCTTATGGTACAAGTATCACATGTCAAAACACCTGTTGCAACAGGAAATGAAAAAGGGATCTCTTATATTATAGAATTAAAACTAATTTCTCCATGCATATGTACTAATGGTTTTTTTCCTGGCATTTATTAATGTCTTAATTTTATTAAGTTTGGCAATATTAAGTGCAATAAACCTACTAGCACAGATTTCATTTTGTTGCAGTTGGCATACACTGAGGATGATTACTTTGAAAAAAATCAGATTTTACATAATGCCTACTTCTAGTAGATATAAGAATATTTGCTTTCTCTAAGTTATTTAGATGGTGGATATATAAAATGTACATATTTGTTCTTTGTTCTGAATACATTTCTCAAATGTACACCTGTACTATAATAACCTCCCAGTTCTAGGGGAAATTTGTGCAATAAACACACGTCAATTTGATACATGACCTTGGTTTTTCTTTCATATGTTAATAAGACCACCGGATTCTAGTCCCAAGTTGGCATTTCGGGCATGAGACCTGTCCATACAGGCAGAATTTGCTTGCTAGGGTTGTGAGAATTGAGTAAAATAATGACTGTCAAGAATTTAATTTAGGCTGAGGCAGGAAGATCAAGGAGAGTTCAAGGCCAGACTGCACTACATAGTGAGATGGTGTCTCAACAAAACAAAAATGAACCAACCAACAAAAGAATTTAGCTTACTGCTAGCAAACCCCAAGTGCTTAATAACTTTTTGGCTGCTACTGTTATTAGGTAATCTGTCCATCCTTTTCCCAGTGGCTCTCACATATCATGGGAGAATTTGTAACATATATTCTTATGAATAAAAACATAAAAATAATACTAGTCATTGCTATTTTTATCTTTTTTCTCTTCTGAAAACAACCTCAGAAATGTTGCAAAATTTCTCAAGGTTTACATGTGTACGCAGCTCTTCAACTAATGATTCCTTTCCAGATATTTGACAATTTCTCCTTTAAAACAGTGCACTTACTCTTTTTAGTTAAATGTAAAAATGTTAACTTGTAATATATGAAAACAGGTACTCCAAGAAGCTTCTGGTCTAGACCTACCTTCAGGAGTAACTGCCCAACTAAGCCTGGGGAAAGCAGCTTCCCAGGAAGCCCACTGGAGGCTGAGTTACTGCTACCTAGCAGACACTAAGGATGAA
This sequence comes from Chinchilla lanigera, assembly GCF_000276665.1. Classification (NCBI taxonomy): domain Eukaryota; kingdom Metazoa; phylum Chordata; class Mammalia; order Rodentia; family Chinchillidae; genus Chinchilla; species Chinchilla lanigera. The sequence goes on along the minus strand of NW_004955408.1, from coordinate 3,116,927 downwards.
TGGAAGAGCTGACTCTAGCATAAGAGGACACACTGGCTCAGTCATGTGCAAATCAACCAGCAAACCAGGATCAGAACCTAAACCAGTCAACAATTTTCTGTTTAATTATAAAGACTACAGTCATTTGTATTAGGTACAATGTTTTTAATGGTTTTAAGTAGCTTGTCTAGATTTTAATTGCTTGGGTTCAGTTTGCATTTTTAAAGGAATTTTCAATTTAGCAATGAAACCATTTCAAAACAGGTTAGTAGGACACTTAGAATAATTAATAACTGCATATTGTTGTCTTCATAGTTATTGAGAGTACAAGATACAGGCACAATACTTTGTTCAAACAACATGAGAAACTAAGGTACAGAAAATGTAACATGATTATCTGAGGGGATACAGTCTTTCCTATATAGTCCATCTCAAGACTAGAGTGATTTCCCAGCTAGCTGAGATGAAGGATGTAAAGATATCCAAGATTTCTTCATTAGTCTTTGACAGTGTGAAAGATGCAGGGTAGCAAGTGAGACAAATCTGAACTATAGTTCCACTAGGGTAGGGGCTGGAAAATTGTATCTCGGTGTAGGAAAGGCTTAGGCAAATAGATGAAGAGTGAAGGGGATAGATAGATAGATAGATAGATAGATAGATAGATAGATAGATAGATAGATAGATAGATACAGATATGGTACTTCCTATCACTGCTCAGTAATGCAGACTATGGGCTTAGCTATCTCTTACAGCTTGTATCTAAATGTCTGCTCAAAGCGTCATGTGCTCATAGGCAGGGCTTTTTGGAACTGACTGGGGTCCGGGGTATGTGAACTTGAGTTAAGGGTGTGTGATCTCTAAGTTAGTCCAGTGATTGGTTTAACAGTTCTGGGGGTGGGTAATAGGAAGCCCTACCCTGGGTTTGGGTGGCACCACCCAAAAGTCTTGTAGCCTGGACAGAAAGAAGGCAGACTTGTTGCTTGTGGCCTCCTTCGTGCTCTGCCATGGGCTGTTCTCCTTTCTGATGCCCCTTTACTCTGCCACCTTGCCACCCTGCCTTGGAGCCAGTTGGCGATAGACTAAAACCTCTACAAACTATGAGCTGAAATAAACCTTCCCTCCTCTAACTTATGGGTATGTCAGGGTTTTTGTCCCAGCTACCAGAAAAGTATCTTAAGATAGCATCTTTGCTCTAGATTTAAGATTATTTGAGAAGGGGCTGAGGATACAGTTCAGTGGCACAAGCATCTGCCTGGCAAGTGCAAGGTCCTGAGTTTGACTCCAAGTACAACAAAAAAATTATTTGAGAATTCCCTAAAACATAAGCAGTTCAAAACAAATTTCCAACCGTTATTTGTTAGAACTCTGGTGGGGCATTTGGTCTTAAAGCATGTGTTCAAAGTACTACCACTGCCTCAGAAACCAGGACTTTTCTTCTGCTGAATGCATGAACCTAGAATAATCCCTTCATGAGATTGCAGACACCTCTCTCTGGGATAATACTGTCTGATAAGAACTCCTGCAGATAAATCTATATTTTTATTCTAGGGAGAAAATTAAGTTGAAGAGCCTTGAGCTTCCTTCCAAATGAGTCTTCACAAGGACAATGTAAAAACATGTCTTTTTATTCACCTTAGTGCTCAGATTCATGTTATTAATAAAGGGATATTATTTTCTTAAATTGTCTCTGTTAATGAAATGTGGAAATACAAGTAAGGTATTGCTATATCCTCAATAAACTTGTGGCACTCTGTTGAGACAGATTCAGTGCAATACTTGCCAGTTAATATCCTTTACTACGGTGTAGGGGCTGGAGTTAAAATGGGTCAAGAGTAGTCCAGAACCTGAGTCAGGGTGGTTTTCAAACCTAGTTGTATATTAGAAACACCTGGCTAGCTGGAATACATGCATATGTGTGTGTGTGAGTATATACACACGTTTTTTTCCCTTGGTGTTGGGGATCCAATCCAGGGCCTAGGACTGCTAAAGCATTTCAAATACTAATTCTTAGACTTAGGATCTAATTCAGTGATAATAACTGACCTAGATTCAGGATAGGAAGTACTCTTTTATTTTTCCACTAGTAGTGACTCGATCTTTAGCATACTCCAAATCTCCATTATTTGTTTCATTCTGGGTGATATTAAAACCAGGGCTATTTACCCCTATATTTTTGCTTATTTGCATTATTCTGGAAAGATGATCATATGATAATGACTTCATTCAGTTAATGAGCATTCAGTTTTGTGTAAGCAGCAGGTATCTAGCCAGATATCTTTCTTCACCACTGGCAGGCAGTCAACTGTGTGCGTACATTTGTGCAGGCATCTGTCCCTCTCTTCCTCCTCCTCCCTGTGTATTTCTGGCTTACTTGTTAGCTAGTTTACTTGCTTGTTTTGAGATAAGTCTTACTATTTTGCCCAGACTGGTCTGCAGTTCCTGGGCCCAAGTGATTCTCTTCTCTCAGCCTCTTAAGTAGTTGGGATTATAGGTGTACACCACCACAACCAGTTTCAAGTGTCTATCACCCTGACAGTGAAATCCCCTAACAATTAATTCAGCAAATATTTATTGAGCACCAGTTATGGCAGGCATAAGTTTGGATGCCATGGGTATGCCCTTGGATAACACACAAAAGAATTTTTTTTAGTCTCATGGAGTTTACATAGTTCCCCTTCATTGGAGGACAGCTCCTACATAATACGGTATCAAGTAGTAGTATAAAGAAAAAGGTGTTAACCCTGTTTTTAAAAGACATAACCATGTGTTACATTTTGTGTCTGGGTTTCCTCCCAAAGCCTCATTCAGTCATGGAGGGAGAGGCAGCTGAATCTAGAGTTTGTGATTGGTTCATTGTCTAGTGCTAGGATCGGGGGTGTGAGTGCTACAACCGCCCTAGGGTGGGTAACCTGAATACAATATAAGGGATGGAAAAGAAGCTTGCTCCTCCCTTTTGCTGTTGCTTTTGCTTTCTCCCACCTCTCCAGCCACCAATAACTGCTGCCTCTCTGCCAATGCCACCCTGCCTTGGAGCCATCTGACTACAGACAAATCTCTTTAAACTGTGAGCTAAATAAACCTTTTCTCCCTCAAATTTGGGTATTGGGTGTTTTTTCTCAACAAAAAGAAAAGTAAAACACCACATTTTTGTTTTCTCACAATTTAATAAATTACTTTCATTCAAACCTTTTTTTTTCTTTACAAGTCAGTGTGAGTGAATCCTGTTCTAAAGATCTCCTTTTCTCTGAAGAAAGCTATTAGAGCCTTCACTGGTCCTCACTTTATTCAGTATACAAAAGCATAATACAAGACAGCAAAGGACGAAGTAGATTTGGAAAATATACCCATAGGTTAATGGGTAGCATATTAGTTTTCAGTTGCCGTAACAAAATTACCCAAGGTTGGGCAATATTTAAAGAAAACTTTGTTTAGCTCACAGTTTTGGCAGCTGGTTGTCTTGGTTACTTTTCTCTCCTTGCTGAGACAAAATACCCAATGCCCAAAATTAAGGAAGGAAAGGTTTATTTAGCTCCGTTTGTGGAGGTTTCAGTCCATACTTGGCTGGCTCCGGTGGCAGGGGCAACAACAGTTCATGGCAGCAGAAGATAGCAGAACCCATAAGAGAGCACAGGGGAGGAGCAGAGGCAAGCAGCCTCTTTCCCTCCCTTACTTTGTATGCAAACTATCTGCCCCAGGGCAGGTGCAGCACTCACATCCATAATTCCTGCATTGGACCATGGATCAATCATAAACTAGAAGCCCACAGGCTTTGAGGGGGCATCCAGACACCATAACACTGGTAATACACACATCATGGTGCCAGTTCTGGCAAGGAGCCCCTCAGTAGCATCGCATGGCAGATGGTATAGTGGGTGTTACAGCTTGTGTCTAGAGGTCTCCCCAAAGCCTTCTGTACTCATAGGTGGGGCTTTTCAGAGGTGGCTAGATCTAGGGTGTGTAATATTGGGATTAAGGACATGTCATAACTAAATTGATTTAGCATAGTTCTGGGTGTGAATAATGAAAGGCCCACTGTCCTGTGGGCGGCACCAACCAATAGACTGGAAGCCTGGATGGAATATAGAGGAAAGATAGAAAGCAAGCTGCTGCTGTTTGCTGCATCATGTCTACCCTGCCATGGCTTGTTTCTCCTTTGTGATGTCCTCTGCCATGCTGCACTGCCTTGGAGACGTCTATGGACTGAAACCAATACAAACTGATCTAAAATAAACCTTTCCTCCTTTCAATATTTGGTGTCAGGTACACTGACGCTCGGTTCACAAACTTAATTGCAAGCATATGCAACTAGAATTGTGGAAAGAATTAAGTTCATGAACCAAGGTACCACTGTATTTTGTCTCACAATGAGAAAATTAAGAGAGTGGGAGTACATGGAAAAGTGAAAGGTCAAGTGTATTATGTTTTCAATATGTCAAGGGAGCTTGGTCTCCAATACACCACTGTTCAAAGCTGATGGACTCTGAAGAAGTGCCATGGTGACTCTCTTCATTGATGAATTAATCTACTGATGAGTTCGTAGTTCAGTGGATTTACTAGGCTTACTTACCATTGCATGAAGCAAGTCACTAGGGCATACCGCTGAAGAATATATTTTGTCCCTGGCCCCTTCCTCTAGTTGTTTTACCATCTACTTCTAGGCTGCCATAAGGTGAGGAATTTTGTTTCACTCTGTCTTTCCACCATGATATTCTGTCTTGCCTTAGGTCCAAAGTAATGGAGCTAGCCAACCATGGACTGAAATCTCTGAGAACCAAAATCTTTCCTCTTAAATTTTTCTCAGGTATTTGGTCACACCAACAAAAATTAACAACGTGATGCAGTGACAGAGGATAGGTCTTGTTCTTCTATATCAACCCTTCTCTTGGGCATTAACTGGGGTGCCATAACAACTACGTCGATACCTTTTGAGGGCACTGGCCCAGTAACTTAACTGCCTCCCATTAGGCCCCACCTATTAAACAATCCCACTGCATTATCAACACACTAGGATCAAGTTTCCAACACACAAACCTTTGGGGGACATAATACATACCAGATAGCCACTGGATATGAACTGTTTTTACTGCTGTAATAATAAAGCATGTTATTTTTGTATGCTGATTCATTTTCTTATGAAATATACAAAAAAATGACAATACACACTCATTAACTCACTCAGGCCGAGATTCTCAGCAGTACTGAAGCCACCTCCTCCATGTGCTCCACCCTGCTCCTAACCCTCTACTTTGTGGTTGGTGTGACTACTGATGTGATCATTGTGTGAACATTTGCTTGCTTTTTCTTTAAAATTTTTTCTCTTTATATGCATTACTACTGATACTGTTTAATACTGCTTGACCTCTGAGTGGACTCATACCCTGCATTATGTTTTGGATTTTTGTTCTCATCTTTATGTTGGATTCATCCATGTGCTATGTAACACATATTCCACTTTTTACCCATTCTTTCAATGATGGGTGTTTATGTCATCTCTGGGTTTTTGCTACTGTGAACAATGAACATTTTTATCATTTTTTGGTGTACATAGGCATTCTTTAAGACGTACAGTATATTAAGGAGTGGATTTACTGCCATGGGGTATGTATGTTAAGTTTCAGGGTTCGATTTTTTTTCCCAGAATTGTTTCCCAGTTTATACTTACCCAGCACTTGTAAGAATTTTTCTTGTTCCACATCTTCACCAATATTTAAATGTCTTTCTGAATATAAATAAAAATTCTCATTCTTCAAATTTGAATATGTTTTAGAGAAATTATTTCCCAAAGTAATAAAAATAATAATGCTTGAATTGTACAGGCAACATACCAAGAGGTTGACATGAAATAGTAATCTTGCATCCCTTTACTCTTACCATTTTATAGATGAGGAAACAAATTCAGAGATAATTTAAGCTAGGGGTGGGTGTACCTCCATAGTGGAGTGCTTGGGTAGCATTTAGGGGGCTCTAGGTTTGATCCAGAGCGCCAAAAAAACGCAACAACTTACCTAACAAGTAGTCTAAGACACAAATTGAAGTCTATTTCCCCCTAAAGTCCAAGTTCATGATGTTCATGGTTTCTTTCTCCTTCTTTCAGGATACTGTTATGGCTGAAAATTAAGCCTCGAAGAATGGAAGGGTAACTTTTGTGATACTGGGCAGAATTTTGAGAGGATGTTTATATGCGCGCGCGCACACACGCACACACGTACACCGTAATGAGGAAAACAGGTCGCCCGCAAAGCCTAATGAGTTTCCCACAGTTACTTTATTTCTGTAACGGCTCAGCCACAGATTCTCCGGTAAGGTTTTTGCCCAAAACGCGAAAAAACAGATGTGCTAATAGCATGTTGCAAACTTCAAGTTTGGGCAAGCCCCATGACCAGCGGAAAATACAGCGCTTACTGACATCAACTATCATTACTCTAAATTGTAGCCCTAACTCTGCTTTTCCTTTTATTACTCAAAAGCAATTTCAGTTCTTAGTGTGTCATTACAAAGTTACGGTGAATCAGTCCTTATTCGAAAAGACCCTGATACTTGTAAATCACCGAGTTGGTGGGGTATGCTAACTGCTGAGAGACACTATGGTGCACCTACCTGTGATCACAGTCCCCCAGTAGCTTTAAAATTCTGTGAAAAGGACAAGCCCACGGTGGTGCACCTGAGGAGGCCACATGATTACCGTGGCTCAGTCATGCTTAATGAGAAATGGTGTAAAGGGCTATTCTAAAACGATAGATTCTGTAATTGTCAGTAAACCTTACTGTTAAAACTGCCCTTGCAGCTAACTGCCCCGAAGGGTGATGTTCTTAAGACCAGTGAAGAAACAGAAACTAGCATTTTTCGGTCTATCAGGAAACAGACCACAACGTAAAAAGCAGGGCAAAAGCGCCCACTCCGAGCTCGGAGGACCCGAAGCGCTGCTGCCGGGGGCGGGCGGGGCGGTGGCAGCGCCGCTCAGACCCGGCTCTGCGAGTCGCTCACCGCGCTCGACGCGGCCGCACAGCTCTGCTTCTTCCGCTCTGGCGTCTAACACGTCTGCTTGCACAGAAAAAGCACGTTCTTGCGGTGGCTTTCACAAGACTTTTCGTTTTACTGTAAGGGGCGCAGAAAAGGGCAGTGTGGACTTCCGTGTTCGCCGAATGGCGGCTTCGACTTCCGCACGTTCCTGAAGAACGGGGCGTCGGGGTAGCAAGGGAAGCGCGCGCACCACTTCCGGGTTTGGGTACGAACAGCTCCATCCACGCAGAAAGCCTGCCCCGCAGTTCTCTCAACAATCTCCTGTTCGGGTCGCGGCTTCTTAGGGCGGCTTCCAGCCCCTCCACTGGAAACGCGAGGCCAAAGCCAAAGAGGGCCTTAGGCCAGGTCTCGCGACGGGTCTCCCTCTCTCCAAGGACCGGAAAGGCGTTCTTACGTCAGCCCCAGGCGCTCGTTAGTGTGCGCATGCGTGTTGCGCGTGCGCACTCGCCCTCCCACCCCCGCGCGGGCTTCTTTCTGGCCAGTCGCGCGTGGGCTGAGGCCCTGGGCGGGCGTTGCGAAGGGTTGTTTGTTTGAGCTCGGACCCTGTGACTGTTCGCGGCTCCCTCCGTGTGAGGAGGGCACACCCCCTACGTCAGTAGCATGGGCTGTCCTGTGGGCTGCTAGGGGGCAAGCTGGGGAGTGCGGGGCTGCGGCCATGAACTCGCCCGTGGACCCCGGCGCCAGGCAAGCGCTGAGGAAGAAGCCGCTGGAGCGGACGCCCGAGGTAAGGCCCGCGAGCCTGGCGCGCGCCCTCGGCCAACGGACGGCGTCGCCCTTCGGCCCGAGACCTGCCGTTTCCGCCCCGCTGTCAGCGCCTGGCACCTGCTGCCCGCTGCCTTCTCCGCGTCCCCTGGCCCTGACCCCAGCCCTCGCGCGGGCCGGACGGCGCCCGCCTTTGCTGCGGGCGGTGCAGTCCCGCACGCCGGTCCTGGGCGGGGACTTCCTTGTGTCTTCGTGGGAAAGCACCACCGCGGAATAGTGTTTTCCGAGATGGGGAGAATGTGGGCTGGGGGGCGAATTTGCCGTGCATTCGGGTAGACTGAAAAACAAGGTAGAAGTTGTACGTGAACAGTAGCGCCGTGTACTGCGTCCCGGAAATACTGTGCAGTTACCCAACAGAAGTTACACTTTGCGAAGTCCATGTAGAACTTTGCATCCAGTCCGATGGTTTTGTGGTAGATGGTGCATGTTTAAAGTTCACGTCTGTAGGTACTTTTTCAGACGGAAATGTTTACCGTGTTTTTTGATTGGATAGAAAACTTTTAGGTTAGTAGTAATGCATCAACTGGAAAAGTCCATTTGACGAGAGGGTTATTTCTTAGGCAAGTAACAAGAAACTGTTAGCCTTGCATTTGTGAGTAGTTAGGTTTTTTGAAAGGTTTTCCTTGACTTGGACAATTTCCTCTAATCGGTGATGCCTGTGCTAAACGAAGACCCCCCCCCCAACAACAATGTGGGTGGATTTTCTTGTTTATAGTTGAAATACCTTAAATCTTTTAATTTTTGCTAAGTCATTTTTGACTTTTAGATTATAGTGTTTTGCACAGTAAGTCTCAGTAACTTTGGTCTAGTCTTTTGAGACATGACAGTATTCAAGACATTATTGAAGCTGTGATAGGTAAAACTTTGTTGTTGGAGATACTGGTTTTTGAGTAAGAACAAAACAAATTTTACTCCTCCCAGAGTCCTCTTTTTGCATGTATGATTTCATGAATCTTAATTTTCCTAATGTGAACTCAGTGAAAGTAATCACTTTGAACAGTTGAATTTTTCCATAGTTTTTATATAATTAAGTGTCATAAGGATTACAATATGTACTGTAGATTTTACTTTTAAAAATTTAAAGGTTCTTTTGTTTTGTTTTTAGTCTTCGAGGCAGGGTTTCAGTTCTGGCTGGCCTTGAACTCACTAACTGTGTAGCCCAGGTTGGCTTCAAATTCGTGGTGATCCTTCTGCCTCAGCCTCCTGAGTGCTGGAATTACAAGCTTGTTACTTTTGATAAATTCATATTTTAATGCGAAGATCCTACTTCTCCTTAATAGCAGACTTACCTGTTTTGAGCTTAGGAAATTTTCTAAACTGTTCATGAAGTTTTATGTTTGCCAGTGTGTGGTAAAGTAATGTGTTAAGTACTTTGTCTTGTTTTACTGGAAGAGCAGCATTGTTCAAGGGATTGCTAAACTGCCTACAGCTCATAGAATAGAGCACTGACCTCTAGCAGTACATGTTAATTACTTGATTCATTGTCAGTGATCTTGAATGAGTGTAGAATTGTTCAGGGTGCAGACCTGTGAATAAGGAAATGATAACCTGAATCCTAGTGATGATTTATTTTGATACGTAATTTGATGAAATTTTTACAAGTTCATTTCTGTTTTCAGAAGGTCCTTATGTGGTTAGTGGACTGTTACGGGTCTGTTATAAATATATTAATTCGGTAATTATTTATTGAGCGCCTACCTGTTGTGCAGTAGGGAAGTATCAGTGAGTAAAACAGTACTGTCTTGGTGGTTTTTAATGGTAAATATAATAAAGTTACATAACACATTAGCTACTAATTGCTATGGGGAAAAAAGAGAACTGGGATAAAAGGAATTGGAAACAAGGAGCAAAACCTGGGTTTCAACTTAAACAAGGCAGTTCCCAATGTTCTAGTTGAGTTGACTTTTTTTTTAATCAGGAATCTAACTGAAGACCTTGCGCTTGCGAAGTAGGTGCAGTACTGATTTGCTAAATCCCTGGCCCTGAGTTGACTTTTGATTAAAGATAGTCACCTGATAGAATTGCTATAGGGTTATATGAGAAAAGCTTTGCAAGCAGAGGGAATAGTCAGTCATTGCAAAGGTCCGGTGATGAGAGCATGTCTTGATAATCCAGGAGTAGCAGGGAGCTCTGAGTGACCAGAGTAGTGAACTAGGGTGAGAGCAATAAGAAATTAAGTCAGAGAGGAAATAATGGTGATGTAGGATGGGATATATGTATGAAGGCTTTTTTTTTTCTTTTTGAGACAGGGTTGCTGTGCAGTTCAGGCTGGCCTTGAGCTCACTTTGTAGCCCAGGCTGGTCTCGAACTCGCAACGATCCTCCTGCCTCAGCCTCCCAACTGCTGGGATTACAGGCGTGTGCCACCACGCCCGGCAGGATGGGATATATGTAGAACTTTCTAAATTGTAAGTTCTTTGACTTTTATTTTTAGTGACAGGGGCAGGGGAACCATCTAAAGGTTTTGAAGTACAGGAGTAATCTCTACCTGAGTTTCAAGAAAAGAGTCCCCAGGCTGCTATGTAGAGTAAATTGCCCCAGAACAAGGTTAGAAGTAGGAAATGAAAGACTATTGCATTAAATTACATAAGAGATGATGTTAACTCAGATTAAAGTGATAGTGATGGAGGTGTTGAGAAGTACTCAAATTTTGGAAATATTTTGAATGTTTATCCAACAGGATTTGCTTTAATGTGGCTATGAGTGAAAGAGAAAATCAGGCATAATTTCAAGGTTTTGGGTCTAAGTACCTGGAGTATTTATTGAGAAGTTGGAGGTGCCATCAAAGAGATGGGGAAACAAGCTAGGGATCTAGCTCAGTACTAGAGTACTTGCCTAGCATTCATGAGGCCCTGGATTTTATGCTGTGACTTTTAGTTCTGAGAAGTCAGCTTTATTAGATTAAGAAATACCTAGCAGGATTTGGACTCAGAACTCCTGGCCTTTGGACTCCAGGATCTCACACCAGTGGTCCTCAGGCTTTTTGGCTCAGACTGAGAGTTAAACCATTTGCTTCCCTGGTTTTGATGCCTTCTGGCTTTTGTACTAAGCCATACTACTGGCATCCCAGGCTGTCAGCTTGTAGACATAGGCTCATGGGCCTTCTTGGCTGCCGTAATAAGGTGTGCCAATTCCCCAGTAAATCTTTTCGTATGTCTGTGTACAATTCTTACTGGCTTTGTTTCTGGAGAACCCTAACACAAGTTTGGTACCAAGTATGAGAAATATCGTTCCTTCTTATACTCCTTATAACACAGTGGAAGAAATCTAAAATAGTTCCCTTGCAAAAAGGCTGTGATAACTTAAACATACTTAAGCTACTTAATAGTGAAAGGTAAAAGTTTAAAAGCTAGTATTATTGGTGGTTTTCATAGGAAATCATTTAATTGCAACAACCAGACTTTTGAATGGATGACATATACTTATAAAACCTATAGACAAAATCCATGGTGAGCATGTTGAAGATCACAGAAGTAAAAACACATGTCAAAAATACTAGAATTCTCCCATGTCAGATTATTTATTACTGTACTATTTCGGTCCCTTCATCCATAGCACCTTACTTACTTTCAAAAACTGCCCTTTGTTAATCAATAAAAATAATTTGATAAGCTCAGTGAAGCAGTTTTTAAAAGCTTATTTCAAGATTTGGTAAATTTTGTAGAAGAAAAATGAGTTTCAGTTGAATTTTCAAACCACATGGTCAGATTTGGAATTAGATGTGATAAAAGATTTCTAAAAGTGAATTTGAAGATATTCCCAGTGAAGTTTTTTTTTCTTTTTTTTTTTAATTCAGCCCGGTGTGTTTGCTAGAAAATTCAAATGAGTATATTAGTCACACAAAACAGCTTTGATAAAAACTTTGATTTAAATGTGTCATTTTTGTGCGTTGCCATTCCTTTCAGCTGTTGAAATTCATGGAGCCTTTATTGAGTAAAGGTTGTATTTGCCCAAAGAAGCCAGTAAACTTACCAAGTGGTTTGAAAAATCATTATATGCACCATGGGATAAGAAGATATGTAATATTGCTCCTGTTCAATTTGTCACCAGTATTGTTTGTGTCCAACATGAGCTCTACATATTAGTGCATGCAGAATGGATTTTTTTTTTTTTAAAGACAGGGTCTCATTGTGTAGCCCAGGGTCTCATTATGTAGCCCAGCCCTGGCCTGAATTTATGGTGATCCTTATGCCTCAGCCTTCCAAGTACTGAGATTACTAGTGTATAATCTCCCAATGCCACTCTACTCAGGATGGATTTCTATGTACCAAAACACCATAGAAGTATGGGGTAGAAGGTGGGAAATTTTAATAAGAAATGCTCATGTTGCTGTACATTGAATCATAAAACAATTTCAAAAAGAACAATACCGGGCTGGGGATATAGCTCAGCAGCATAAGCGCCTGCCTGGCAAGTGCAAGGTCCTGAGTTCGATTTCCGGTACCAAAAAAAAAAAAAGAACAGTACCATATGGAAGCTGATTGTGAATATATTCAAGAGGAGGCATTCTTTAAGAGAAAGCAACTATTTATCTGGATGCAAAATACAGGCTTCAAAATACAGTTAATGATCTTGAAAGCTGGTCAGCGCTTACTGATTACCTCCATGTAATTGCCCATAGTCTATCCCTGAAATACACCTTTTTTTTAAATCATCTATTGAATTTTCATATTTTTTTTTTTAGTTTTCTCCCATGATTTTGAAGTACCAAAATTGTATCCCCAGCCTGCATTTTAAAACAATTATTTGTCATAGTGCGTATTTTCAATAACAGGAGGTATAAATTGTGTAAAGACTTAAGGAATTCTAATTTTTTTTTTCAAATTTGAGTCTATAAAAGTGTATTATCATAATATTGACTTAGTGTGTAAACCTTGTGCTTCTACATAAAAGCATTGAAATTTAATAAATGAAGAGGTGTCCTTTTTGTACATCTGAAAAATTAAGTTTCTTGGTCTCTGCTCTGAGCAACTGCACGTGTAGTGCTGACCCATTTGCAGTATTTGATTTGTTTCTTCAAAAGACTGAAACTGCCCTTCCTCAGCCTCCCAAGTGCTGAGATTAGTCTTGTGCCACCATGCCCAGCTTGTATGCATTTTTACTTTTTAGTTTTTGACTTATTTTTTATGAGTATGGTTTGTCTGTTCATAAGTGAACAGCTTCTACATCTGTTGTTAGTATACCTCAGAAATTACACTTGCAAAAATGTATATTATTATTATATAAAGTGGCCTATGAAGTATTATGTTTTTATATTACTCAAATGTCCTTCTAAAAAATGTAAACAAAGGCTTTTCTCTTTTGTTCTTTAACTCCCCTGGCTACTCTTGTCTTGGAGTGAGAGAGTTGCTATGATTCTTTTTTTTTCTTTTTTTAAATTTTAGTTTAAAGGGAGTAGTAAAAACAAAAGAACAATAGCAAAATACCAACTTCACAGACATAAAACAAAACAAGAACATTAAAAATGATAGGGTTTCAAAACAAAATAATAGGAATTAACAGTGGTTGTTATATTACATATTGTTATCTTCATCTAAGTTGCTCAGATTACCAGGTATAAGAATAGAAGATTATTCAAACCATTAAGGAGAATAAAAAAAAATTATTAGAGACTATACAGAGTTTCACTAAACAAGATGGTAGGAATTCACCAATGGTTTTTCTATTGCATATTGTTGTCTTCATATCAGTTACTCAGATTACTGGATATAATTATGCATGCAAAATATAAAAAAATTTTAGCATTAACTGTTCCTTTCAATAAACCACCAGATACAAGCAGTACAGTTATCCCAGATATCCTTCTGTAAACATATATACATATATATATATATATATATAT
>NW_004955408.1:3070688-3103225 GCF_000276665.1 Chinchilla lanigera | reverse complement strand
TTTTTTTGGCCTTCTTTCTTGTTCTTCTTTCCCTCATCCCAGTTGTTCCTTCCTTTGAGCAATTTCTTTCCCTTTCACATTATCTATTGTACGTTTTGGGGTTTATTTACTCTCTCAGGTTCTTATACGAAAGAGTGATTCTTTTTTTCACAGCTCTTTATTTAGCAGTTTATTTACTATTCTATTTGTTTATGAAGTAACATACAGCTTTTTACTTATTTATTTTTGTCTTTTTGAGACAGGGTCTTGCTATGCAGTTCAGGCTGGCCTTGAGCTGACTTTGTAGCCCAGGCTAGCCTTGAGCTCACTTTGTAGCCCAGGCTGGCCTTGAGCTCACTTTGTAGCCCAGGCTAGCCTTGAACTCACAAGGATCCTCCTGCCTCAGCCTTCCAAGTGCTGGGATTACAGGCATGCACCACCATACCCGGCAATAAATGTCTTTTCAACAACAACCACCACAAAGAAGTGCCTGGCAGATTAGTAAAGCATGACCCGGATGTCTCTGGTGGGTCGTGGTGGTGTGACCTTAGGTACTACAATGGATATGGTTGGTCCTGTCTCTGGGTCCTCTCTGGCATTGTTCCCCTTCTGTGCTTCCTGGTTGCCATGAACTGAGTAGCTCTGCTCCACATTTCTGCCATGCTGTTTCTGCCTTAGAGCCAACCAACCATGAATTGACTCCCCTGAACTGTGAGCCAAACTCAAAACTCTTGTCCTTTAAATTGTAAATGTTGGATAGTGTTTTGTAACAACAGGAAAACTAATACAGATCCCCAACACCACCAAAAAATGAGAGATGGGGAAATTTGCAAGAGGAGTAGGTTTTATAGGGAAAGATCAGATACCAATTATGAACATACCAAGTTTGAAATGTTTACTAGGAATGTTGAGTAAGGATTGGCCTATATAAATTTGTATTTCTAGGAGAACACTGGGCTGGAGGTTGTAATTTTATAGTCACCAGGTTATAAATATTATTTAAAGTAAAGAGACTAGATGGGCATGGTGGCACACGCCTGTAATCCCAGCACTGGGGAGGCTGAGGCAGGAGGATCCTTGTGAGTTCGAGACTAGCTTGGACTACAAAGTTAGCTTAAGGCCAGACTGAACTGCATAGTGAGACCTTGTCTCAAAAAAACTAAACTAAAATAAAATAAAATAAAGGGAAGAGACTGGATGAAATTACCGAGGTAGAGAGTATATACTGAAAAAAGGACCAACAACGGTGAGTTCCCTGAGATACTCCATCACTATAAGGTTGTGGAAGAAGAGCAAAACCACTGAAGGAGTTGAAACAAACAGTGCAGTAATAACCTAGATGCCAAGTTAATAAAGTAGAGATACAGTTCATTGATTAAACGTGATTTAAAGGGCTGGCGATTTAGCTCAGCAGCACAGCACCTGCTTAGCAAGCACGAGGTCATGAGTTTGATTCCCAGTACCAGGAAAAAAAAAAAACCAAAAAAATGTGATTTATTTAGCTTAGTTTTCCTTGAGTACCTATTGAATGTAGAACATTATGAGAAATATATAAATGAACAAGAATCAGTATTTTATAGCTTTGTAGTAATTCTGGTGAACTAGACACTGAGTATGGACATATGTTGTAAAGTGCACCATTTAGATATCTAACAGTTTTTACTTTTCCAGCAGTCTTGCTTACTTTGTGGATCTACCTTCCACAACGCATTGTGTTTCCTGAGCTAGTCCTCTGATTTCGTTTTCCACTCTGTAAAGATTTTCTTTTTTTCTTTTTTTTTTTGTATTTTTGAGACAGGGTCTCTTGAGCTCATTTGTAGCCAAGGCTGGTCTCCAACTTGCAAGGGTCCTCCTGCCTCAGTCTCTGAAGTGCTGGGGTTACAGGTGTATGCCACCATGCCAGGCTTCTGTAAAGATTTTCTTACAGAAAATTTTGGATTTAAATACTCTGGGATGTAAAGAGTTTTAAAATAACAAAAGATGTTAAAGAGAGCCATATACACACCCTGTGCCCAGCACCCTGCAAGCTGAGGTGGGAGGATCACTTGAGAGTTCCCAGATCAGCCTGGGGAACATAGTGAAACCTTGTCTTAAAGAAGTTTTTTTTTTTGACAAAAGTTGTTAAAGTACTCATTTGGATCCTTACTCCAAAATTACTTATGTCACAGTTAAAAGTGAGACCTTAAACTTGGCTGTTTTTCAACTCAGTCCATATTCAGTGCTCGTCTTTCTCCAAAACTTGTTTTTTACTTCAGAATAAACTTGAATTTCTTTTTTGGTTATCTCCCTCTCTGTGCTTAACACCATGCTTTTGTTTTGTGTTGTTTTGGTTTTGTCTGGTTTTTTTTTTTAAGGGTTTTGTTTTTTGTTTTTTGTTTTTTCCCCCTGAGACAGGGTCTTGCCATATGGTGCAGGCTGGCCTTAAGCTCACTATATAGCCTACCCTTGCCGTGAACTTCCAACAGTCGTCCTACCACAGTCTCCTGAGTGCTGGGATCACAGGCAGCCACTACCACACCCAGCTTGACACCATGCTTTGCAGATGTTAAAACATCAGCTGATAGCAAAAAAATATATATATATATATATTTTAGAAAGTGTTAGTTCATTAGAACTGCAGATTTTGTACATCTTGGACATTCTTATTCTGCACTTTCACTCTAGTTATTAGGGTGCTATCTGCAAAAACTATGTATTTTCTGTGCTTCAGATTTATACATCTAACCACCAAATTGTCTTCCTGATTCTTCAAGCATTTATCTGAAATTGAAGTCATTATTTTCCCTTCTTAATAGTCTATTAGTATTTTTAACCTGGGCATGGTGGCACATGCCTGTAATCCCAGCCTTCAGGAGGCGGAGGGAGGAGGGTCCCTGCGATTTTGAGGCCAGCATGCACAACATAGTGAGACCCTATTTCAAAAAAAACAAAAAATTGTTAATATATTGGCCTGCTTGTTCCTTTAAAAATTGTATTTTTACTCTCGATTCCTCCTTGATACCTTTCTATGTCCAACTGGCAAATATACTGTATTGGTAAGATTATTAATGACAAAGGTATAGATAGGGCTTTGGGACTACAAAGTCTGGGAAGGAAATACTTCTTGGAAGAGATTTGAATTCAGTCTTCCATATCATGGATAGATGTCTGGATGATATACAAAAGGGGAATCATTCCAAGCAGACAGCTGCAGGAGCCATGCCACAGAGAGTGGCAAGCCAGGCACAGGCAAGCCAGGCACAGCAGTCTGTGATTTAGAGCATGCATTCCTGATGGAGGTGATGTTGCCGGCAAAGTGGCAAAAATTGCTTTTTAAGGGGGAATGAAAAACAATCACAAATATGGTTTGTGACCCTCGAAAACTTAAGCCTATCTGACCAAATCTTATTGTTTAATATTAATTGGATGTGAATGGAAATTAGAGGAAAAATCTGGAAGTTTCTTTGGGAGAGGTTGATAAAAAAAATTGTAAGACTTTGATTTCTGGTTTATGGGATATTTGGAGCTGGTGGTGATGGAGTTGAATGTTAAATAATGCAGCTGGGTATACTAGCAGGGTTGGATCATTTCAGGGTTTTGGACTCGATCTTGTTAGTAAAGCATAGCCACTGGAGGGTTTAAAGCCTGAAAATAGGGTTGAGGAGGTACTGTAGCTCAGTGGTAAACATTTTCCTAGCATGGGTTCAGTTCCCAGCATCACTAAGTAAATAAAACCTGGAAATAAGAGGTGGTTTCATGATGATTACTCTGTGAATGTTTGAAAATGTATTTGGGGGTGGAAGGAAGCATACTAGAGGCAGAGAAGCTTATATAAGTAAGTAGATAGGATGAACATAAAACGTTTTGTCCTAACTGGTATATGTTTTCATGCAAAAGCAAAACTATTAATGATTATGTGGTACTATTAGGGAATCCAGGAGCTATAGTTTTGGCTAAAGAAAGTTCTGGACACAGTAGTAGCAGCAACATATGGGATAGTGAGATAAGGAAGAGATAAATAGGTCCAGTATGGTCAGCTGATTGGAGAGTGTCTCCTTCTATCAGACTTGGAGTATAAAATACATACACAGTAATAAAGCCTGCATACGCATAAGGAGTCAGATAAATTTTTACAAATATATTTAACATATTTATCATGCAGATCACATCTAGGATATAGATATAGAGTATTTCGACAATACAGAATATTACCAAAGAAAATTCCCTTTCCCCATTCTAATCACTACTCTTTTCCAAAGAAAGCTACTTTTCTGTTTCTGTCACTATAAATCTGTTTTTTTACTTTTAAACTTCATTTGAGTGGAATCGTGTATGTTTCTAGCAACCAGGAGGCTATGAAACTACTTGCTTCTTTGCATTTTACTTCTCTGGACTTTAAACCTTCTCTGTTGGCGCTTTTCTTGGTGTTAATTTGCTTATCCTTTACATCCTGGCTCACCCTTTCGCCTACCCTTTTGTTACATCTTCCTCACTGTGCCTATAAGTACTCTTGGAATAATTGCCTCAGTCCCAGATGGTGCAGTTGTTCAAGATGCACTGGAGTAGCACCAGGACAAAGTCTCCATCTTTGCTTATTGGGAATATAGGCTTGGATTGGGTGCAAGAGTGTTAGATGATTTCTAGGTGTTAGATGATTTTTAGGTTTCTGTTTGGAGTAGCTGTACAGATAACAGTACATTATTATGAGTCAGAGTGTGGAGGGGTTCTGTTTTGGAAAGGATTTGAGACCCCTTACAAGGCATACAGACAGAGGTATTTAGTAAGCATATGCAACTTCAGATCAAACCAGTATGTGGGTATGAATTACTCTGGATCATGGTTGGAATACCTAGGGTAAAAATGCAGAATGAGAATATAAGAGGGTCAAGGGCAGACCTTCTTTATGCTCTAATATTAAAAGGATAAGGGAATTAAAAGAAATTAAAGGAAGACATTTCAGGAAGAAATCATGAATTGCAAATGCCTGATTATATGGAGAGTTAAAGAAAAGTTAGGACTGATAAACTCTTATTTCTTGGGTCTGTGCCCCACCTGCCCCTGGGTACTGGGTATTGAACTCAGGACCTCACGCTTGCAAAGCAGGTGCTGTACCACTGAGCTATATCCACAGCCCTTTTGAGGTTATTTTGTGTTTTGTTTGGTTTCGTTTTCAGACAGGGTCTCCCTGTGTAGTCCAGACTGGCCTTGAACTCATTATGTAGTTGTAGTGGATTGATAACTGGTGGTCAACTTATAACCCCCAGCTGAACTGAGTAACTGGTGCTGGCTGTGGGAGGCCCACCTGAGGACTGTTGCCAGCAGCATAAGAGGCAGACCTGGAGAAGAAGAAGGAGGCTGTTGGGAGCTGAGAGAGGCTGTTGGGAGCTGGCTTTCCTGATGAACTTGGCTGTTTTCATCCTCCGAGGAGCTTGGGACCTTGCTGGCACTGAGAATGGCTTTGGTTCACTTTGGGGAGCTGTGGTCCTCACTTTGAGCATAGCTTCCTGGTTCCAAAGAGGAAGATGGTGCACTGCCAGCCTCCAGGAAAAGCTTGCTGCGTTGGCTTCCCTGATGGGAACTCGGCCATCCTGATCATCGGAGGAGCTCGGGACCTCACTGTTGCCAAGGATGGCTGTGGTACCTTTTCGGGGAGCTCTGGTTCTTCTGAGCATCACTTCCTGGCTCCAGTACAGATCCCTCAGCCTGCTAGCACAGGTCCTTCTTCCCGCTGGCACAGACTTTGTAGATTCCACTACTGACCTTTGGGCCTTCCCAGCAGATATGTGAAACAGGCCTGCATGAGACGTTGTCATGGGCTCTGGGCCTCCAGTTGGATTCATGGGAGGCATTGTTATGAGCTCTGGGTATTCAGCTCAGCTCATGTAGGACATTGTTGTGGGATCCAGGCCCTCAGCTGGATTCCTTGGTCTTAGTGTGTGGACAGATTCCCTGCACTCTTTCGTATACTGTTCTTTGGGTGACTATTATAAATAATCATATGAAGTATGTGTCCTGTATTATATTGTTCCCCTTGCAAAATAAGCCCCAAACCAACACAGTAGTCCAGGCTGTTCTCGAACTCAAGGCTATCCTCCTGTGTCAGCCTCCTGAGTGCTGGGATAACAGGTGTGTGCCACACACCAAAATGCCCAGCAGATAAACTCTGGATTGCTTCTGAGAGAGTTATTTCAGTGAACTGATTCAGAAAGAGCCTGAAGCTTATGCCTGTAGTCTTAGCACTCTGGGAACCTCTGAGGCAGAAGGGTCGAAAGTTTCAGCCCAACATGAGCACTACTGGGGTCCGAGCTCAGTGTGAAGGCTCTACCTTCAAAGTCCCAGTATTTAAAAAAAAAAAAAAAAAATCCTGATTACAGTGGGTTGAAGAGAGAATAAGACACCAGAAACGAAAGGCAGCAAATGTACTGTTTATGAGTTTGCCTGTAATGGGAAGAGGAAAGATAAGGTCCCCCATAATCTTCTGGGGGATACTCGGGCCTTATCATCCTCCACCTTCAAACACATATATATTTTATGTCTCGCATTTACAAATGTTTTGGTCAGTGATAGACTACATGTAGGATGGTGGTCCTGTAAGGTTATATCACCTGCCTTTAAACATACTGTATGCAGATGTTTAAACTGTATGCAGATGTTTGAACTGTGACAAAATCTCTAATATATTTGTCAAAACTTGGCCCTCTTGTTAAGTGACACATTATTGTATTTGTAAAAAATTTAACACCATTCCTGAACCCTAAGGTATATTTCCCCCCTTAGAGTTATACCCATGCTTGCCTTTAATCCCTAGGCCAAGCTTCTATACTTAAATTAGAACCTTCTGGAATGGAGCAGAGGCTTTGGTATTTGTGAAAAGCTCCACCAGTAATCCCGGTATATGCACATGTGAGAAGCATTGTCCATTGTGCCACATTATTTCCTGCTTTGATGCTTTGCATAAGATGGGAACTGTATGGTGTATTCTTATCAGGACTAAATTTTTTATTTGCACAAGCCAGCTTCACAGTAGGATCCATTGCTGAAAATGAGTGATCGTAGGCAAGTCACCTAATGTCTCTGAAAACTAAGTATCTTTTCAGGATTGTTGTATGGACTAAATGAGGTAATAGAGCTGGGCATGGTGGCACACGCCTGTAATCCCAGCATTCAGGAGGCTGAGGCAGGAGGATCATTGCAAGTTCAAGACCAGCTTGTGCTGCAGAGTGAGCTCAAGGCCAGCCTGAACTGCATAGCGAGACCCTGTCTCAAAAAAAAAAAAAAAAAAGAGGTAATATATTTGAAGTATTTAACAGTATGTCTTCAAAATAACACTCCATAAATGATAGTCATATGTATTAGCTTGCAGTTTCCTTTATCTGGAAGGCCATTCTCTAGCTTTGCAAATTCAGACTCCACTGAAATCTCATTCCTATGCCTGTCTGCATAATTGTGCATCCTTCTTCAGTTCTCCACTCCTCTGTTCCCAGAACACCACACACCTTCTCCCGTAGTGTTTACTATACTATTATCATTGCTATTCTGCTTTTCTCTTTGGCTATAAGCTCCTTGAGGATAGTGCCTGTATTCTTACCTCCCATTGTCTATCATGTAGTATTTGTAGAGTAAATAACTTTAAAAGTAGAAGCAAGGGGCTGGGGATTTAGCTCAGCAGCACAGCGTCCGCCTGGCAAGCGCAACATCGTGAGTTCAATTCCTGGTACCGGGAAAAAAAGCAAAAAAAAAAACCAAAAAGTAGAAGCAATGTAGAAAATGCTGCTCCTTTACTATTCTAGTAGTGGTTTCTATTGGTCTAATAATTGAAGTTGGGATAAAAAGACCGAAGTTTGGCAAAAACTGCAGTTTGCTGTTAGTTTTGTTTTTTTTTTTAATAAAAAAGGAATAAATTACAATTATCATAAGCAAACTATTTTACCTGACAATTCTTTGGTTTTTTTATTTGTTTGTGTTTTGTTTTGTTTTGTTTGTCTTTTTGAGACAGGGTCTCACTATGCAGTTCAGGCTGGCCTTGAGCTCAGTTTGTAGCCCAGGCTAGTCTCGAACTCGCAAAAATCCTCCTGCCTCAGCCTCCTGAGTGCTGGGATTACAGGCATGTGCCACTACACCTGATCTACCTGGCAGTTCTTGAAAGACAATTCACGTGGAGAAAAATTAGGTACATCTTGGAATAGGAACTTCTTTTCTATATGGCTTCAAAACAACTTACTTTAAGGGCTGGATATGTAGCTCAGTGCTACAGTGCTTGTTTAGCATAAACAGGGGCCGAAGTTCAATCTCCAGTACAGCAAAAACAAAACAAACTAAAAAACCTTGCAGGAAATATCACAGATAAATATTAGTTTTTAATTTTTTTATATTTTATCACCAGATCATTTAAAGTTTTCATTGCACAAAAAGTTCATGATCAGATAGGTGTTAATGTACTTACCTACTCAAAGTCAGAAAGTTTTGGTTTTTTTAAAAAATAACTAGCTTATTTTTGTTACCACAAGTTAGAGGGAGCTAGGGCTGAAAAAATGTAAAATTTAGTAATCTTATAATCAGTTCTTAATCTGTTTCAGAAATTAGAACATGGTCTTTAACTGTAGCCTTGTAGAGGATTTTCTCTGAACTGTCAAAAGAGCACCATTGTACTTGGAGTCATTTTTGAGTGAGTCACTGTCCACATCCCTGAGGGCAGCAGAACAAAGATTCTGTTGTGTGTATCTACAGCAGATGCACATTCACAGGGTTCCTTGGAAAGAGAAAGAACTTATTTATGCTTTGGGGGCCTTTAACTTTCATCTGTAAACCCAAGTGGATAGAAAGGTAATGTTAGATCTGGATAGGTACCTTTATTAGAGAACATATTTTCAGGCCTCTGTTGTGCATGTATTGGAGAGTTGAGAGAAAAGACTATTAAAATTCAGCTTAATTAAGTACTATGATTATTATAATACCCTATGTTCAGGAGTTTGTAGAAGGGCATCTGTGGGGTAAGAGTAGTGAGTAGACAGGTATGCTGCTGAAGTTGTGTCAGAAAGGGAACTCTGATTTGAGTTAGGAGGTCTAAAAATTCAGGTGAAGAGGAGAAAGTGTATTTCCTAAAAGGGGAACATTATTTGCAGAGGTCACAGCATGAGCACAGTATGTACATGCAAGTTGCCTGCGCAACTAGAACATTGGAGGAATGGTCAGGATCAGGATCATGAAGGACTGTTTCCTTGTTGAGAAGTCTGGATTTGCCTTTCAAAAAGAGCGCCTTGGCAGTAGTGTGAAGAATGTGTTACAGACTGGGGTTCCAGACTGGAGGCCAAAAGGCTATATCGAACTCACAACCTTGTGCTTGCCAGGCAGGAGCTGTGCCGCTGAGCTAAATACCCAGCCCAAGAAAGTGTACTTGAGATCACTCTAAATTTAGAAATAGGGCTGGGCACATAGCTGCCTGGCAAGCATGAAGTCCTGAGTTTGATTCCTCGCACCTAATTAATTAATTAAGAAATAATGGAATGCTTGATTTTTGGATACACTATAATTTTAGTGATTAATAATTGGAGTCCTGAGGGTTAAGCATTATCACTTGGAACTTTTGTTCCTAAAAATTAAAATTTTAGGGTATAATTTTTTAATGTTAAAGAGTTTTAATAAAATTTAAGTACATTAAACAATATGTATTTACAAATATTATGTTTACAATGAAAAACTATACCTAATCTATAGAAAGACAGTACTAGATTCTTATATAGTGATGGCAAGAGGTTGCCTTTCTATTTTTTTAAATTTATTTTAAAAATAAAAGAAGGAAAACATATTAACAAACACATCCACTTACAAAATAGCATAAGAACAATATAAACAATACTGAATTACAGACAAAGTGGTAAGAAATTGACAATGGTTGTTGTATTACGTATTGATATCTTCAAAGTGGTTTCTCAGGAAAACAGAGACATGCAAGACTGATCAAATAAGTAATCATTAACTGTTCCTTTAAGTAAAGTGATGGAAGTCAGTAGTACAACTGTTAGCTATCCTGTGTATACATACATACATAATTTCCCCTTCTTTCTTTTCTCTTTTCCCTTACTTTTGAACATTTTCCTTTCGTTTCACAATGTCTATCATACCTCCCAATTTTTATTCACTCTTTCAGGTTCTTACGCTAGTGAGACAACACTTTGCTTGCATATGGAGGTCTGGTTTATTTCACGTATGAGTATGACCCCATTCTAGTTGTGACCATTTACCTGTAAAAGCCTTGAGTTTATCTCTCTTTATAGCTGAGTAATATTCCATTATATAAAAGTACCACAATTTTTTTATCCATGTTGATTTTATTATAGTAGCTTTGTAGTATAATTTCAAGTCAGGGATTGTGATTCTACCCAACTTGTCTTTGTTGCCCAAAATTGCTTTTGCTCTTCTGGTTCCAGATGAATTTAAGGCATGTTTTCTCTAGATCTGTGAGGTGTGCTAATGGTAGTTTAATGGGAATTGCATTGAATCTGTATAGCAGTTTTGGTAGTATGGCCATTTTCACAATGTTGGTTCTTCCTATCCATGAGCAAGGAATATTTTTCCATTTATTGAAATCCTCTACAATCTCTCTTTTCAGAGTACTGTAGTTTTCACTGAATAGATCTTTTACTTCTTTTGTTAGATGGATTCCTAAATATTTTGATTTCTTGGGTGCTATGGTGAAAGGTATGATTTCCTTAATTTCTCTCTCAGTCTATTTGTTGTTTGTGTATAGGAATGCTATTGATTTTTGGGTGTTGACTTTGTATCCAGCTACACTGCTGAATTTGTTGATTAATTCAAGGAGTCTTCTTGTGGAGTTTTTGGGGTCTTCCATGTACAGTATCATGTCATCTGCAAATAGTGATAGTTTTACTTCTTCCTTTCCTATCCTTATTCCTTTTATTTCTCTGTCTCGTCTAATTGCTCTGGCTAATGGTTCCAGAACTATGTTGAACAGGAGTGGTGACAGCAGACATCCTTGTCTTATTCTGATTCTAAAGTAAAAGCTTTCAGTTTTTGTCTATTTAGTATGATGTTGGCTGTTGGTTTGTCATAGATGGCTTTGATGAGATTGAGGTAAAGACCATTTATTTCTATCTTCTGTAGGGTTTTTATCATGAATGCATATTGGACTTTGTTGAAAGCTTTTTCTGCATCTATTGAGATGTTCATGTGGTTTTTGTCTTTGGCTCTGTTGATACTGCATATAACATTTATTGATTTGTGAATATTGTACCATCCCTGCATTCCTGGAATGATACTGACTTGGTCATAGTGTATGATTTTCTTGATGATTTGCTGCATTCTATTTGCTAGTATTTTATTGAGTATCTTTGCATCTATATTCGTTAGGGAGATTGGTCTGTAGTTCTCTTTCTTGGTTGGGTCTTTCTCTGGTTTTGGTATCAGTATAATGCTTGCCTCCAGAAATGAGTTAGGGAGAATTGCTTCCTTTTTAATTTCGTTGAAGAGTTTGAGGAGTGTTGGCATTAAATCTTCTCTGAATTTTTTTTTTTTTTTTTTGCAATACCAGGGATCAAACTCATGAATTTCTTGTAAAATTCTGCTGTGAATCCATTAGAGCCTGGGTTTTTCTTTATAGTTAAGTTTTTAATTACGTTTTAATCTCATTAATTGATATTGTATTGTTTAGGATTTTTATATCTTCTTGACTCAACTGTGGTAACTTGTACATATATAAGAATCTGTCCATTTCTTTTGAGTTTTCTATCCTATTGGAGTAAAGATTTTCAAAGTAAGTATTAATGATCTGAATTTCTGTAGAATCAGTAGTGATTTCATCCTTTTCATTCCTTATTACATGAATGTGAGTTTTTTCCTTTCTTTTTTTTGATAAGGTTGGCTAGGGGTTTATCAATTTTATTTATTCTTTCAAAGAACCAACTCTGATTCTTTTTTTTTTTTGTAGAGTTTTCTTTATTTCAATTGCATTGATTTCTGCCCTGATCTTTATAATCTCCTCCCTTCTTTGGGCTTTGGTCTTGACTTTTCCTTCTTTTTCTAAAAGTTTGAGGTGCAGCATTAGACTCTTTGTTCTCTTTCCGTTTTCCTTATGTGTGAGTTCACCGCTATAAATTTCCCTCTGAGGACTGCTTTCATTGCATCCCACAGATTTTGGTAAGTTGTATTTACATTTTTGTTTGTAGATGTTTTTAGTTTCATCTTTAATTTCTTCTGTGACCCATTGGTTGTTTAAGAGGTTGTTATTTAATTCCCAAGTGTTTATGTAGTTTTTGGAGTTCCTTTTGTTGTTAATTTCCAATTTCATTGCACTGTGATCAGATAATATGCATGGGATAATTTCATTTCTTTTGCATCTAGGTAGGTATGCTCTGTGGGCTAGAATGTGGTCTATTCTAGAGAAAGTCCCATGTGCAGCTGAGAAAATGTTTATTCTGGAGTTGTGGGGTGGAACACTGTGTACATCTACTAAGTCCATTTGTTCACAGATTTGGTTCAGATCTGTTATTTCTTTGCTGATTTTTTGTCTAGTTGACCTATCTCTTTGCATCAAAGGGGTGTTGAAGTCCCCTATTACAATAGTGTTATTAATAATTTGAGTTTTCATGTCTGTTAAGATTTATATAGTTTGGTGCTCTGATATTTGGTACATATATGTTTGTGATTATTATCTCTTCCTCTTGCAGTTTTCCCCTAACAAGTATGTAGTGACCTTCTTTATCTCTTTCAGTTGTTCTTGATTTGAAGTGTACATTGTCTGCAAACATAATAGCAACACCTGCTTTTCTCTGGGTTCCTGTTGCATGGAGGATTGTTTTATCTTTTGACCTTCAGTCTGTGTATTTCTTTTTGAGTAAAATGTGTTTCTTATATATAGCATGTCATTGGATTTTGTTTCTTAATCCACTCTGCCAGTCTGTTTCTTTTGACTGGTGAATTGAGGCCATGTACATTTATGGTTATAACTGATCTGTGTTGGCTTATCATTGTCATATTATTTACTTGCTGTTGGTTTCCTACTTTTTCTTTTTTCTTTTTTTTTTTTTTTTTTTTGGTTTTTCTCCGGTACCGGGAACCGAACTCACGACCTTGCGCTTGCCAGGCAGGTGCTTTTGCTGCTGGGCTAAATCCCCAGCCCCAGTTTCCTACTTTTTCTACCTGTTTAATTACTTGCTCTGCTTGAGGATTCCTTTCTATTGCTGTTCTTGAAATTGTGGTCATTTTTTTCTCTGTCTAAAATACCTTTTAGTACTCTTTGTTAGGATGGCACTCGTGAAGTTCTTCAGTTCTTTGTCATGGAAATATTTTATTTCTGTGTTAAATTTGAAGGATAGTTTGGCAGGATACACCAGTCTTGGTTGGAAGCTGTTTTGTCTCAGGACCTGTAATACTTCGCTCCATGCTCTCCTTGATAGTTTGTGTTGAGAAGTCTGCTGTGATTCTGATGGGCTTTCCTTTATAGGTGATCTGTTTTATTTCTCTAGCAGCTTTTAATATTCTGTTATTTTGCTGGTGATCTGGGATCATGATTATTACATGTCTGGATATAGTTTTATGTTGGTTATGACTAGTTGGAGTTCTGTATGCATCATTTACCTGTATATCAGATTCTGTTTCCTTGTTTGGGAAATTTTCTGCTATTATTTCTGCAAATATTCTTTTTCTGTCATTTGTGTTGCCTCCTGCTGTTTCATTGACTCCTGTTTGTCTTATATTATTTCTCTTTGCTTCGTCTTGCAGCTGTTCAATTGATTTTTCCTGGTTTTCTATTGCTTTTAGGAGATCCTTTCTTTCACAGTTGCTGGCTGCCATGCTGTCTTCAAGAGCTGAAATTCTATCTTCAGCTTCAGTCAAGCAGTTTTGCCAGCTTACAGTGGAAGCTTCGATTTCCTGGATGTCTCTTTGAATCTGTTTCATGCATTCTAGTTCATTCCTATATTGTTCATTTAACGTTTCCATCCGTTGCCTATGTTCATCTATTTTTTTATGTATTTCTTTTTCATTTACCTGTTTGGTTTTTTTCCCAGTACCAGGAATCAAACTCATGATGTCACACTTGCCAGGCAGGCTGTATTTCTTCTTCAGATGTGCTGAGCAATTCTTTCATTATTATTGTCATTTCACTTTTTGCCTGAGAGATTATTTCTGATGTTATCTCTTCTGTGGCCTG
Organism: Chinchilla lanigera; assembly: GCF_000276665.1. Lineage (NCBI taxonomy): Eukaryota > Metazoa > Chordata > Mammalia > Rodentia > Chinchillidae > Chinchilla > Chinchilla lanigera. The sequence goes on along the minus strand of NW_004955408.1, from coordinate 3,089,100 downwards.
ATGGAGTTGTTTCTTTACTTCTGTTGCAGTCATTTCAGCAATTTCCAGTGTATCTTTACCATGTTCTCCTATGTCAGTGTCTCCTGGACTTGTTCTGAGTGGGGTGGAATTCTGAGATTGCATTTTAGTCCTTTGTCTTGTCATGTTTGATGCTGGAGGCAGAACACTCAGTTTCCCTCTTCTCTGGCAGCTCAGCAAAGGTCACTAGTGTCCCTAGTTTTCCTGGTGGTCAGGCGTGCCCCTCAGTGTCTGCTGAGATACACTGGTTAGTGTGAGGTGTTCTGGCTGATGGTGAAGTGTACCTAGTTCTCCCAGGTCTCAGACGTGAGCTGTGGTGTCAGCCAATGGCAGACCATCTGATCCAGTGTCCCCTCACAGCTCAGGGCACACGTATGACCCAGAAGCAGGCAGCACTCGTGGTGCAATCATAGACCAGTGGTCTTGTGTCCCCAGGCAGTTCAGGGTGCAGCCAGAACCCAGACACAAGTTGCAGGGTCAGCAGTTCATGGACCACCTGATTTCATGTCTCCAGGCAGCTCAGGGTGCACACAGGAGCCAGATGCAGGCTGCACTGGCGGTGATCACGGGGCGCCTGTGTCTGTGACCTCCAGGAGGTCAGGGTGCAAGTAAAGCCCAGATGTGAACCACAGTGCCAGCAGTTCATAGACCACGGGCTCTAGTACCTCAGGCAGTGGAAGGCACACGCAGGGAGGGCCTAAAGGTGAACCCTGGTGTTAGCAGTTCATGGGCCTTCTGAGTCAGGATCTCCTGTCTGCACCAGGCGCACAGAGGAAGGAGACTCAGGAGGTTGCCTTTCTAGACAGCATTGCTAGGGGTGATTGTGATGCACAAAATCAGCATATGGGGTTGATTGGGATACATGCTAAAAGATAACTAAAGAATACAGACCTTTAAATGAAGATTTGAAATTTAAATAAAGCTAAAATTTCCATGTGAAGGAGAACGCAAGAGACAGATATGTGTTCCCCAGCTCCCATTTTTGTGTTTGAAAATTTTTAATTACTGAAACATGGAAAGAATAGTAGCCTTTATTATGTTCTTTACTGTATACCATTTACCCAGACTAATACTGTGCCTCTTTTGATATATACTTTGTTTTGTGTAATCCTTGGAAAGTAAGTACAAACATAACAACACTTCACTTTTCCAGTTATCTCCAAAGTGTCTCTTGTTTTATTTCCAGTCCAGAACCTATCCAAGGTACTTTACATTTGGTTGTCATAGTTTCCTGTAATGTAGGGAGAGTGTGGTGCCTTTTTCTCCCCTTTCTTGAACGTAGCAGTTCTGAAGGGTCTGACCAACTATAGTGCACAATGTATCATAATCTGGACTCATGGTTATTTGCTCATGATTAAATTCAAGTTAAATAATTTTTTGAGAAACTACAAATGTGATACTGTTTACTTTTCAGTTTTGGCCACTTCCCATTTTGGACACAGACTGTGAATTATTAGGGATCCTAAATTTGATGATTTACATCTTTTTGTTGTAAAGGTACTATGCTGTGATTTACAAATGATCTTTAGGGTTATGTTTCAAGGATGTGTGAATGTCTTACTCAGCAATATTTCAGCTAGTGGTTTTAGCATTTATTCACCAATATTTCACCTAGTGGTTTTAGCATTTATTAATGATCCTTGCCAAATTAACTATTACTGTGTTATTACAAAATGATAACTTTGTGATTCTGTATCCCTTTTGTTTTGTTTTGTTTTGTTTGTGGTGCTAGAGATTGAACCCAAGAACTGATGAGCTACATCCCCAGCCTTGTAAAATTCGAGACAGGCTCTCCCTAAGTTACCCAGACTGGCTTTGAATTTAAGATGTTGCTCCCTCAGTCATCCAGTTGTGTGCCACCCAAACCCCTAATTTATTTGTTTTCTGTGAAAAGAACTTTCTCCACCATACCCTCTTTTCCTTTTTCTTTTAATAATTATGAATTTAAGGATTTGTTTTATATTTAAAACCACTGTTATTATTTCTGTTTTTGTTTGAGACAAGGTCTCTCTGTGTAGTTCAGGCAGGCTTTGAACTCACTGTGTATCTCAGGCTGGCCTTGGACTTACAGTGACTGCCTGCTTCAGCCTCCCAAGTGAGGTGGCAGAATTACAGGTATGCACTACCACTCCCAGCTTTGACCGTTAAATTCTCTCAGATTTAGCTAATGGAGGCGTTTTGCAAAATCTATTTCTAGGTTCTTTTGGCATAATGCCACTAATCTAAAGTACTTTCTTGTTTTTCGGCATAAAATGATGTTCCAGGGTTGTAATTTTCTTGCCTTAGTATTAAAAGCCATTTATTTAAGGAAACCTCGTTCAATTTTTTTTCCCCCAGTACTGGAGATTGAACCCAGGGCCTTTGTGAATCCCCAGTTCAGACTTGTGATCTTCTGCTGCCTCAGCCTTCCAGTGTGCTGGTATTATAGGCAGGTTCGTTTGGTTGAAAATGCATTTAGAAACAAAGTTTTTGGCTGCAAATATGATGTTTTGTAGTTCTGTGCTGTCATTTTTTTGAGTATGTGGATATACCTTGATAAATAAGAAAACCAGTTTTTGTGTTTACTATGTGGTTGTGTGAACTTGGGGATAGTTTAACCCATTTATGCTGAAGATTGCAATCTCTTAATTTTTTGCATGAAATTCGTATGTTACCTAGAAAAACTCAAAGAACAAGAATTTTAAAGAGAAAAATGTTTATTATGTTCCACTGTTTGTGGTGTTCCAAAAATGGGATGCCAGGCCAAACTGTGTTAAATTTTAAAATAGCTTGACAAGTCTGTTGAAAGTAAACTAATCCTTTTTTTTTTTTTTTTTTTTTTTTTTTTTTTTGTCTTTTTGAGACAGGGTCTTGCTATGCAGTTCAGGCTGGCCGTGAGCTCACTTTGTAGTCCAGGCTCGTCTCGAACTCGCAAGGATCCTCATGCCTCAGCCTCCTAGGGGCTAGGATTACAGGCGTGTGCCACCGCGCCCGGCAACTAATCCTTAGTTGATAATTTTATAATACAAATGGGCAATACTGTGTGAGAGTCTCAGTGCTAGATATTTTAGAAGCATTTTAAAATTTATTGTCCAAATATATTTTGTCATTTGTATTGCACAGTTGATAAATACTTTTGTGGTTTTTTATTTATTTACATTGATACATAAAAATTGCACATATTATGGGGCCATATCTATTGCATAGTGGAGAACAAGTTTTTTTTTTTTTAAATTTGAGTAAATACATAAACACTGTACTTATGTATAGGGTACCATGTGATGTTTCAATGCATGTATACATTATATAATGTACAAATCAGGTTACTCTGTTTTCCTAAATGTTTGTTATTTCTTTACAATGAAAACATTTAAAGCTTTTTCTTATCCATTTAAAAATATATATGTAATAAATTGTCATTACCTATAGTCACACTGCTTTGCAGTAGCACACTGGAACTATCTAACTGTAAGTTATCTTATTCTTATCTTAACTGTAAGTGACTACTCATTGATTACTGCTCCCTGTTCCTCTTCTCCCCTATCCTTCTCTTCTGCACATTCTCCTCAGCTCTGTTAAACACCATTCTATTCTCATCTTCCCTGAGACCAACTTTTTTAGGATCCACATGTACGAGATCATGTGGTGCTTATCTTTCAGTGCCAGCCTTACTTCACTTAACATAGTTGTGTATAATAATTTCTTTGTATTTTGTGACAGCAGTTATAATGTCCCTTTTCATCTCTGAATGTGAGTCTTCTCTCTTTTTCTTAGTCTAGCTGGGTTTATTTTTTCAAAGAACCAGCTCTTCGTGTTACTTTTCAGTCTTCATCTCATGTTTTTCTGTTCTGATGTTTATTATTTCTTTTGTTCTAATTCAGAGTTTGGTTTGTTTTTTTTTAAAATTCATTGAGCTGCAGTACTTGGTTTATTTGAGATCTTTCTGCTTTTTTGATGTAGGTATTGATTGCTGTGAGTGCTCCTTTTAATATTGCTTTTGTGCATGGTTAGTGGGTTGGAGGTGAAGATAGTCCCTTGGCCACCAAAGCTGATGCCAGTTTGAGTTTTTCAAGTTGTGGTTAGTTTTCTAAGTATCTGTAGAATCACAGTAATTTTGCTTTTAATATTGCTTTTGAATCTAACATGTAAATTTATTTGAGATCTTTCTGCTTTTTTGATGTAGGTATTGATTGCTGTGAGTGCTCCTTTTAATATTGCACTGTGCGTGGTTAGTGGGTTGGAGGTGAAGATAGTCCCTTGGCCACCAAGCTGATGCCAGTTTGAGTTTTTCAAGTTGTGGTTAGTTTTCTAAGTATCTGTAGAATCACAGTAAACAGAATTGGGAGATAGACATTTGGAAAGCAACACGCTACTTGGCACAATAAAAATCCCAACCTGCTCATTTAGAAATACATGTTTAAAGAATCGTCAACTACACATATATACAGGGCTGCAAATATTAATTTTTTTTTTTTTTGGTCTTTTTGAAACAAGTCTCACCATGCAGTTCAGGCTGGTCTTGAACTCACTTGGTAGCCCAGGCTGGCCTTGAACTCACAACGATCCTCCTGCCTCAGCCTCCTGAGTACTGGGATTACAGGCGTGCACCACCACGCCAGACTGCACTTCACTTAGCAATGACAGTGAAAGACCATGGAATAAATTTATAATGAGTGCTACAGGTACAGATTTTTGTGGAGAGTGCAGAAAGAGAGCTGCTCCACTTTAGGATGGGAGAGGTCCTGCCACCTCAGCTTATCCAACGTCACTCAGAAATGATAGCCAAGAGAGGGTGATGATCTGCATTTGGAGGTACAGTCAAGCACTGGTTAACAGTGGGGCTGTGTTCTGAGAAGTGCATTATTTGGCAATTTTGTGGTTGTTGGAACATCAGAGAGAGGGTACTTACACAAACCTAAATGGTGTAGCTCAATCACTTGATGTGGGCCCTTGATGCAATCAGGAGGTATGGTAAACTTGAGATGTGTGTTGTTGCTACCAGTGCAATGTGGCTATTGTACAGTGAACTTTTTTTGTATGTAAGGAGGAGCATACTTTAACAGTAAAAAGTATAGTATAACAAGTATACCAGTAACAGCTATATATTATCATTATCAAGTATTATGTACTATAATTGTATGTATTGTACTTTTACAGGACTGGCAACACATTTTAAACTCCAGAATCATCACAGACACAAAAATAATGTATTATACTTCATTATTACAGCAGTAAGATCTCTAGACAGGAAATTTGCATCTCTGTTACAGTCTTATGAAGCATCATACGATGACCACCATCATACGATGCAGCAGGTTGTTGACCAGAATATTGTTGGTCAGTTTATGACTATTCTGAATCATCACAACTTCCTCAGCTTCCTTTTTTTCTCCAGGTAGAACCCATTATTTTATTTCTATCCTAAGCTGACTTGTTCTTCTAATACCCATAGGTAACTTCTGCAGAGTTTTGTTGTTGCATTTGGAGAAATACATGTTACTAACCTGGATGTCACAATATCCCAGATGGTTTTCTTTCTTCCTCCTAACTTACCTTTTTGAGGCTCCGTAGAGGAGGTTTCATGTTCCCTCTATGTAAATGTTTAGCACTCCTTTGAATCTAACATGTAAATTTGTAACGGCCAAGAAATGTCTGTAAAACTTCCAGTCTACCTCTGTTAGGGTCCTTTTCTCTACCCTCCTTTTCCCTATGTTGTTTTTGAAAGGGCTAAGGGGCCATAAAACCTAATTAGATGTTGCAGTACTGCACGCTCATCTCATAGGTAATTGGTAGTAAAGCTCCAGGAAACCCCTTTCTACGCTATATATCAGTTAGGATTCTGTAGAGAAACAGAACCAATAGAAAATATAGGTGTAATTGTGATAGGGGCTTATTAGCAAGGCCTGCAGAATCAGAGGTGGGGAGTCCACAGTGGCTACCTGTACACTGGAGAGCCATTAGGATCCACTAGCTACTTGGCCAAGAGGATGCAAACAGCAGAACAAGAGTTACGAAGAATGCAGAGCCTGTCCGAGGTTGAAGGACTGAAAGCTTACCTGGGAGAGTCTGCATTGGAAAGCTGAAGGAACCGGAGACAGGGAGACCAGCGTCCAAAGAGGATGGCAGCAAAAGACACTGCTTAAGACAGAGCTCTGGAAATTAGGAACATTTCCTCCTTTTTTCCCTTTTTCTTTCCACCTAGGCCTATTGGTTGGTGCCACCCACATCCAGGATAGATCTTTCCTCCTCATTTTGCTGCCCTTCATGTCAGTCATTCACATACACACATAGACCTGTGGTTTACTAATCTGCTGGGCATTTCTTAATGCATTCAGGATGACATACGATGATTAACAGTCACACGGCCTAGCACTGTAGAGTCGACACCTCCTTGCTGTCTGCTGCAAACAAAATACTAAATTACCTCCATTATGTGAAAGAAAATGTCAGCTTGCCCCTATAGCTGTGTTTTGTTCTGGGAGGTTTTCTTCTGTCTTTTGTGAAGGCTTAGCGTTTGTGATCTTCAAACTTACGAATGACTTTGATTTACCAAACTTGGTGCTTATTTCCATTCTCCATTATAGATTACCAGGCAGATAATCCAGAGTGAGGTAGAGCTTGCCTATGCACCAGTGGTTTGGGGACTTAATCTGAGCCCTCCTAGATTATAGGGTAAGGGCTGAGGATTTGCATTTTTCCCCATTTACCAAGAGATGGTGTTGGTGCTAGTTCAGGGTCTCAACAAAGTTGTTGTTTCTCATATGAAGCAGAATTCAATTCTGGCTGATTTAAAAAGAGGGAAATTATGCATGGTTTTTTTTTTTTTTTATTAATACATGTTTGCAGTTCATGCATTTCACAGTCTTCTTCGGGAATGGTTACATGTACATACTGTATCTTTTTTTTTTTTAATCCCTTTCCCTATACCTCCCTCCCTGTCCTTCCAGTTCTCTATCCCATTTTTCATTCCTGTTGATACTAATCTTAATTCATGTTATGGCATCTAATGTTTACATTCACTGAGGTCATTAGGCTCCTGAGCATGGCAGATCTTTGTTCTATTTATTTTCCCTTCCCCTTCTCCTCACTCCTCACCCTTGCTCATTTGGTTCTCCTCCCTATTGCAAGAGACCCACCCTCTTTTCCCCTTCTTTCCATCCTTTATCATTCTCCTTGTTTGTACTTTGCCTTACTCAAATGAGAGATGGCATAAGTGTTTAGGCTTGTGTGTCTGGTTCATTTTACTCAGCATTATATATTTGTGTGTGTGTATATATATATGTGTATATATATATGTGTATGTATATATATATATAGTACCAGGGATCAAACTCACGACCTTACACTTGCCAGGCAGGCACTTATGCCACTGAGCTGTATCCCCAGCCCTGTTTATATTTTTGTGAGACAGGCTCTTGCCATATAGTTCACGCTGACCTTGAACACTCTGTGTAGTCCAAACTAGCCTTGAACCAGCATCGGTCCTCCTGCTTAGCCTCCTAAATGCTGAGATTACAAGCATGTACCACTATGCCCAAAACAGAAGAAATTTATTAAAAGTTTTGGCAGCTACAGAATTACTTGAATTACTGGAGAAATAGACTTGGAGCTAAGCTACTATGATCTGTATTTTTCTATTACAGATTTGACAATAATATTTTTGTTGTAGCACTGAACAGGGTGTACCACAGTTTGCACTACTCAGTATCTGTGCTCCACAGTGCCTCTGTTGGGAGACCTTGCTGCTACCACTAGCTGTGAAAGATCCTGCATTTCTTGCTTTTGTTATCACTACCTCTGATCCAAAAATCTAGCTTTAATTTGTCTGATTGGTGGCACTTGGATAGTTTGCTCATGCTTTAATTGTATGGGAGATTGGAAAAAATAAAATTTGATGTTTTCAGCTTCCATAGTGGGAGATAGAATTCTACCAAAAATAAAAGGTAAGACGTTCTCTAAAGAGCAGTTCATTCATGGCTTATCTAGTTGGTAGATGTTTTTGATCATATGTTTCAGGAGTTTGCAGAGTATGGCCAAATTAGTCTACTGCTATTTTTACAAAACAATTTTTATAAGAATACAGTTGCACCCATTCATTTGACTATTATTGTCTGTGGCTGTTTGCATGCTACAGAGGTAGTGCCAAGTACGACAAAACATATAGCCCACGACACCTAGAATATTTACTTCTTACCCTTTTATAGTTTGTCCACTCGGGGTAGGAATAGTACTAATATTTCAGTTCAAATCCATGCTGTCACCATTATAGATGTTGTAGGGAACTGCATATTCTTTTGTCCAAATTAACCCTCTGGAATAAGGGCAAATAACTGAGCAGATATTCAGATATTTGAAGAAGAGCCCTTATTGTTGTTAACTTTTTATTTGGTACTCAGAATTGAACTTGGGACCTTGCATTTGCCAGGCAGTCGCTGCGCCCCTGAGCTATCTCCCCGGCCCCAAGAAGGGCTTTTAGAATGAATCATGGAATAAACTTGGTCGGTCTCTTTTCAGACTAAACACTAAAGAATCATGTATATATTTCAAACTTAGGAATGATATTCTCACTGAGATTTAAGTATTGAAATGTTAATTCCTAATTCTGTGTCAGGTGTTCATGGATTTTCTCTGTAGATTTCTGTTGATCAGAAACAAAGGAAATTATATGACATAAATTTAGTTGAAAGTCTCAGAAAATTCTGGTGCTCAGTAACAATAGCCTGCTTTTACCTGTTAGGTCAAGTTATAATTTTTACCTGGTAGGTCAAGTTGTGATTCTATTAGCCATATGGTAACCTTTGTGTTTTAGAGTTTTCAGAACTTGTTTAACCCTGAAACAAAATTGTCTTCATGTCAAAAATGACAAACTAATTTCCTCAGGGTAGGAATTTTGTGTGTGTTTGCCTGAGTTATAATGAACCCTAACTTAAAGGATAGGACCTAGACAGCTGTGTTTGCAGCACAGTCCTCTCTTGGTATCCTAGGGGTTGATTACAGTAACATGATTGATGACAAAATCTGTGGATGCTCAAGTCCCTTGTACTAAATGGTGTAGTATTTGCTATAACCTACTCATCCTCCTATACACTTGAAATATCTGTAGGTTACTTATAATACCTAATAAAATGTAAAGACTTATTATACTTTATTGTTTGTAAACTAATGACAAGGAAGAAAGTATGTACATGTATGATGCAATTTTTTTTCCTGAGTATCTTTGAATAATTTCAGTTGACAGTTGTTTGAACTCCCAGATGTGGAATCCATGGATGTGAAGGCTAATTGTACAGGACCATACTTACCTGGTCATTTTTTGGAAGTCTCAGTTGATGTTATTGGGCAAGAAAAGGGATAATAAACAGATGTATTGGAAAGGAAGAAATAAATACTATACTTATTTACAGGTGATGGTACTGTATATATAATCCAAAAGAAGTTATTAGTGAATTAAGTGCATTTATTAGAAGGACTTTTTGGTTCAGATTTAATATGTTGAACCAGTTGATTTCTGTAAACCACAACCAAAAAAAAAAAATCCAAACAAACCTCGTGTAACATTGCAGGCCGTATGTGGTGGCGTATGCCTGTAATCCCAGCACTTGAGAGGTTGAGACAGGATCACTGTGCGTTCCAGGTCAGCCTGAATGCATAGTGAAATCCTGTCTCAAAAAAACCAAAAAAAAATTTTTTTTCAAAAGCCTTAAAAATCTTAAATACTTAGAAATAAATGCAGCAAAACTGTGGAAAGTTTTTTTGTACTCAGTACTGCAAAACATGTTAATTTGATCCTGTGGAAAAGCAGATGTCAAGGCAGCGTTAGACGCGTAGGAGATTTACTAGGGGAAATCCCTATGAGCAAAAACGGAGAGAGAGCTGGAAAAGCAGTCAGACCAGGATGCTAGTATGATTTTTGTGAAGGATAGAGGAAAAGTTAAGTTGGCTGGAAGAGCCTTAGACTGTGGTGCAATTCTGTAAACATTTGTCAAAGTAGATGGGGAATCTTTGGGCCCATCAGAGGAGTTCTCCCAGAATAGGCCTGCCTTAGTATTTCTGCAGGCTTATTCACTTTTGAGGAGTATCCCCTGGCAACCTTGGCTCCCGTGTAAGCATGATAATGAGCTACAGGCACAGTAATGGGCCTTGTCAGTGACAGTCCCTATAGTTAGAGACCTGAGCAGCACATTTTCAAGGTCCCTTGAGTTTACACAGATTCACTTATTCATACAGGTTTAAGGTGTAGGGAACAGCTCTTTCATGGTTCCCCCTAGAGTTCCTTTCCTGAGAAATGAGAGAAGAGAGATGGCAGGGGGAAGAAGTATAGTCCTTGTTTTTATGGGTAACCTTGAGGTTGCAACTGGACTTACCCTCTTCTTTCACTATACATTGTATTTTTCTCCTTACTCTCAGATAAACACCTAGGAAGATATCAGTGTCTTACCTAATGATGTGATTCAAATTTTTTTCCTGGAATGTCTGTACCCTTGGTAGTGATATTCTTTTCAGACTAATATTTCTGTATCTGTCTGTTTACAGTTATGGTAAGGTAAAGGAATGACCACTCTAGAAAATTTAATTCCTGTTGGAGCGGGGGAGATACATAAAAGGAGTAGAAGGCTGGGAGTATGGCTGTGGTAGAGCACTTGCCCAGCATGTGAGACTGCAGGTTCCATCCCGGCACACTGCCCCCACCCCGACGCACAGTAGCCCAATTCAGGAGTGTGAGGAGGTTTTGAGGCGGGGAGATTGGAGCATTTTCCATTCTATTCAGTACACATAGCAACATGCATGCCTTTAAAAAATGCTTCATAGGAGAATAAAAAGATTTTAAACTTTATAACCTGAACCTAAGACAATTGCTGATAGGAATAGAGGTTGAACCCTGTTACAAAATACATTAGTACTATTATTCTTGGTTAAGGATTTGATTGTTGAAGAGATTAAACTTCCAATATTTACCTATCAACCTAACATAGAAAAACTAGGGCTTGCTTCACTTCGGCTAATGGATGAACTTTGAAAACTATCCCCACTATTTTTATTTTCTTTATCAAATATTTACAATTCATACCCCTATTGGAGCTGAAAATATTAGAATTTATCTGCTTATTTATGTATTATGACTGAAAAAGTGAAGTACTTCATAAGCGCTTACTTGAAAGATTGGTAGGCTTGGTGGGCTTTATAAAAGAAAATACTTGAATTATCAAACTGTCATTAACAGACTTGGAATTAGGTGCAATCAGAGATTTTAAAAGTTAATTCAAAGTGTTACCAATAAAGACTTCTTTTGATTAAAACCAGTGCACTTATTGAAAATTTTGTATGAGTGGATTGGCACATGGTAAGTCAGTGAGGAAAACTTCAGTTTAAAAATTTGTCTCCTACCTGAGTGTAGTGGCACACACTTGTAATCCTTAAACTGGGAGGCTGAGACAGGATGCTTGCAAATTCAAACCTAGTGATCTCTATCTGACTGCATCTGACTTGGATTTCTGCTTAGCCAAAACAGTGTAGAAGGATGGCACAGATGGTGGGAAAATCTAACAGGGAATACTCATGTCCAGTGCATTGAATCATAGGAGAATTTCAAAATGAGCATTGCTGTGTAGAAAATGAACGTGAAAGTATTCTCTGAGGAAAGTCATGTCCTAAAGCAAGCAGGTACTCCACTGCAGTGTGAGATTTCAGAATAGGATGATGTTACGGTTTGTGTCTGGATGTCCCCGCAAAGCCTCATGCAGTCATGGGGCGGGCTTTTAGGATTTGTGATTGATCCATGATCCAGTGCTGGGATTATAGGTGTGAGTGCTCCACCTGCCCTGGAGCGGTAGTTTGCATACAGTGTAAGGGAGGGAAAGAGGCTGCTTGCCACCATTCCTCCCTTTTGCTCTTGTTGTTTTTGCTGTGTTCTGCTGCCACCGTGAACACTTGCCCTCTGCCATGTGCCACTCTGCCTTGGAACCAGCCCAGTATGGACTGAAACCTGTAAGCTAAATAAACCTTTCCTTCCTTCATTTTGGGCATTGGGTATTTTGTCTCAGCAATGAGAGAAAAGTAACCAAGACCGCTGATTATGAAATTCAGTTAACTCTTAATACAGTTATCCATAATCAATCCTTTTAATACACATCACATGTTGGATTTTCTATTTTTTTACTTAAAATTTTTTTCTCCTATTTTAAGTTGTCAGCAGTATTTTTAAAATAATTTTCTATTGTGTATATTTCACCTTTACATCATTTCCAGCACTGAAGGTCTAAATTGTGTAGAGTTTTAGAGAATTCTAATTTGATTTCACGTTTGCAAATTGGGCTAAATGAAATGTATTAGTATCACGTTACTTTTGTGTTAGCATTGTGCATGTTTGTAAAATCATCGAAACTTCTCAGTAGATGAAGAAATGTTCTTTTTTGTAGATGTGCTCTTGTTTTGGAGAGGGGGGAGGTTGTTTGTTTGAGACAGGGTCTTGTTTTATAGTTCATTCTGGCCTTGAATTTACTATGTAGACAAGGCTGGCCTTGAATTTATGGCAGTCCTCCTACCTCAGCCTTCCAAGTGCTGAGATTATAGACATATGCCATTATGTTCAGCTGGATCTGTGCTTGTGAAAGATAAAGTGCTTGAGATCTTGGCTCTGAGCAACTGCATATGTGGTGTTGACCATTGCAGCTCTTGATTGACTATGTCAAAAGATTTAGCTTTTCTGTCATGGTATTTCAGATACCTGCAGTTATAGGGGCTTTGGATATAGCTCAGCAGCATAGTGCCTGCCTGGCAAATGCAAGGTTTTGAGTTTGATTCCCAGCACCAAGAAAAAAAAAACCTTTAAACTTGGTGCACACAATTAGCAACCATAGTGATACACATTTGTACAATTCACTTTTTGACCTTTTACACCCATGTGTGCAAATGTGGTTAGTACAGGTATTTATTCTTACAAAAACATGTGTATCATTATTGCTTACTTTATTGTGTAAGTGGCCTGTGGAGTGTTCTGGTATTTTGTTATTTTTTGTTTTGGTTTTCGGTACTGAGGATTTAACCCAGAGCCTTCCCATTAAGCTACCTGCTCAGCCACCCCTCAACTCCCAAACAGGATTTGTTAAGTTGCCCAGGCTGGGCTTGAACTTGTGATCCTTCTGCCTTAGTCTCCCAGATTGATGTTGGTTATATTTTTATAATTTCTCAAATAAATCCCCTTTCAAAAATGTAAACAAATTTCTTTCAAAGAATTTTTAAATTGTTCTCTCTCTCTCTCTCCCTTCCTCCCTCTCTTCTTTTGAGACAGGCTCCCACTGTGTAGTTCAGGTTGGCCTTAAACTCACTAGCCCAAGCTGGCCTTGAACTCAAAGCAATCTTCCTGCTTCAGCCTCCCGACTGCTAGAGTTACGGGCATGCACCATGACTCCCAGTTAAATTGTTTTTTCTAGAGGTATATTTTTGGGATTTTGATCTGGGATTTTAAACTTCAGGGATTTTGATCTTTCAGAATTTCAACATTTGGGGTTATGGCATTCAAGATTTTGTCTTTTGGGATTCTGACCCAAACCCCTTTTGCTATGAATCACTTCCACCGGTTAGATACTTTGCTGTGTGGAATTTTTCTTTTCTTTTTTTTTTTCTTTTCTTCTTTCTTTTTTTTTCTTTTCTTTTCTCTTTTCTTTCTTTTTTGGGATTTTGTTTCTTTGAGACAGGGTTTCGCTATGTAGTATAGTCTGACCTTAAACTCACTTATGTAGGGAAATCCTGCCTCAGCTTCCTGAGTAGTGGAATTACAGGGTGTGTGCCACTACACCTGGCTGATGTGTAGAATTTCGTTCCTGTGGTTCAGGCATTCTGTAAGCCCCTGGATTGTGGGTCTGCCTGAAGTTCTGAGGTGGGAAAGACAAAGCCAAACTCAGAATATATATTATATCCCAGAGAAGTGAACTACTGTATGGGCCTTCTGAGATGGGAGGGACCTGATGTTGCCTGCTTGTTTCCTAATGACTGGTGGTTCTCCTCAAAGACAAGACTCCTGTCAGGTACTCAGGTTGTTCTCTGCTGCTGACGGGTTTGGACTCTGAAGAGCACCGGTAGCTAAGTAGACCTTGAGAGGAGGAAGTCCATGCTGCTGGGCCTGTGCGCAGCCTTCATCTCATGGCCACCCATTCATGTACTTACTGCACCAGTTTTATGTCATCATGGCTTTTCGGGTTCTCTTCTCCATGTCTGATGTTTCTTGGTTATTGTTAGCATAGATTGAAAAAAATCTTCATACTCTATGCCCTTTTCTGTGTCTCCCAGGCTTTTTTCTGGAACTATATTACTCCATTCCTTAGGTTTTAGCTGGTGGTTGGTTCTTTTGCCTTACAGAGATTCGACTGGGATCCCTTCATTCCATTCAGTTGGTAGATGGGCTGGCCTAAGGTGGCATCACATACTTGGTGCTCTGCCATATGGGCTTGCTTTTTCCCTAAAACTAATTTGGGCTTCTTCGCAACATTGGTATTCTCATGTTACAAATAGCTCCATGTGGCCATCTTTGGAAATAAAATTTATCGTATAAGTCACTTCATCTGCTGTTTTCTAAAATTTTCTAGACTTTTTTCATTTAGTGTTTTCTCATGTAATCTTTTATACATTTAAAAATCTTATTGACTGTCATATTAGTAAGGCTTTAGGAGAGCGATGTTTGCCTGTTTAATCAGTTCTGGTTAATTGGCAGTTACAATCTCTGGAATCAGGATTTATTGCTGATTTTCTTGATGGTTCTCCCTACTGTCTTATTAACATACTAGAAAGCAAGATGTCTTAATTGCTTTTCTTTTTCTTCTTTGTTACCATCTGGTAGTTGGCAAGTTGCATTTCAGTGTGTTTGTGGGATAAGTATTTGGGAGTAGTCTGCCTTATTAGAAAGGAATTCCTTAGAAGAGAATAAGGAAGTACATTTTCTGAACAGAATTTTAAACTTGTATTTATTATCACATGCACCAGTGTTCTTTCTGTGAGGGATGTGGGCTTTTTCACTTTCTCTTTCTGGTATGCCTGTCTTTTGGTTGAAGTTATACTAATACCCTGGGTTTTTGTTGTTTACCTATACCTAGTTATCTGAGTGAGGGCTACAAAAAGGTCCTCTGGTTTCTCATATAGGAGAAAAAACACAATAATTAGACATATGTATCTGATTTATTTCACTTAAAAGTGTAAGATCAAGATGCATCCGTTTATCGAAAAATGACTCAAATTTATCCTTTAAGGTAGAGTAGTAGTCCATTGTGTATAAAAGACACATTCTTTAATCCATTCATTGATGGGCATCTAGGGTGTTTCTGAGATTCAGCTACTACCAGTTGTGCTGTTGTGAATATGGGTGTGCATATATCACAGAAGGAAAAAAATAGAAGCAAAACTTCTGTAAATGAGGAGGGGAGGAGGGTTTGAAGGGTAAGGAAGGGAATGGGGAAAAAAAGAATTGTTGTAGTATGTACAGGTACAAATTCCCTATGATTAATGTGATCAATATGTTTGACAAATATGTACTAATAAAAAATAAAGTTAAAAAAGATTCTGTTTCAGAATATAGTAGCATTGCCCCTCTGAACATGGTTTTTGTTTAATTGTATATATTACCTTGAGTGTCTTTAGAAAGTTTTGTCTGTTTTTTGTTACTGGAGATCAAATTTAGGGCCTTTGCTCTGAAGCTACATCCCTTGCCCTTTCAAATGAAAATGATTTTTTATTTGGAGATAGTGTCTCTCTAAGTCACTAAACTGCCCGGATGGGCTTGAACTTGAGATTATTCTGCCTTAGCCTCCCAGATAAAAGGAGATCTTACGCAGTTGTGTTTTAAGAGAAAGAATTGATAAACTGGGTCATCTAGAGGATGTCAGCTAGGGTTTTTAAAGATCTGGAATGTCCAAAACTGAGACTGCATAATTTGGAGGAAATTAAAAGATATTGTAATCATTTTCAAATACCGTACAGTCTCCCAAGAAGAAAACCTTACATCTATTTGGAAATAATGAGCTTGACATTCCTGCAACCCCAGCTGAGTGGGCTGCTCAAGTAGGAGGATCATAAGTTAAAGGCCAGCCTGAGCAACTTAGTGAGATTCTGCCTCAACATAAAAAATTTTAAAAGACCTGGGGATGTAGCTAAGTGGTAGTGTATTTGATTCAGTCCCCAGTACCACAGAGAGAAAAAGAGGAGAAGGCAGGCTGGAAGAGTTTGTGTATTTTCCTACACGTTAATGAGTTTTTAGTTTCTGGTGTTGAGTAGATGCCACTGATCATGGTGAAGAAGAGCTCCTGTGTGAGGGGAAGGAACTCTTCTTACCCTTTCAAATCTTTTGTAATTCAGAGATCTCATGGCTCTTTCATAGTTATCAGCTCTATAATAAATGCTTGTATGTTTAAAAATAGATTTGTAGGGTAACATTTTTTGAAGTATATTTATTTTATAAATACCTAAAAACTTTTCTGTTTTACAGGATTTAAATACTATTTATTCTTATCTTCATGGAATGGAAATATTATCAAATCTCAGGGAACATCAGCTTAGGTAAGTATGGTGCACTGTATAAGAGCTTGTGCTGTGTAATTACTCCATTTATTCACCAAGTATTTGTTAAATGCTATTTATGTTCTTTGTACTATTTGAAGCACTCAGAATATACAAATTATGTTAGCTCCCTAGATTCCTGGACTATATATTCTGGTGGGAGATGGTTTTGGAGTTAGGGAAGAAAACAAAATGAAAATTGCGTATAATATCCCTCATGATAAGCACAGTGAATACCGTGAAGCGGGTGGTATGAAGTAAACTAATCAGGAAGCAGTAATGGTATATTTGTTGCCGTGTTTTGAGAATTAAGTGTCTGAAGAAAGCACAGTGCTCAGTGTGTGCCAACCAGTGAAAACAATCTAGTTTCATAGTTTGTATTGATAGTCTATCGGATGCTTAAGATGTACATGCTATCTTACATGAAAGTGGAAGGACCAGACCCCTGATCGGGTATAAATTCCTGTGAACAGGACCCATGAACTTTCTGACCCTCATCTTCCTTTTTCTGTAAAGTGTGCTGTCTGACTTGTTTATCTTGCCTTTTTGTGATTATATTTGTGAAAACATGTTAGAATGCCATATGTGGTTTTGTGTAACATATTAATTGAACGTGTTTTCTTTCCAAGAACCATGTACTCAGTTGCTTTTCCTAAGTGTTCTTAAAGTTTCTGATTATGGACCAGATTGCTACAACATAATTATTTGGGATTTAGTATATTCAGTGTTCTATAACATAATTCATGTGTTAGTCTGTATTACATAAATACATCAGGAAGAAAGAAGAAAACTGAAAAGTAGAGCAGTTAGTATTAAACATATTTTTTAATGCAAGTAAATGTATATGTTCAAGAGGGTTTTTTGTATATGTATACCTGTTCTCACTGAGGATGAAGCAGTGGACCAGATTAATCATAGTTTTTCATAACAAGAACATTTAGTGTGCATTGATAGGCCTTATAATGTACATATTAGCATTATATCAATGCCACTTAATATTACTTAATTGCTTTAATAAAGTATTATTGCATTATAAATTTTTCTAACTACGAACTTAATGAAAATGTCTTGTAGAACTGTTTTCTATTGATTTAATTATAACAGAATTTTCAAAACAAAATATAACATTCCAAAATTTCCTTTTTATAATTGTTAGATTAATGTCTGCAAGAGCACGCTATGAGAGATACAGTGGCAATCAAATTCTCTTTTGGTAAGTATGTCCATTATTAGCTTAAATTTGTTACCTTTGTGCTTAAATTCTCACTTTTGGTATTGAAATTTATTTTATTCTAGAGCAGTTTCGATAGAACAGGTTGAAATACATTTTTAAACTGAAGTATACATAGAGCACACAAATAGTGTCCAGTAAAGCAAATTTTAATAAATATGTACACCTGTGTAATCATTGTTACTAATAAAAACATAGAACAGCTCTCCAGAGGGCCCTAGTCAACTCTTTTGGAAAGATAATCAGTTCTAATTCTGTCACTGTAGATTATTTTTGCCTCATTTTGAACTTCTTAGAGATGGAATCTTTTGGTCTGGCTTTTTTTACTTAGTAAATATGTCTAAAGTAGGCAGGGTGGTGCACACCTATAATCACAGCACTTGGGAGACTGAGGCAGGAGGACTGCCATGAGTTTGAGTTGAGCCTGGGCTACATTATGAGTTCAAGGCCGTGCTGAACTATATAGTAATACCCTGTCTCAAAAAAAAAAAAAAAAATCTGTGTAAGATTCTTTAATGTGCACTGGGGATATAGCTCAGCCGTGTAGTGCCTACCTGGCAAGTGTAAGGTCCTGAGTTTGATTCCCTGGTACCAAAAAAACCCAGATTCTTTAATGTTTTTCACTTGTTGGTTTTTTTTTTT
>NW_004955408.1:3064940-3070588 GCF_000276665.1 Chinchilla lanigera | reverse complement strand
GTGCAGTTCAGGTTGGCCTTGAACTCACTTTGTAGTCCAGGCTGGTCTTGAACTCGCAACGATCCTCCTGCCTCAGCCTCCTGAGGACTAGGATTACAGGCGTGTGCCACCACACCCAGCTCACTTATTCTTTTTCACCGCTGTATGGTATATATTTGTGTGAAAATAACAGATTATATATATAATTTCTGTGAACATTTTTGTTGTTTTCTCTTTATGCCTTTTATTGATTGCTATTGGGCATCTTCCTAGGAGTAGAAATATTGAAAGTTTGGTCAATTTTAGAAGATTCTGGGAATTTTATATACTAGTTGCACTTCATTCAATCTACGTAACTAGTATAGTAAGTTCCAGTTGTTCTACATCTTTCATAACACTTAAAATGGTCAGTGTTTTTTTGTTTGCTTGTTTTGGAATTTTAGCTATTTTGCTGATTATTTCATTGTCTCATTGTGATTTTATTTTATGTTTTCTTACTAATGATAAATGATTTTCATATTTTTATGGACTCTTTGGACAACAGAAATCAGCCAGGCGTGGTGGCGCACGCCTGTAATTCTAGCACTCAGGAGGCTGAGGCAGGAAGATCATTGCAAGTTTGAGACCAGCCTGGGTTACAAAGTGAGCTCAAGGCCAGCCTGAACTGCATAGCGAGACTCTGTCTCAAAAAGACAAATGAATAAATAAATAAAAAGTAGCATGTATGTTTAAAAAAAAAAAAAAAAAGAAAAGTCTTGATTGACATTTTTATCATTTTTCAGTTGGGTTATCTAGTTTTGATTAATTTGTAAAAATTATTTAATGAATTCTTAATCAGGGTTGTTTGTGGGGTATACTGTACTTACTGCACATATCTCACCCACTGAAGTTTTTTTTTGAACTTCTGTGCAGTTTTTCTCTTTACACTCTGTTGATAGCATCTTTGAAGGAAATTTCTAAGTTCCTCAGCTTTTCCCCTTGTGAAGAGTACTTTTCTTATTTTTTATGGTACCAGGAATAGAACTCAGGGCCTTGCGCTTGCCAGGCAGGCACTGAGCCACTGAGCTGCACTGCCAGCCTGATGAGTACTTTCCATGTCCTATTTTAAAAACTCAGTCTTTCCCATTCTCAGATTTGTGAGGATTTGAGAAATTTCTGTCTTTCCATTAAAAGTTGCGGTGTTTTGCTTCTCAAATTTAACTCTGCAGTTGCAAATTTTTATAATTGATTTTTGTTGATGGTGTGAGGTAAAAGTCAAGACTCATGTACCTTAATTTAAAAATACTCATTTAAAAATAAATATGTTAATTACTTGCAGGCACAAATAACATATTGTATATTTGCTGAGAAACGATTTCTTTCCAAATGAAAAAAGTTGTATTTTGCAAATCTAATACCTGGTTGACCTTAGATTCTCATACCATCTTTATTCAATCTGCTGTGATATTTATTTTTATATGAAAGAGATCTGACCCAACACAGAGAAGAGGTTGGAAAAATTAGTATATTAGTAGCCTTAAGTTTCTTATGTGTTAGTAACAACATGGAATCTGAGATTTTAATCA
The DNA here is from genome assembly GCF_000276665.1 of Chinchilla lanigera. Classification (NCBI taxonomy): domain Eukaryota; kingdom Metazoa; phylum Chordata; class Mammalia; order Rodentia; family Chinchillidae; genus Chinchilla; species Chinchilla lanigera. The sequence continues at coordinate 3,069,044 of NW_004955408.1, read as the reverse complement.
ATGAATTTATTAATATTCTGTTGCATTAAAAACTATTGGTCTTTAATTCCAGCAACTTGGGAAGCTGAGGCAGAAAGATTGAAAGTTTGGGGCCAGCCTGGGCAATTTAGTGTAACTCTGTCTCAAAAAGGGTTGGGAATGTAGCTTAGTGGTAGGTACCCCTGGGTTCAGCCCCCAATACTTGGAGAATGATGGGGTACATTGGTTTATCTTGCACTTTGAATGAATCATTTACCCATGCATGATTTTGGTGGTTTTTTGAGGGGTTTTTTTGTTTTTTTTTGTTTTGTTTTTGAGACAGGGTCTCGCTGTGCAGTTCAGGCTGGCCTTGTAGCCCAGGCTAGCCTCAAACTCACAATGATCCTCCTGCCTCAGCCTCCTGAGTGCTGGGATTACAGGTGTGTACCACCACACCCGGCCCATGCCTGATTTTGTAACAGCATACATTGGTCATTTGGGAAGTATTGATGGTACTGGGTTGTATAGTTTTCTCATGTGGGCACATTTTTTAAATAAATTACGAAAAGTGACATTTGCTCACTTTCTGTACTGGTTTCTTCCAAAAAGCGTAGGAAAGTATGAAGCTCAGTATTAAATGCGAGTTTTCCAAAATTGAAAATTTTTATTCAAAGCTTAGATTTAATCATTGACATAGTTTGTTGTTTACCTGTGTTGGTGTTCATTTGACCCAGCACATTAGTTGGAAAACCTTCTCCCCTGGTATGTTGTAGCAGCCGCTTATACATACATATTTTTTCCTCTCTGTATTTTGCTTGTTTTGGTTTATCTTCATGCTATTTGTGCCCTCTCAATTATTCTACATATTTTGACATTTCATAGTGTGTGTTTTCACACATGTATACATATAAAAACTTGTTGGAGAGGTACGAGCTTAGAATAGCATTAAAGCTAAATTATTTTAGAAAGACTTGACATTTTTGTAAGTACATCTATGTAAATATATTTAAGTCTGCAGAAGTGTGTACTCTTTATTTGGTTACCTTTAATTTTTCACAGTAATGTTTAAGAAGCATAATTTTTGATCCGTCTAGAATTCTAGCTTAGCAGTTTTTTCCTTAAAACTTTTAAAATGTTGTTCTGTCATGTTCTGGCTTGTGCAAATGTTGAAGACTCAGCAGTTAATGTTACTGTTACTCCTTTGCAGTTAACACATTTTTTTGCCCAGGCTGCTACTGAGATTTTTTTTCTTTGCTTGTCAGCAGTTGCATCTAATGTTCCTGTGATTCTTTTGGATTTATTTTGTTCAGGATCTGTAGAACTCATTCATTCTGTGATGTAGTGTTTCTCATCAGCTTTAAAAAAATCCTTAGCCAGTACTTTTTCCTGTTGCTTCTTAATTCCATTTCCTGTTTCTCCCTTGGTTTCCTTTGTCCCTATTTTGTTCATACTGTTTTCTGTGTTTTCCACCCTTTTTTCTCTGTTCCTGTATTTTCTCTGACTTATTTTCTGATTCATAGATTCCAAATTCTGTTGTTCTTAATGTTTATATTAAGCCCACCATTTGAATTTTTATTTTTAATTGCATTTTTCAGTTGTAGGTTTCTACTTTATTTAATGGATCTCCGTGTGTAGGTCAAGCTATCTTGTGCTTTTTTTTTCTTGAGCATATTAAAAATAATATTTTTCCTGTTTGTTTTAGATTTGGTTCCATTCTCAGCAGTCATGATAATTTTTATTAATTGCCACTGTATGAAAAGTTGAACTATTAATCTGTCTTCCCATAGAAAGTATTTAGATATGTTTTGTTTGGTTTTGACTTTGGCAGACAAGAGTATACATAGATGTCTTGATGCAGGTGAGAATGCTGTGTGATGTATGTGGTAGCTGTTAGGGGAAGTTTTCTTCGATAGCTTGTATTTTCTCAATGACTAAGGAATAAAGATAATGAATTGAGAGTTTGGATGAGGAAAGAAATATCTGATATTTGATGAGAGTGGACTAAATGGATCCAGAGATAATTATGGTTGCTAGGCAACTCTGAAAGCCCACCTGAAGTTTATGATAGCTGTGTTTTCTCATCAGCCACGTTCTGTTGCTGGGATAGAAGTGGAGGTAGGCAGAGAGTTGGATTTATCTAGCCTACTAAGTACAAATAACATGAGAATAAGGGCAGTTGAGGGAGTGCTTGCAAAAGAATGATAATGGTAATTTAATGTGGAGTTTGTGTTGGGTTCAGAAAAGAAGAACAGAAAAAAGATGGTGGGATCATTAGAGAACAAATAGATTTTGGAAGTCTGGGTAACAGAATGAGTGAGAAAGAAGAACAGATGCTTGGACTTCAGATTATAAAGGTGTTATTGTTATTGCTGATGCAAGATTTCTGGTGATTGACCATGAAAGTGCATGTCTGAAGTGGAATACAGAGTAAGATCTTTAAAGAAGAGATCAAGAAACATAATTCATCATGTCAGAAGGATTAATATTAATGTCATTACAAAATCTGTCAAAAATAATATTAGGGTATTTATAAACCAAGATTTAAAATCTGTAAGAAACGAGGAGTGATCCTTGCTGTTTGTAATTGGTTGTGTCAGAAGACAGTAAGGGTATGATCTGATGTTCTAAGATTCAAAGTTATAATTTTTAGTGAGAAGAGGAAAAACATGGTTTAGAATTAGGTAAAAGGAGAGGACACTGATTTGTCTCTAGCTCCATTGATAGGAGGAATGCGTGAGAGAAAACATGTACCATTTTGAAGTGGTAGTAGAGGAAGCATTGTCCTCAGGAAATACCGGGAGAACACATCGAGAATGTAAGATATTTTCCAGATGTCAGACTGTGAGTTCCAGTGTTAGTGGGTTAGTGTAAGGATTGGATGAGGGTTAGGATGAAGATTAGTCAGAAACAAGTCTGTCTAGAACCAAGTGCACATTTGAGACTTGGAGTTGACATGACGTGGGCATTTATGGTGCCTGATGTAGCCTAGGAATAAGAAACATCTTAAGAATGTTTTTCTTCTGAGTACTAGTATTCCTTTATCTTAGAGATGAGTCAGATCTCAGTAAGATTACTGTGTAAATTTCCTTTCATTGGTTTTATAAAATTATGAAGAGAATTTTTAGGAATTTTTTTTTAATGAAAATGTATAGTTTTTCCTTAAGTGTTTTCCTCACTGTGCCTGGTTATTAAGGCTTAAAAGGCTTAATGAGTATAAACTTGAACAAAGGTAAAATTTAGGATTTTACTGTCCAACATCACATTTTAGTGTAAACCTCTAGCAAGTGAGTATTAAAAAGGGAAATCTGAAAAACCGGAACTTTTGGTAAAAGTAATTGAGTTGCATAAAGGATTATACAGCATTAGACAAAAGTTTTGCTTAGGAGTTTCATGATTTAGGAAAAAATCATAAAGCACAGGTCCTTTAAAATAGATTAAAGTGGCTTTAAATTAGAATTACTTAAATCAGGCTACTGGAGATTCATTTAGCCTGTTAAATTTTAAATTAGGTACAGATGTAAATACTCATCAGCGGCCTAATCTATAAATATAATTCTCTCCCACAAGTAGGCTCTGAGCATATCTTTCAAGCATCTTATGTCTTGCCTGGTTCTTCCTGGGAAGTGACATACGTTTATGAGCAAATATTTTCTAACCTAAAGTGAAATATTTCAAAAGTAGATTATACTAAAATAGCACCAATTGCCAAATGTTCCCTGAGTATTGATAACCCTTTCTTCCCCTTCTTTCTCTGAATTCTTGAGAACTGTTAGTTGTGCCCACTTTTAAGCACCTCTTTTCCATCTAGGCATGATTTAGCAATAATAGTAATAATAATTCACCCTTAGTCCCAATCCTGCTATGCTGGGTTTTTTTCTGTATTATGCCTTATATGTGCATTTGTCTTTTCTTTATGGTATGTATATATTCTGTTTGACTGCTTTATATGCACTTCTTTACATGTACTTATGCCTTTATGTAGTTGTAGTTTGTAATAATTGTATAGTGCCCATAATAGTGATTATACTATGATCTATTAAATCACTCTAATAGTACTATATATTTAGGTTGCTTTTAGTACTAGATATTTAGATTACTGCTATGATTAATGTTTATATACATATTCTTTTTTTTTTTTTTTTTTTT
>NW_004955408.1:3053229-3064840 GCF_000276665.1 Chinchilla lanigera | reverse complement strand
GCCTCAAACTCACAATGATCCTCCTGCCTCAGCCTCCTGAGTGCTGGGATTACAGGTGTGTACCACCACACCCGGCCCATGCCTGATTTTGTAACAGCATACATTGGTCATTTGGGAAGTATTGATGGTACTGGGTTGTATAGTTTTCTCATGTGGGCACATTTTTTAAATAAATTACGAAAAGTGACATTTGCTCACTTTCTGTACTGGTTTCTTCCAAAAAGCGTAGGAAAGTATGAAGCTCAGTATTAAATGCGAGTTTTCCAAAATTGAAAATTTTTATTCAAAGCTTAGATTTAATCATTGACATAGTTTGTTGTTTACCTGTGTTGGTGTTCATTTGACCCAGCACATTAGTTGGAAAACCTTCTCCCCTGGTATGTTGTAGCAGCCGCTTATACATACATATTTTTTCCTCTCTGTATTTTGCTTGTTTTGGTTTATCTTCATGCTATTTGTGCCCTCTCAATTATTCTACATATTTTGACATTTCATAGTGTGTGTTTTCACACATGTATACATATAAAAACTTGTTGGAGAGGTACGAGCTTAGAATAGCATTAAAGCTAAATTATTTTAGAAAGACTTGACATTTTTGTAAGTACATCTATGTAAATATATTTAAGTCTGCAGAAGTGTGTACTCTTTATTTGGTTACCTTTAATTTTTCACAGTAATGTTTAAGAAGCATAATTTTTGATCCGTCTAGAATTCTAGCTTAGCAGTTTTTTCCTTAAAACTTTTAAAATGTTGTTCTGTCATGTTCTGGCTTGTGCAAATGTTGAAGACTCAGCAGTTAATGTTACTGTTACTCCTTTGCAGTTAACACATTTTTTTGCCCAGGCTGCTACTGAGATTTTTTTTCTTTGCTTGTCAGCAGTTGCATCTAATGTTCCTGTGATTCTTTTGGATTTATTTTGTTCAGGATCTGTAGAACTCATTCATTCTGTGATGTAGTGTTTCTCATCAGCTTTAAAAAAATCCTTAGCCAGTACTTTTTCCTGTTGCTTCTTAATTCCATTTCCTGTTTCTCCCTTGGTTTCCTTTGTCCCTATTTTGTTCATACTGTTTTCTGTGTTTTCCACCCTTTTTTCTCTGTTCCTGTATTTTCTCTGACTTATTTTCTGATTCATAGATTCCAAATTCTGTTGTTCTTAATGTTTATATTAAGCCCACCATTTGAATTTTTATTTTTAATTGCATTTTTCAGTTGTAGGTTTCTACTTTATTTAATGGATCTCCGTGTGTAGGTCAAGCTATCTTGTGCTTTTTTTTTCTTGAGCATATTAAAAATAATATTTTTCCTGTTTGTTTTAGATTTGGTTCCATTCTCAGCAGTCATGATAATTTTTATTAATTGCCACTGTATGAAAAGTTGAACTATTAATCTGTCTTCCCATAGAAAGTATTTAGATATGTTTTGTTTGGTTTTGACTTTGGCAGACAAGAGTATACATAGATGTCTTGATGCAGGTGAGAATGCTGTGTGATGTATGTGGTAGCTGTTAGGGGAAGTTTTCTTCGATAGCTTGTATTTTCTCAATGACTAAGGAATAAAGATAATGAATTGAGAGTTTGGATGAGGAAAGAAATATCTGATATTTGATGAGAGTGGACTAAATGGATCCAGAGATAATTATGGTTGCTAGGCAACTCTGAAAGCCCACCTGAAGTTTATGATAGCTGTGTTTTCTCATCAGCCACGTTCTGTTGCTGGGATAGAAGTGGAGGTAGGCAGAGAGTTGGATTTATCTAGCCTACTAAGTACAAATAACATGAGAATAAGGGCAGTTGAGGGAGTGCTTGCAAAAGAATGATAATGGTAATTTAATGTGGAGTTTGTGTTGGGTTCAGAAAAGAAGAACAGAAAAAAGATGGTGGGATCATTAGAGAACAAATAGATTTTGGAAGTCTGGGTAACAGAATGAGTGAGAAAGAAGAACAGATGCTTGGACTTCAGATTATAAAGGTGTTATTGTTATTGCTGATGCAAGATTTCTGGTGATTGACCATGAAAGTGCATGTCTGAAGTGGAATACAGAGTAAGATCTTTAAAGAAGAGATCAAGAAACATAATTCATCATGTCAGAAGGATTAATATTAATGTCATTACAAAATCTGTCAAAAATAATATTAGGGTATTTATAAACCAAGATTTAAAATCTGTAAGAAACGAGGAGTGATCCTTGCTGTTTGTAATTGGTTGTGTCAGAAGACAGTAAGGGTATGATCTGATGTTCTAAGATTCAAAGTTATAATTTTTAGTGAGAAGAGGAAAAACATGGTTTAGAATTAGGTAAAAGGAGAGGACACTGATTTGTCTCTAGCTCCATTGATAGGAGGAATGCGTGAGAGAAAACATGTACCATTTTGAAGTGGTAGTAGAGGAAGCATTGTCCTCAGGAAATACCGGGAGAACACATCGAGAATGTAAGATATTTTCCAGATGTCAGACTGTGAGTTCCAGTGTTAGTGGGTTAGTGTAAGGATTGGATGAGGGTTAGGATGAAGATTAGTCAGAAACAAGTCTGTCTAGAACCAAGTGCACATTTGAGACTTGGAGTTGACATGACGTGGGCATTTATGGTGCCTGATGTAGCCTAGGAATAAGAAACATCTTAAGAATGTTTTTCTTCTGAGTACTAGTATTCCTTTATCTTAGAGATGAGTCAGATCTCAGTAAGATTACTGTGTAAATTTCCTTTCATTGGTTTTATAAAATTATGAAGAGAATTTTTAGGAATTTTTTTTTAATGAAAATGTATAGTTTTTCCTTAAGTGTTTTCCTCACTGTGCCTGGTTATTAAGGCTTAAAAGGCTTAATGAGTATAAACTTGAACAAAGGTAAAATTTAGGATTTTACTGTCCAACATCACATTTTAGTGTAAACCTCTAGCAAGTGAGTATTAAAAAGGGAAATCTGAAAAACCGGAACTTTTGGTAAAAGTAATTGAGTTGCATAAAGGATTATACAGCATTAGACAAAAGTTTTGCTTAGGAGTTTCATGATTTAGGAAAAAATCATAAAGCACAGGTCCTTTAAAATAGATTAAAGTGGCTTTAAATTAGAATTACTTAAATCAGGCTACTGAAGATTCATTTAGCCTGTTAAATTTTAAATTAGGTACAGATGTAAATACTCATCAGCGGCCTAATCTATAAATATAATTCTCTCCCACAAGTAGGCTCTGAGCATATCTTTCAAGCATCTTATGTCTTGCCTGGTTCTTCCTGGGAAGTGACATACGTTTATGAGCAAATATTTTCTAACCTAAAGTGAAATATTTCAAAAGTAGATTATACTAAAATAGCACCAATTGCCAAATGTTCCCTGAGTATTGATAACCCTTTCTTCCCCTTCTTTCTCTGAATTCTTGAGAACTGTTAGTTGTGCCCACTTTTAAGCACCTCTTTTCCATCTAGGCATGATTTAGCAATAATAGTAATAATAATTCACCCTTAGTCCCAATCCTGCTATGCTGGGTTTTTTTCTGTATTATGCCTTATATGTGCATTTGTCTTTTCTTTATGGTATGTATATATTCTGTTTGACTGCTTTATATGCACTTCTTTACATGTACTTATGCCTTTATGTAGTTGTAGTTTGTAATAATTGTATAGTGCCCATAATAGTGATTATACTATGATCTATTAAATCACTCTAATAGTACTATATATTTAGGTTGCTTTTAGTACTAGATATTTAGATTACTGCTATGATTAATGTTTATATACATATTCTTTTTTTTTTTTTTTTTTTGCCTTTTTGAGACAAGGTCTCACTATGTAGCTCAGGCTGGTCTTGAGCTCACTTTGTAGCCAGGGCTGGTCTCGAACTCACAACGATCCTCCTGCCTCAGCCTCCCGAATGCTGTGATTACAGGTGTGCACCACTACGCCCAGCTGTGTACATATTCTTATGTTGGGTTTTAAAAATAATTTGTTTCTGTTACCATAGTAATAACAGGAAAATTAGAAAACATGAAAAATGAACTCATCTGAAAGTCTGTTATGCAGAGATAAGAATGATTTGTCTATGAGATATTCCTTGGAATAAAATTATGGGGTTAAGGGCTGTCATGTTTTTGTGGTTTTTATTCTGTATTACTTTATCAATTGGGGTAAAAGGTCCTGATTTTGATTATCACTAAACAATGATAATCCCAATAAACAGTGAATAAACATATAACAATAAACAGTGATAAACCCACTAAACAGTGAATATACATGATTTTTATCACAAGTCTATAATGTGGACTAATTTGTGGTGATTTTCTTTAAGTATTTTAAACGTTCATTGCATTTTTTGTGTACTAGTGATGTAGCTCCCCCTGTGCCTGTGTTCTGTTTACCTGTTAATATTTATCTGGGTTTTTCCCCCACGGTCACTGGATCTATGTAAAACTTTAGGCAGCGTGTAGAATTTCCCAGATTTCCCAGCATTGTTTTTTTAATTCTTAATGACTTGAAGTATTTTCAGCATATCTGCATACATGTGAACATGTGTATTTACTTATTTATTTAAACAGTTCAGAAACAATTGCCAGATGTTGGTATATCCTTCTTTCTGGATCTGTACTTGTGAAAGACTCCATGGTCTTACCTCCTTGCAGGTAAGTGTATGTTAACTTCATAGTACATAAGGTAGGCAGAGTTAGCATTACAACTGTTCGTTTTGTCTCATATTTAACGATGTAAAATGTATATTTTCTCTCTGTAGCTGATATGTGTTTTAAATGTCCTTGCTTCATCCAAAATATTTAACAGGAATCAACTCATATTTCATATTTAATCACTTAGTTATTTAACTTTGGACCAGTTTTAATTTTCTTGTCTGTAAAGCAAGAATAATGATAGTACCTAGTCAGGAAGTTTTAGCAAGCTCTGCTACTCACAGCTCTCAACAGAAGTCTGTAGACAGAAGTCTGTATGGGGTCATACAGAGGAGCCAGGCAGTGTGTGTTCATATTTCTACTTTCACTTCTTGGACACATTAATTTCTTTGTATCTGAGTTGGCTGCTTGTAAAATAAGTGTAATGACTATTTTTACAAATGAAATGTGTATTGGCTCTTGGTTATTTAAGTCCTTTGGCTGTTTTTCCTGTAGCTGTGGGACTCATACTAATGAATTTGACACAGACAAACAGACATAATAAACTAAATTGATATTATCTGCAGTTATACTTTAGGATTGTTTTTAAACATATTTTCTTCTGCTCTTATAAATGGTCAGGAATTTGTTGTAAGGACTTTTTTTCTAAGCCAAGTATGATGCTGTGTACCTATTAGTGCTTGAGAGGCTGAGGCAGGAGGATCACAGCAAGTTGGAGGCCAGCCTGGGCTACATAGTGAGCTTAAGCCCAGCTTGAACTACGTAGTGAGACCCCGTCTTAAAAAACAAAAACAAAAGAAAAGATGTTTTGCAGCTATTGAGCAGCAACAATAATTCACCATTGTTTTGTGATCAAGAAAATAAAGTTTAACTTTTTAAAATATTGGGTAGGAATGTAGATTTTAAAAAGGCAAAGTCATTGTATGCATTAATGTAACTATCGTGAACTTCACAGCAAACATGATTATACAAGTTTGTTTAATTTTTATATTGAATAATTCCAGCTAGAGGATTTGTATTTTTTGCAGAAAAGATACTTGTTATCATAGCGTAATTGTTAAGATTAATGAGTTAATATAAGTAAACTACTTAGAATAATGTTTGACATATAATCACCATTAAGTAATTTTTGACTTCCGATAAATGATTATTGTAATATAATAGTAATGGGATTTGAATGTTACGATACCAACAGAATGTCATCAGTACTTAGTAAAAAAGAAGTAATAGTAGTATTTTATAGAAATATAGCCAGTGTCTCTACTGGGACAATTTAATATGAAGGGGTTAGCCACTAAGATAAAAAATATCCCTCAGCGGAGGGGAGGGGGTGTTCTCAAGAAATAAGTAAACTTAAAAAGGGGGTTCCCTGTCCTATGACTGGCATTCAGGCATTGTTGAATATGTTAGCTGAGCTCAACAGATAGCAGAGTAGTCTACTGGGTTGCCCCTGAGCATAGCTGGTCCATAGTAATCTGGTCAGGACTGATAGGAAAGGAACTGCTGATCAGTATGGGCAAGCAGGGGAGCCACCCCACTCCCATCCATTGCCTTAAGGTGCAGGTAGACCCCAGAGCTGGTAAAAACACATGAAAACCCACCCAACTGCAAGGAAGTCCTTTCTACTTCCATAACCCTCTAGCACCATCTACCGACAAAGCTTTAGTATGTCCACCTGGCAAAGGAGCATTCAGAGTGAAGCTGAGAGCCAGTCCATTTGGGGTTGATGGGAAAGAAATAGTTGACATAGTTCACTCCCTGGGCTACTCAGTTTCCTTGTGAAAACTTCTAAACACATTTGGAATTCCTTTCAACAAACAATTCTTTCTACTTAATAAGATACAGCTTTCCTTCATAAAAGTGAAGTTATTCTTACCTGCTGCCCCAAACCAATCAACAGTGTCAGTTGTCATTGGTGTGTTAATTATATATTCCATCATCATTTCTTTGAGTATTCTAACTAAATACCAAATGAATTTTCCTACTTTCCCCTAAAGATCAACATTTTTTTTCTAAATTATAATCTGTAGTGTTCTGGCCTGTGGATATGTGCATCTTAACCTTACAATTTGGATTTGCTTACTTTTGAACTTAGTAGGAATGTAATCATAATGTAATTCTTTTGTCTATGTCTTCTTTCGCCCAACATTATATTTATGAAATCTGTCCATGCTGGTTTGTGTATTTATACTTGTTCATTCCCTCCGTTTAGTGTTTTGGGGGGGTTTTACATACTTGAGCACTATTATTGTCAACATTTTTGTATATGAGATGCCTGCATGCTTATGTTTCTGTTGAAAGTACCCAGCAGGGCACGGCTGGCTCACAAGATATCCTGTAGTCAGCTTTCATTGATAATTGCAGTTTTATTCTGAAGTGGATGTGTTAGTTTACATACCTACCAGCAGCATGTGAAAATTCCTTTTTTGTCTTATCTTCACCAACACTTACTAGTCAGTCTTTTAATTCTTAATTTTTTTTTTTTTTTAACTGGGAATCAGACTCACGACCTTGCAGTTACTAGGCAGGCGCTTATGCCGCTGAGCTATATTCCCAGCCCAATTCTTAATTTTTGACTGCTTAATTTCAATCATTCTTTTAAGCCCACAGTACTGTTTTATTGTAGTTATGATTTGCATTTTACTGATTGCTGATGAATGAGTACAATTTCACTAGAATCACTTTTTTTGTAAATAGTGTCTTCAAGTCTATTTCTTGCATTCCTAGTGAGTTGTCTGTACCTGAAATGTAAAAATTACTTGTATATTTGGAATAAGAGTCCTTACTTGATTATTTTTGTTGCAGATATCTTTTACCTGTTGTGTGACTTGTCTTATTCTTTTGGTAAGATTTTTGGTTGAACACAGGTTCTTAATTCTAATTTAGTTGGAACAATTCATTGATCTTTTCTGTGTCTGAAGTCCTGAAGATATTTTCCTTCATTAGTTTCTAGAACCTTTCTTGTTTTCCTTTCACAATTAGGTCTGTAGTCTACCTGAAATTGGTTTTTGTGTGTGGTGTAATGTTGAGTGGTTTCCATGTTGATACTTGTATATTATTTTTCTGTTCATTTAGTACCATCTTTTTTAATAAGTCAAATATCTGCATATGTCTGTTTCTGGACTACTAATCTATTGTTAGATTTTATGTATCCCTGCTGGAATACTACCCTATTATAATTAGTTGAGCTTTATAATGTATTCCAAGGGCAAGAGAAATCTAACACCTATTGAAATCGAATATTTGAGTCTGAGAAATGCACTGACAGTCAAATGATTAACAGAGAAAAGGCATGTAAATTTATGTGCACAGGAGCATCACAAGTTGGTGAGCACCCAACATCCCAGCAAGATTCAGAGCCTTATGTAGCCACTTTTTTTTTCTTTTTTTTCTTTTTTTTTTTTTTTTTTTGAGACAGGGTCTCGCTATGCAGTTCAGGCTGGCTTTGAGCTCACTTTGTAGCCCAGACTGGTCTCAAACTCGCAACAACCCTCCTGCCTCAGCCTCCCTAGTGCTGGGATTACAGGCATGCACTACCATGCCCAGCCTATGTACATAGCCTTCTTCATGTATTGAGGGAAGTGTGCTGCTATAGGCAGTTTCATTGGAAAGTAAATGATTCTCCAGAGATGAGTGGGCCCTGGGACAATACTCATTTGAGCTGAGTATGATGTTTTACTTTGAGTCACTTTTTTCTGTGGTAAGTGTAATCTTTCTTTATTGACTTGTGTTGTTCTTCAGGTGCTTCCTAGTTGAAGTCTAAAGCTCTGTAGTTCTTTTCTGAGCCTAGCAGTGGTTTGGTGTTTGTTTGTTTGTTTGTTTGTTTGTTTGTATTTATTTATTTATTTATTTATTTAGTCTTTTTGAGACAGAGTCTCACTATGTAGTTCAGGCTGGCCTTGAGCTCACTTTGTAGCCCAGGCTGGTCTCAAACACTCAAAGATTCTCCTGTGTCAGCCTCCCAAGTGCTGGGATTATAGGCATGCGTGTGCCACCATGCCTGGCCAGTTTGTTTAATAGAAATACTGTTCAACAAAATGGAAATAAAAGGAAGTGAAAATGCTTACCAAATTGTTCCGCAGTGTTTGTACCATTTCAGACACCTCCCAGCAATGTGGATGAATTTGAGTTTCTATTTCTGCATGCTGTCACTACTACCATGTAGTGTCATCAGTCTTTTAGTTTAGTTATTTTTGTCATAGTGAAGTGATTTTATATTTTCCTGATTGTAACGATGTTGGGCATTTTTGTCATGCTTATTGGCCATTACTTTCTCTGTTTTCTTCAGTGAAATATCTGTTTAAATTTGGGGGGCTATTTTGGGGTGTTCGTCTTTATTATTATGTAAAAATATTTAGTATGTTCCGGATGCAGGCTATTTGTCATTTTATCCCATTAATTTGGTAGGCATTTTCATTTCCTTAATTCTATTTTTCAATAAATTTATTTAGAGTTAATTGACATGGACAGTACTAAACTGCATGTATTGATAGTATATAAATTGCTTAAGTTTTGGCATATGTAAATATCTGTAAAAACACTATTAGAAGGGATAAATTTCTATTACTGTTAGAAAATGTAAAACCACTCCTAACTTTTCCTTCTTTCCTTAGTCCCCAGGTAATTACTACTTATTTATTTTTATCAGTGTAGATTAGTTTATATTTTCTGGAGTTTATGTAAGGGAAAGCTCACAGTGTGTATTTTTGTCTGGTTTCTTATACTCATTAAAATAATTTTGATGTTTATCCATGTTATATGTATCACTTTCATTTCCTTTTCTTTCAGTATTACGTGGCTATATATTGTTTAGATTCAATTACTGGTGGACATTTGATTGTTTCCTATTTACAGAGTTGTGAACTTACGTGTGCAAGTCCTTTTATGGACATTTTAAAAAACTTTAATTTGTCTTAAAACTATGTATGTACAAGTAGAATGGCTTTACTTCTTTATGTGGAGTATAAGTCTTTATAGGGACATATACTTCATTTGTTTTGAATGAGTTCCTAAGAATGGCTAGGTTAGATGGTAGGTGCATGTTTAATCTTCTGAAAAGGTTCTATAATCTTTTCCAAAGTTGTTCTACAATTTTACGTTCTCATCAGCAGTATGTGAGTTGATCCACATCACATCCTCATTAACAGCTGGGGTAATGTCAGTCTTGGTATATGGTAGTGTCTAGCTGTAGTTTAATATTAGTGAGCGTTTTTCATATGCCTGTCATTTTTATGCCTTTTATGAAGTGTTTCTTTTTAACTTCTAGCCATTGGGGGTAGGGTTGTTTAATTTCTTATTTTTGCATTTTAAAAGTTCTGTATGTATGCTGTATACATGTTCTAAAGGACAGTCCTGTATAGATATGCAAATATTTTTTCTTGCCTGTGGGTTGTTCTTCTGTTAACTATTTTTCAAACAGCAGAAGTACTTAATTTTGATGAAGTTCAGTTTAGCAGCTTTTTTTCATTAAGGGACTATGCTTTTTGTGTTTTATGTAAGAAATCTTTGATTAACCCAAGGTTTCAAAGAATTTTTTTGTACAATTTCTTCTGTTTTAAATTTTTTTATTTCACTATGGGCTATTTAGGACTATTTTTGAGCTAATTTTATATATGATACAAAATATAAATCTAATTTTATCTTTTATCCTTGCATCCTTAATTGTTTCAGCCCCTGTTTTTGTTTGTTTTGTCTCTAAGGTCCTGGGAATTGAACCCAGGTCTTCACGTGCGCTAGAAAAGTACTGTTCCCTGACTTACATCCCCAGCCAGCACCATCTGTTAATGAAAATTCCTTTTATCCATGGATTGCCTTTCCATCTTTATTGAAATAAGAATGGCTATATATTTGTGGGCTTATTTCCCAGTTTTTTATTTTGTTTTATTGGGGTGTTGTTTTGGGTTTTTTAAGGTAGGGTCTCACCGTGTTTCCCAGGCTAGCTCTTAAAAGAGTCTCCAGAGTGCTGGGGTGAGAGGAATGCACTACCATACCTGGATGTTTTTCCACTTTGTCGTCACGCTAAATTGCAAAGTGAAGTACTGTCTATTCTCCAACTTGGTCAAAATTGTTGTGGTCATTGTAGGTTCTTTGCAGTTCCATATAAATTAATTTTGGCATCTGTTAATGTAAAAAACTTGCAAGATCTTGATAGGGAAAGCACTAAATCTATAAATGAGAATTAACTCTTGACACGCTGTATCACTCCATTTGTTTAAGTCTCCTCTGATTTCCATCAGCAGTGCTTAAGTTTCCCTGTAGAGGTGTTGCATATGTGGATCTTGTATCTTGGAACATTATTAAATTCACTTATTCTGATCTCTTTCATAAAATTCTTTAGAATTTGCTAAGTGTGGTATTAACTAAATTTTTTTCATTTTTAAATTGTGTTGTCTTATTGTTATCAACTTACAAGAATTTGTATACAAGTTTTTAGCAGAGAAATTATTTGCATATTTTTTTGCCTTTCTGTGGCTTGTACGTTAATAGTCCCCTTTGAATCACAAAGGTTTTTAATTTTGACAAAGACCAAATTTAAAATATTTTTTTCTTTTGAGAGTTGAGATTTTAGTTTTGTGTCTAACAAAATGTAAACCAGCCTCATGATCATGTCTTACGGCTTTTTCTAGATTTTTTTTTTAATTTTAAAAATAAAAGGAGGAAAACATTAACAGACAGCCTTTTACAAAATAGCAAAAGAACGGTACAGACAATATAGAGTTACAAACAAAGTGGTAGGAAATTAACAGTGCTTGTTGTATTACATATTGATATCTTCAAAGCGGTTTCTCATGAAAACAGATAGAGACATGCAATATTGATCAATCAAAGACTCACTGATAGTTTCTTTCAGCAAAGAAATAGAGACAGTAGAACAACTATGTTAACTAACTTGTATATACATACATACAAAATTTCTGCTTCTATCCCTTCTCTTTTCCCACATCCCAATTGCCCTTTACCCTTGAGCGTTTTCCTATCATTTCACAATGTCTATCATA
>NW_004955408.1:2989019-3051767 GCF_000276665.1 Chinchilla lanigera | reverse complement strand
TTGTTATTGTTTTTAATGTGGATATTTATATAACAAATTGACTCAGCATCATTTGTTGAAAAGGCTATCTTTTCTCCGTTTCATAGCCTTAGTAACTGTTGAAAATTAGTTAATTATTTATACATGTGTGTGTTACTTAATGCTGTACCTTTTAACTTTTTTAGTAATGAGGATTGAACTTGACCCCTACTCCTTTGAAATTTTTTTCTTTTAATTTTGAGATAAGGTCAGAAAATTTGAATATTGGGATTAATATACATGTGCCAGGATGCCCAGCTTCATTTAACTATTTGTGCATCTTGGCCCTAATACCACTGTCTTGTTTATTGTGGTTTTATTGTAAGTTTTGAAATAGTCTTACAACTTTGCCTGTTTTGAATGGTTTTGGCTATTTTAGATTCTTTGGTATTTCTGTCTGAACTTAAAGATGTTTGTTAGTTTTTCAATAAACATTTGAGATTTTGATACATTATTTGAATATATAGATAAGTAATTTGGTGAGACTTATACTTTTTACAATATGTATCTTTTGTCAACATGGATGTTTTTTATTTCCCTAAGCAGCATTTTGTATTTTTCAGTGTACATATCTTACACTTTTGTTTAAAGTATCCCCAAATATTTTATTCCTATAAATGCTATTATGGGTGGAATTATTTGTTAGTATGGGGTTGTTTTGGAGAAAGTCCCATGTGCTCCAAAAAGAATATATATTCTATTGTTGGATGGAACAACTCCATAGATATAGAAGTTCATTTGTTCAAAGATTTGGTTAAACTGATATTTCTTTGATGTTTTTGTTTTTTGTTTTGTTTTGTTTTGTTTTTGGTCTAGTTGATCTGGCCACTTGCAATACTTCAGTATTGAGATTCCCCCATTACTTTGTGTTTATCTGATTTTTCATGTCCACTAATGTTTATTTCATGATGTTGAGTGTGCTGATAATTGGTGTGTGTATGTTTATAATTGTGAACTTTTTCTATTGCGTTGTTCCATTAACTAATATATTATGACCTTTTGGTCTCTTCTGATTACTCTTAGCTTGAAACCCACTTTAATCTAAAATTAGAATACCAACTCTTACTTTTTTCTGGGTTTCCCTTGCATGAAGATTTGTTTTCCAGCTTTTGATTTTTATAATATGTGAGTACAGTATTCTTTTCTGCATGTTACTGGATTTTTTTTTCTTGACCCATTCTGCCTGTCTTTCAATGGGTAATCGAGACTATTCACACTGAGAGTTACTACTATGAGGTACTGCCTTATTCCTGTCATTGTACTATGTTCCTGTTGCTGATTTCATCTTTTGTCCTGTTGCTTAGCTTCTATTCCTGCCAGTCATTTTCATTCTTTTTGATTTAGTGACTTTGTTGGCTTCATTGTCTCTTTCTAGGGTACCCTTGAGAATTTTTTGTAATGCTGGTTTGGTGGTCATGAATTTCTTGAGGTGGTCCTTGTTGTGGAAATACCTTTTTTCTCCATCAGTTTTAAAGAAAAGTTTTGCAGGACATATAGGTCAAGGTTGGAAGTTGTCTTTTAGGGCTTGATACACTTAACCCCAAGGCTTCCTGTGCTCTAAGGTTGTGTTGAGAAGTCTGTTGTGATTCTTATAGGTTTATCTTTGTATGGGATTTGTTGCCTTTCTCTAACAGCTTTTAAGATTGTGGCTCCTTTTTGAGACAGGGTCTCGCTGTGCAACTCAGGCTGGCCTGGAACTCGCAATAATCCTCCTGCCTCAGCCTCCCGAGTGCTGGGATTACAGGCATGGGCCACCACGCCCGGCCATAATGTACTTTTATGAACAGGTTTTTTATGCCATTTGTGTTGTCTTCTGATTTTTTACTTATTACAGTTATTTTTAGATTAATTTTCTTTCAATCATCTAGCAGTTGTTGGATCAGGTTTTTATGTTTTCTTGTTTTTAGTAGTTGGTACTTCAAGGCATCATTGCCTTCTGGTTCTCAAATTCTGTCCTCACATTGGTCTGTCCTGCTTCCCATACTTTCAATATGATTTTTAGTCTCCTGGATTTCTGATTGAAACATTTCCATGGACTCTAATTCTTTGGTAAGCTGGTCATCAGCTGCAATAGTATTGCCTGAGACAAATTAGATATTAACATACCCTAAAAACCAGTTACATTCCATCCTTATTGCTAGAGAAGAAACTGTCAATTATGATGTAAACGTTAAGGCAACCAAGGTATTTACTTAAAGCTAATATGGACTAAATGCAACAGATGTGTCTTTGCTAATAGTCAAAAAGAATACGTCAGTAATTTTGCAGAGTTAACTATCAAAAGATTAACAACGCATTGTGGTTATACTATTAAAGGTTTCAGGTTTGGGAATGGGGGTATGCAAAAGGAAAACTTTGAAATCTCAAAGTCTGTGATATGACAAGGATAGAGAAGTGGTACAAAGGATTTCTATAGAAGATCTAAATATGTCTGTAGAATTGGGTAAGGGTAGGACAAAAAGCTGGCAAGAAGTAGAAGGTAAAAGAAGGAGAGAAAAGAAATTATACAGAGAATAAAAATAAGAGAAAAGTAATTAAGGGAAGAAAATTTTTAAAAGGAGAAAAGGAAAATACAGAGGAATAAAAGAAGAGAAAGACATTAGAAGTAAGGCTGCAGGGCAAAGGGATATCACCCATGTCTTAGGAAACAGGTGAAGGAGACAGAAGGGCAGAAGGAAGGAAAGTACAAAACAGGAACAAAACAAAAAAGGTAAAAATAGTGTTCACAATCACACACACACAAAAAAAACTAAAGCCAAATGAATAAAAAAATGTTTAATCAAAATGCCTCTGTGATTTCAAGCCTGTGGTCCTCTTCTGGGGTCTACAGTTTTGTGGTAGTGTCCAATTTAAATGTGACTGCTCTCACTTGTAGAGAAAGGAGGTGGTCAGAGCCCAGTTCTGTGCAGAGAGCTTGCCACCAAGCCATAGGATTAGGGCATAGTTCCAGTTGTGGGACTTCCAGATCCTTGGAAATTCAGGCTGAACTTGGCCTCCGGTCGTGCGGGTGGGGCCGAGTTACTCGATTTGGGGTACTCTGGGTGTCTCTTGCCAGCCTGACCTCAGCTCCCTAACCGTGGATGACCACCATGGTTGTCCCTCACCCAGTCCCTGTGGGAGTTTAACGCTGGGAGCGCTGAGATGAAGCCCACGTGAGGCTGTTCTGCGTCCCAGGTTCGGTTGGCCCCTCCACAGAATGCGTCCAGCCGAGCACTCTCCAGGGGAGATGGCGGGCGGTTGGGCTGGAGTCCCTCACCGGCTCTTGTAGTGCACAGCACCCGCTGCCCAGTGGCGCTGGTGTGTTTCTCCCTGAAGCGTCTGCGTCGCCTGCTTTCGCGGTGTCTCTGTGGGTTTAGTCTTCCTTTTCGTGAACTTCAAGCCAGGAACCAGGGAGAAGTGAAGATTGCTCCTTCCTTTTCTGTTTTGTGTCCTGTCTCTTTAGTTTCTCTTTAGACTCTAATTTTCCAGTCGTGTCCCTTCTGGGTCCCAGGGATCCACCTCCCTCCTTTGCTTCCGCAAGTTGTTATTTTCCGTTGCCTGGATTCTGAATCTTGAAGAGGCTGATTTGTTGCTGCTTACTGCTCTGCCATCTTCCCAGAACTCTAGACTGGAAAACAGTAAGCAAATTACAAAATTATACATGAAAGGTAGGAAGTATACCTTTGCTACACAAATTAGTATTACAAAGGCTTTTTGTGAAGCATATGTTAACAAATTGGGCAAATATTACAAGGACATATATTGCCACAACAGTCTCAAAAAGAAACAGAAGCTTTGAAAACAAAGAAAACCCTGGGCCCATATGGCTTTTTGCTGAATGCTTTTAAATGTAAAGAAGCATTAGTAGACATCATATACAAACTCTTCAGAAAGTAGGGGAAGAGAGAATGCTTTGAACTCATTTCTGTGAAATTTATATTATTGCCATTCCCCCCCAACACACACACACACACACACACACACACACACACACACCACACACACACACCCCTCCCCACGCCCGCAAGCGCTGTGCCACTGAGCTAAATCCCCAGCCCCAAGAATTGCCATTTTAATAATGGCTAGTTTTTCAGTCTGTAAGCAGGATATATCCCTTTTTATTTGGGTTTTCTTTGAATTCTCGCAGTAGTGTTTATTATAGTTTCTGATTTTTTTCCCCCTCCTTTTTAAAAGCAGTGTTGTTGTAAGTTCCCCAGTCTGGCCTTAAGCCCCTGTGCTCAAGTAGTCCTCTTCCCCTAGCCATCCAAGTCCCTGAGACTACAGGCACATATCCCCACACCCAGCTTAGTTTATAGTTTTGTAGAGGTATGTATTTTGATAATGTATCTCTTAGTGTTACCTATTTTTAATCAAAGTAAAAGAATTTTTATTTTCTAATTATTTGCTAATGCATTTTAAAACAATTTTTTTTAGATACTGAGTTTTGAGTTTATAACCTTATTCTTGCTAAATTCACATATTTCTTTTTTTTTTTTTTCTGACACCGGCAATCGAACTCACAACCTCGCGCTTGCCAGGTAGGCGCTGTGCCTCTGATCTAACCCAGCCCCTAAATTCATATATTTCTAATAGCTTTTTTTTCTTTTTTTCTTTTTTTTTTTTTGGTACCGGGAATCGGACTCAGGACCTTGCGCTTGCCAGGCAGGTGCTTGTACCACTGAGCTATACCCTAGCCTCTAGTAGCTTCTTCAATAGAATTTGCAGGATTTACTTTATATCATCATGTCTGTGAAGTATTTATTCTACTTACCTTGTATAAACTATAGTTCCAAAAACACAAATAGTTAATGATGGAAAGTTTTTCTTTATTTCAGTATACAGCTGATAAATTCAACAAGAGTAATAAAATTTAAAAATGCCTATTTCAGTAGCCTTAATAACACTTCCTAAAATCTTTTTTATTTTAAAAAGAAAATAACAAAAACAAAGACAGACTAACATAAAAACAATAAAAATGATACAGAATTTCAAAACAAGGTGATAGGAAATTAACGGTAGTTGTATTACGCATTATTTTCAAAATGGTTACTCAGATAATCAGATATAGGCATGTAAGATTGATCAAACAATTGGTTTATTGAAAGGAACAGTTCATGTTTAACATTTTTTTTATCTAGGTACTGATAAAAACTTGATGTTAGCACTAACAGAAAGTAGAGAGGAAATTCTATAATGGGTAGATCAAATTGAATTTTCTGAAGGTGCTTCCCAATTTTAACATTGTCTTTTTAAAAAAAGAGACAACTGCACCTTATATATATGAGGGTGTGGTTGAAAAGTACAGTGAATATTTAAATTTTGTAATTTTTATTACAGTAAAAATTTTGTAACTTTTATTACATTGCTATTAATCCCTCTCAAAATAGTCCTGCTTACTTTGTCCTGAACTGATTCAAAACATTTGCCTTCTAAGGTCACTCTGACTTCAGAGAAGAGCCAGTAGTTGCTCGGCGCCAGATCCAGTGTGAAATGGATGAGGGCAAACCGAAAAAAAAGCGGGGTGGGTGTGCACCAGGAATTGAACTGAGGACCTCCTGCTTGCCTGGCAGGTGCTGTGCTGCTGAGCTATATCCCCAGCCCAGACCGAAAAATTTTCATGAGCCTACCTCTCCACTGTATGGTACTCCTCAGCAGCATTCATTGCATTTTTTTAAAATCACAGCTTGTAAAGACATGAAAGAAAACTCTAGAACTACTTCAGAAAGCAGCAAAAAGGATGGGATAAGAGGGTTTGAAATGAGGGGGAATATTTTGAGAGGGATTAATGGCAATGCACTATTTTTTAAAAGTAAACATTCATGATACTTTTCTATTCTGCAGTATGTTTTGCACAGGTGATATTATGGAATAGTCCAGATTTGGGGTGGGGGAGGTTGAGACAGGGTCTCCTTCTGCAGTCCAGGCTGGCCTCAAACTCAGGTGATGACAGGCATACTCCCTTCTGAGTGCTAGGATTACAGGTGTGCACTACCACGCCTAGTCCTAGATTGATTGATTTATTCATACACACACACACACACACACACACACACACACACAGAGTTTCTCTGTATATCACGTCATTATTTATCTCTCTTTTTGAACATATAGAGCATACTTAGAAATACTTGGCTTTTTTTCCTTGTCTGTTGATTCCCTTCTGACAGTTCTGGGTCTGTTCTTATTGATTGGTTTTCTCTAGGGTATGGACTGTAGAGTTCTGTTCCTTTGCTTGCCTATTTTGTTGTTGTTTTCTTGGATATCAAACAGTATTGGGCTTTGTTCTGCCAGAGTGTCTAGTTAATTACAATCTATTTGATTATTTTGAGTCTTTTACATTTGTTTGAGCAAATACGGTAGGACTAATCTATTACATTACTAAGGAAATACAGTTGTGAGGGCCCTACTCCATGGTCTTTCTACTTTACTTTGACCCCTTTTATTTTCCTGGACTTAATTTTTATTAAGGCACATTTTAGATATACATAATGATCACATTCATCGTCTACTTTGACTTTTAGGCTTCTTTTTGCATATGCATAGTGCAGTACTCACCTGGAGTCAAGGGAACCTTTCTGAAGATATCCAAAGTGCATACAAGAGCAGCTCACACATGCACTCTTTCATGCATATTTGTTTTTTCTTCCCCTCATCCTATTTTCTTCTTCCTCTCCCTCCCGTTTCCTCCTTTCTGATACTTTGCCATGCAAATTCAAAGCATCTTTCTTTATCCTGTTACCCACACCTGCAAAACTTTCTCTGTCACTTCAGCTCAGATTATCAGGCTTTGTTAGGTTCTTTCTTCTCATGTTAGGGCCTAGAGATTGCCTGCAGGCAGAAAATGGGGCTGTTACAGAGATCGTGTTAGCTTTTGTTTTTTCTTAAGGAACCATGGCTTTGTTCTACTTTCCAGCATCTCAAAACTT
The DNA here is from genome assembly GCF_000276665.1 of Chinchilla lanigera. Taxonomy (NCBI): domain Eukaryota; kingdom Metazoa; phylum Chordata; class Mammalia; order Rodentia; family Chinchillidae; genus Chinchilla; species Chinchilla lanigera. The sequence goes on along the minus strand of NW_004955408.1, from coordinate 3,044,844 downwards.
TTATTTCATATATTATGTTTGGTTTTATGTATCAGGTAATGTAAGAATAGAAGAAAGCAAAAAAGATAGTTCTTCTGCTTTACAAGAAACAAAGATGATGGACTAGTTCAGGATGTTATCTTGTATGGGTTTTGATTAGAATTTTGTTAAAAACTATTACTTGTATATAACTGTACTTTTTGGAAAATTGTTTTTATTACATTGAGCCTTTGTAAGTATGCTTTGTCACTGCCTTAATTTAAACACTATTTCCAGTCTATGAATAAAGTTGTACAATTTTCTTTATAAATCACTTCTGTGTTTAAGGGTTTTTTTTTCGTATTTTGTAATTTGTTTTTGTTATTTGTGGGATTTCTCATTGGTTGTTTTAGAGTATTATTTTATTTATACGTTTTAAAAATAATTTGCCATGGTACTAATTTGAAATACTGTAATAATTTAAGTTGCTTTACAATTTGAGCATAAGCTGCATATTTTGTTAACCTTTGTGTGCCATCTGATATGCAAGTTTTTAAAAATTGTTCCACTTTTTAAAAATTATCTTTTAAAGAGAACTTTTCCTTATCTTAATGATTGCTTTATTTTTTTATTTGCTTAGAAATCTGTCACACTTAGAATATAAAAACACTCAGATTTTCTTTTAGTATTGATCCAGCTTTAGTTTTTTCCAAGGAAATAACCAGTGACCGCAGTGCTTTTTTTTGAGTCATCTTTGTGTTTATATTTCTTTATTTACTCAAATGTTAGTATTCTTAAAGTTTTAAAATATCTATTGTCTAATACAATAATTTGTCTTTATAAAACATCTTATATTTATGCTGTCATTATTAGGTGTGTTTTCCTTTAAATTCAACATGTATTGACAGATGTGCAAAATTTGAGATTATGCAAGTATCTTATATAATCACTTTTAGGCACTAAAAACAAATTCAAAAGCAATTTTCATACAGAACTATATTGGGATCTGTTATACCTGGGCAACTAAGAGGAAAGGTTTTCTCTGTGTGTTTGCTTTTTTTCTTCTTAAAAAATTTTAGCAATAAGAGAAGGATCAGAATTTCTTGGTTAACATCTTAGGGGTTTGTTTGTTGTTTTTTTCTATATGATATTCTTATAACCTCTGCTAAAGAAATTGTTTTTCTGTTTTTATAGTTTTGGTAAGCAGTTTGGAGGAAAAAGAGGATGTGATTGTCTTGTATTAGAGCCTTCAGAAATGATTGTGGTAAGAATTTTAAAGAATGCTGAATTGTTCGTTGATATGCTTCAGTTTCAACTTTGAATGTAATAGGCTTTAAACACTCAAGGCAATTCTGTTGCTGTGACCTTTTAGAGATTTTATTAAGTAGAATCAGAACCATATAGCAAGTTAATACATTTTCATCTCGGAACTGTTTCTGCATCTTGAGATAATGTGAAACATGGTACAGTTACATATAATATATTCCAAATTTGGTGATTCTTTTTACTCATTTCACCAAGAAATTAAAGGTTTTGAAAAAGGGACCGTGATTTTCAAGTGTTTTTTCCTTTTTTACTGAATTTAATCAATAGATTTTGAGCATCTAGAGTCTGTGCTCTGGACTGAAGGGAAAGAGGTGGAAAAAAAAAAAAAGACATACAAGTAGATCCAAGTAAAAACTGATCTGGATCTTAATGCTTTTGCTTTTTAGTTATTTGGGAAAAGTTTTCATTTAAGGATGATTTCAGGAATTGCTCTCCACTTTTTTTCTTAAGAGAGCTAAGTAGTTGATGTAACTTTTGAACATTTTACTTTTTTGTAAGCATTAGCAGAGTTAAGAGCACCACAACCTTTGACCTTATTTTGAGATGACCTTGCTAGGAAATCACGTTATCCTACTGCCATCTCGTGTAGATCATTGTATCCTCTGATTTGATTTGAACTGTTAAGAAGTGAGGCTGTATACTAAAGGAAGCCTTTTAATGTCAGCAGTACTCAAAGCTAAGTCACTTTTCCATTTCATGGTGTTCCAGTCAGATTGACATCTTCAAGCAGTTTTCTCATCCCCAAACTGGATCATCTAGGTAACCATAAATGTACTCTCCTAAGTTCCATAAAAACAAGTGAAATTTAAGTTAAAACTGATAGCTTGCTTGGTTTGTCTCTCCCACAGTACAGTGGAACACTTACCCTTGGAAGATACATTCTAAGGTCCTGCTGGTTACTTGACAGTGTGGGGAGTACCAAGCCCTATTTGGATATAGTGCTGATTTCACCACATGCACCTTGACAAGTCTGGCTTACAAAGTAGGCCCAGTAAGAGATGAACAATAATAATTTTTTTATTTTTTGTCTTTTTGAGACAGGGTCTCACTCTGCAGTTCAGGCTGGCCTTGAGCTCACTTTGTAGCCCAGGCTGTTCTCGAACTCACAGTGATCCTCCTGCCTCACCCTCCCGAGTGCTGGGATTACAGGCGTGCATCACCATGCCCGGCCCCAATAATTAATACTGAAGTAGAACAGTGATAACTATCTCCTGTATTAAAAGTGAATATAGTCTGTCTTAACCAAAATAATTCCCTTATACTGTACTCAGCCTGCTTTTCGTTGCATGCTGATAACTGAAATTGTGGAAAGCAAAATGAAAGCTCAGGGAGTGGGAACTGCTGAATTGCAGAGGGCTGCCTGCATAATAAGTCCTCAGTGAGCTTGGAGTGAATTCAGGTTTGTTCAAGGAATAGACTACGTATTGTTTCATGTTTACTTTGTGAAAGCATTGAATATTTGGAATAATTTGCACGACCTCAGAATTTTTTCTTTTAAATACATGTATTTAGAAACAACATCAAAAAAAACTTCCCAGGCAGAATTCACTTTTTAAATTTACTTTAGCTGATTTATCTCATATTTTTCATACTATATGAAGAATAATGCCTTTACTTCAGTATCCCTGTATACATTCTGTTTTAAAACTTGCTGTGGATATTTTATGTAATTTTATATATATAAGATGGAAGAAAAGGAAAAATGATAAAATCACTTCTGGTGTAAGATGCTCCCAGCTCATCTTATTACTTTCCCTGTCCCAAACCTGAGTTAGCCTTTTCCTTGGGCAGGACCTACTTGCTTTTGTGAGAGGAAAATATTTAGAATCCAAGATCAGCGAGTTTTAAAACTTGATGTGTTCCTAAATACTTACTACACAGGCAAATTCCACGATTTAAATGTACATGTTGACACCTGCATACTGTATACATTACTGTCTTCCCTGTCATGATAGAAAATCTTCCATCACCCACTTCACAATGTAGAGAAGTATTCAGAGAATTACGAAGACCCAGGAAAAGGACATAGGAGCCAGGCTGAAAGGACTCTTGCTGGCCAAGTCTAAGACACTTGGAAATCTAAATAAAAATATGTAATAATTGATGCTACCCCAGTGTATAATATGGGAATATATAAGTCCTAACAATGTGAATAAATAAATTAGAAGAAGAAGCTCTTTCTAACAGTAGAATGCCAACTAACCAACAAGTAGTAAAGGAATGATTGAGTTAGAAAAACCCTTAAAGAATGCTAAACATGGCAGGTGCTACCATTACAGCAGTTACTGTTACGGCCATCGTAGGGTACACACCAATGTTACACTACTCCTGACATGATACACTGAGAAGGCAAAGCATGACTCACGTGATGTGTTCTTGCTGGAAATACACACTTGAACTTAAACATTTGCACGTATCAGAAAAACTGAATTGAAAATTGACTGGCCTGTACTCTTTAAATACCTCAGTTTTAAGAAACACACAAAAAGATTAAACAGTTCCAGACTAAAGGAGAAAATACAGAAATAACAATTAAGTGTGGTATTTGATCTTGTCATGGAGGATAAAAGTAACTATAAAATGATGTTGGCCCAATTGATAAAATTTAAATATGAACTACAAATTAGATGATATTGAAATCCCAGATTTTGATAATTGTAATGTGGTAATGTAAAACAAAAATCTTCGTTCTTATGAAATACAGGTTAAGGAACAGTGTATCTCCAGGTCATTCTCAAATATTTTAGGAAGAATAGTGTATAAAATTTGAAAATCACTAAATGATTACCTCAAATTGATAATTTTTAAATTCCAGAACTGTATTTTATTAACCGTATTGTTTAAAATGCTTTGTGAATGAGTTATAGGAGAAAAAGATCCAATATAGGTAGGATTTTTCAGAATTCTTTAAAAAGTTTAGTCCAAGTGTATCAGTTAGTTTTATTTTGTGTGTGTGTTGAGTAACTGTGTTGGTGATTAGAAATAAATATGTTCAGACATCTTCTTGATCACCTGATGATTTAATTATCTTAATTCTGACATATTATGATAAATGTTTTTAAGAAGCTGTAAATTTATCATTCTCTTTATATTTAAAATACATTTTGTCTTAATTAATAGTTTTTATTTATTTGGCTATACTGAGTTTCTTTTTTGCTCTTGTGAATTTTTGTATGGATTCATTCTTATTAAAATATCCTCCCAGTGGCATGATTATTTAACTTAATCAGTATTGCTTTATAGGATTTTCTTGGTTTGTTATTTAAAGTTAACTTCTAGCTTCTTTCAGGTAAAAGCAATGACTTCTCCTTGTCTCTCGGGATATCCTTCAGTGTCAGAGCAATATTTCCTAATCATTCACAACTAGAAGAAGAGAAAAATCTACACACAAACTGTACTCACAGTATAACTTGAAAAAGAATGCCCCAAATTGAAAGTAATCATAAAAGATTTTATAGGCAAATAATAGCTAGTGCAAGGGTGAAGAAAAATTAGGGCTATTACACACTACTGTAAATGTTAAAGCAGCTGATTTACACAAGCCATTCCTCAAAAGGTTAGTTACCGTATCACCCATTTATTTCACTACTGTGTGTATGCCCGAAAGAATTGAAGACATATATCTACATAAAATCTTACATATTGATAAATACATTATTCATAATATCCAGAAAATAGGAAAAGCCTAAATATCCATCAGCTGGGTGGACTGATAAATGAAGTGTCCTGTGTCCTTATGTTGGGGCACGGTATTGATACTTGCCACAGTGTGAATGAACCTTGAAAACACTATGTTAAATGAAAGCAACTGAACACAAAAAGGTTACCTGGTATGGGATTCCTTTTATATGAAATGGTCAGAATAGGGACATCCAGAGACAAGCTGAGATTAATCAGGGTCTGTGGAGGGAGAGTAGGGAATGGATATAGGTTTTTCTTTACAGTGATAAGAATCACTTACAGTGATAAGAACCAAATACTAATGCTAGTTATACAATTTTGTGAATATTTCAGAAGCCAATGAATTGTACATTGTTCTAAGTGCTAATTTTATGGCTTGTCGTATTATATTTCAAAAAAGATAAATGGGAATAAAAGAGAACAGGACAAAAGGACATCATAAAAGATTTAACCACAAAGGTAACCAGAAGGAAAAAAATACAGGTCCAAGAATACACATCTCACAGTAGAATAAATATGACAAATACACACGGTTATAAAATGTATCACAGGATTGAGAGCAAGATCATTAATCATAACAACAAATGCAAATGGCTTTATCTACCTGATTACTAAGATAAAGATTTTCAGTTTGACTCAAAACATGTGCCATTTGACTCTAACCATCTGCTTTTTACAAGAGACTCCCATGTAACAAATGATTTGAGAAGGCTAAAAGTAATGCATTGGACAATGGTATTCTAAAAAGATGAACAAAAAGAGGACAGATGTTATTCTGGGGTTTCTTCTGGGAGGAGGGGTTCTGGGAGTCAAACCTAGGTCCTTCACACTGAGGTGTGAGAGTGGTGATTATGCACATATATCAAGAATATTATGTAAATATAAATATCCCAATAAAAACAGATGATCAAATTAAATTTTAGTAAACATAACTGCACACCACTTAAGAACATCGGTGCAAATAGAAGACTTGAGAAGGATTAAAATGACTAAAAAAGATACACCATACAAGCAATAACCAAAGGAGATCTAGTATATCTCCATTATCAAGGTACACTTTAAAGCAAGTAGATTGTTTGCTTTGTTATGTTTGTTTTTTTGAGACAAAGTCTGGTTTTCGAGCTCCGGCTGGGCTCAAACTCATGATCCTCGTGGTTCAGCCTCTGAGTACCAGCATGACATACGTGTACTACCATGCTCATTCGGTTCAAGGACGTTATTTATTTAAGAATGTTAGTACGTAATGATAAGGTTATTGTATCAAGGTTAAACAGTCCTGAACTTTTACATATCTAATATATACAGCTTCAAAATACATAAAGTAAAAATTGTCATTAATAGAATGCATACTAAACATATCCACAATTACAGATTTTAATGTATCTCTAAAAGCAACTGAGAAAACAAGCATCAGAATAAATATATGATATTGATGATATAAACTTGATCATTTACACAGTTTACCTAATGTCCACATAGGCAACACTGTCCTTATGAAGAACACAATACACCTAATTTTCAAGTGTTTAATTGGCCATGTGGTGGGACATAAGCAAATGCTCAAAACATTTCAGAATGTAAAGTTGAAAGTTTCTGACCACCATAAAATTAATTTAAAAACAACTTACAAAATCACAGCTAGAACAAACTACAGCTTTTGAAATTCAGAACTATACATTACTTGTCGAAGAAGAATAACTGTAGAAATTAGAAAATCTTTTATCTCAATGAAGAGGACATTTCAGAATGTATGGAATTCAGCTGAAGCCTTCCTTCCTGTATATTGAAGCCTTACCGTGTGTGTAAGCCTTCCTTGCTGCTGTATGGTGAAATGCTGACTGTTGCTAGGAACCCATGTCAGGAAATTAAAAGCAGTACACGTATGGAAATGAGAAGACAAGAAATAATAAAGGTAAGTATTAAAAATTACAGTCATGGACATAAAACTTAACCTAGGTTCAACAAAGGCAGCAAAAGTTGGTTCTCAGAAAAGACTAATAAAACTGATAAACCCCTGTCAAAACTAATCAAGAGCAAAACAGCAGTTACATAACCAACAATAGGAATTAGAAAGGATGCATACATTACTACAAATCCAACATACATTTTTAAAAATGATACTATAGGATACCATGAAAAACTTAATGCAAATAATTTTGCAATTCTAGATACTTTCTTTTAAACAATTGTACCTAAACTGGCAGACATATATAGAAAATCTGCATGAGCCTGTATCTGGAAAAGAAAGTAAATGTATAATTGTATATTTTTCCATATAGAAATTCAGACCATCGTATCATTCCTGGTGTATTGTCCTCACACTTTTAAAGAAATAACATATAAATCTATGGAAAATAGAATCAAATACTTAACTTTTTGTTTGGGGGGGTGGCAGTATAGAGATTGAACCCAAGGCCTTCACACCAAGGTACATCCCCTGTCCTCTTTTTTTTTTTTTTTTTCTTTTCTTTCTCCTGAGACAGTCTCATTAAGTTCTCTGGGCTGGGCTTGAACTTGAGATCTTCCTGCCTCAGCCTCCCAGAGTTCTGGGATTCCAGCTGTGTGCCACCACTCTTAGCAGTACATAACCTATTTTTATGAGTTCAATTTTAATTTTGATAACAAAGCCCAACAAGGGCCTTATACAGAAGCAAATTACAAAGTCAGTTTTTAAATGAAAATAGATGTAAAACTTAAAGAATTGCATGGAATCAAACCTGAGTAATAAGTAGGATAAAATATCATATTCCTGGAATTGGAAGGTTGATTTAACATTTAAAAATCAGTGTGCTTCATTATACAAAACAGGTGATCATTTCTGTGGGTACAGAAAAATATTTGATACTATTCAAAACCTTATCGTGATTTAAGTCTTTTAGCGCACTCAGAAGAAAAGGAAATTGCCACAACCTTAAAGAATCCACAGATACTCTGTGGTAAGCAGTGAAGACTTTCTCCCATCATTTATTAATGTGTCAGAAAAACCCAGAGACCAAAACCAATGGCTGGGGGATCCTATACAGTGTAGATCGGCAAGGGGGAAAAGTGGAAAAGGAGATACAAAACTGTGACTTATAGATGACATGATTTGCATGTAGAAAATAAAACAATACTTAATTGTAAACTTTTGGAATTAATACATCATTTCAACAATGGACACTTGTTCATCTACAAAAATCATGTCTTTGTGAATAACTAATTAGAAAATAAAATTTAACTAACATGCTTTTTGTCCATGTAAAGAAATCCATATCCATCAGAATCTAGCAAACATTATAGGAGACCTCTACACAGAAAATCGTGTTTAGATCTTCTAAATCAGTTAAGGGGATCAGTGTCTGTAACATACAAATTCACTTGAAATTCATCTAAAAATCAGTGCAGTCCCCCTAAAAACCCCAGCACATTTTAAAATGGGGATCAGGAAATTGGTGTATAACATACATGTCCCCCCCAAAAATACATTTTAATAGCTAGTAAGAATACTGAAATGTAAACATAACAAATGTGCAAAAAATATTTTTAGTTTTGGAAAACAAAAAATATATTTAAACAGAAAGAGATACAGTGTTCTTAGACATGAGATAACCAGCACACTGCTATTTAATTTTCCTTGTATATTTAATGAGATCTCATGAAAAATACCATGAGGTATGATTGTTTTGTTCCTGGTACCTTTGAAAGAATAAAAAACCAACAACTTGGAGACAAAAACCTGTGAAAGAAGCAATTGGTAGCACCATAGAAACCTTTTTGAAAAATTAAAAACAATTCAAAAGGAAAAAACAATACCCCCTAACAAAACAAAATAATTGAATTTAATGTATGTAAAATTACGGTATAGTTTTACCAAGAATTTTTATTTCTGGTGACTTGTAAAACTATATTTTGTCTGTACATTCATAATGTATTATATGGATGGAAAGAGCCACTGGTCTTGTAGTACTAATACAGCATTGTTACAATTTCTTAAAATATATATGTTGGGGGCTGGGGATTTAGCTCAGCTGCACAGTGCCTGCCTGGCAAGTGTGAGGTCATGAGTTCGATTCCTGGTACTGGAAAAAAAAAAAAAAAAAAAAAAATATATGTGTATAGAATGCGCCTCTGGCCAGACCGTCATCTCCATCGAGGAGTCCTGGGTAATCATGACTATGGAGGAACAAGAAAACAGCCTGTTGCTAGTCACAGGTGCAAGTCTCTCGGTCCTTCTTTTCAATCCTGGCCTTCCTTCCAGCCATCATACCTCAGTGAAAGGAGTCACTGGTGAGGAGGTAATATGCTATTTTTGACAACCCTTAGGCTGTAACTACTTATTAGATCCTTCTTGCATATCTCTGTCTTCCTGAGAAACCACTTTGAAGATACCACCACGTATTATAGCAGCCATTGATATTTTCCTACTGATCTATCCATAACTGTGTTAAGTTTGTAATGTTCCTATCCTATTTCATAATGTATGTTTATTATTATGTGTTTCCTACAACAACCATTGAGAATAGTTAATGATTTTTCAATAGGTCACTCATGTATAGCTCTATTTATTTTCTTTAGAAGCCACTTTGAAGATACCAAAGTATAGTACAACAACTCTTGATAATCTCCTACCTCTTTTGTCTCTAACTCACTATTATTTGTCTATTTGTTTTCCCGAGAAACTATTTTGTAGATAATAATATGTAAAATGATAACCATTGATAATTTCCTTCCATTTTGTCTGTAATTTGCTAAGTCCCCCCTACTATTGTTATCCTTCTTTTATTCTTTAAAATAAAAAAAGAATGCACATGATATGAATTAATTAATACATATACATAAATATACCCATAAATCACTAAAAACTAAGATTATGTAACCAGAATGTTAGAATAATGTTGATATTGTTCATTTCAAGCTGTCCTATCTATATATATAGAGATAATATACAATTCTGGGTTGTTAGGGTTTAGATCTAATATGTCCCCCAAAGGGCTCATGTCCATCTCATTATACAGCGTGCATTTAGTACATCCCTAAGAGTCATCAAAATCTTAACAGTTCCAGTATTGCTGCAAAGTCCAAGTCCAAAGTCTTCTCTAGACTCAAGGCCAGCTCAGCTGTGAGCACCTGTACAAATCAAAAGAACATTGAATTCCTCTTACATACAATGATATAGGGTAAATATTACTATTCCAAAAGGGAAGAGAATAGGAGGATAGAAAAGAATGGGAGCAAAGCAAGACCCAAAAGAGGCAGGGCAAATGTTGTATGCAGTAGGTGCATGTCCAGCCTCAGGACAAGTTGTGGTGAGACATGAGCTCCAAATATCTTAGACAGCTACACCCCTGTTACAGTTTGTGTCTGCATGTCCCCCCCAAATCCTTATGCAGTCATGGGGTGGGCTTCTAGATATTTGATTGATCCATATCCAATGCTGGGATTATGGGTATGAGTGCTATACCCACCCTGGGGCAGATAGTTTGCATATATAAGGGACAGAAAGAGGCTGCTTGTAGCCACTCCCCTTTTGCTCTTGTTGCTTTTGCTATCATCTGTCACTGCTCTGAACAGTTGCCCTGGGCCATGTGCCACTCTGCCTTGGAGCCAGCCGAGTATGGGCTGGAATCTCCACAAACTATAAGATAAATAAAGCTTTCCTTCCTTCATTTTGGGCCTTGGGTATTTTGTCTCAGCAAAGAGAGAAAAGTAACCAAGACAGAATTTGGTACCAGAGGAGTTGGGTCCTTGCTGTGACCTGACCATGTGGTTTGAGAGCCTTTGGCAATGGCTTTTAGAAGTGTTTGGAAAGGTTCAGAGATGTTGCCTGAAAGGGAAGTGCTAGAACGCCTTCAGCTCTTGTGCATGGAAGATTCTAGTTAGAGTTCAGAAGACCACAAGGCTGGTAGAAATCCTGCCAGTAAACACCAGCTTTGGGAGGTTTCTGCTGGGAAAAAGGACTGCATTGGGTGCTGGATTCCAGATGATGTGTGTTACAGCTTGGCAGAAAGCTTGTCTGCAGTTTGCTCAAGTCCAGAGACTTTGCCTGATACTCATATTAAGGGTGGTGGCCTGACTAATCTGGCAAAAGAAATTTCTAGGCAGTCAAATGTTGGAGCAGTGGCATGACTACTGTTGGGGCTTTTAGCCAGATTTATATTGAGAATCAAGAGCAAAGAGCCCAGCAGGATGATTTAAAATGTTGTGAGTCTGGCCAGAAAGAAAGCTCCAGTAAAGCTGTGGATTGCAAAGATAGAGCTGAGGAGATCTCTATTGCTGAGCAGGAACAAGAGAATCAAAAAGATACAGCCAGACGGCATCACAACAAGGAGCAAGTCTCCACCCTTTGCAGCCTCAAAACTACAAAGGTGAAAGACTTCCCTTTGAGAAGAAAGCCACAGAGCGCCATGTTCCAGAGTAGCGGCGGCCACACCGGGTTCCAGAATGGCGGTGGCATAGAAAATTTGCTCCTCAGAATTGGATTCAGAGTGCCCAGCAAGCCAGGCACTCGACCCCTATGACCAAGAGAGTGGAAAGCTTGGCTACTGCTCCAGGTGGCAGCAGACCTTGGCATCATCCATGTGACCCTGGTTTTAGGTGCATGGAGAACACAAGACTTGTGAGGTTTAAGGCCGGGTGTGGTGATGCACGCCTGTAGTCCCAGCACTTGGGAGGCTGAGGCAGGAGGATCGTTGTGAGTTCAAGACCAGCCTGGGCTACAAAGTCAGCCTGAACTGCATAGTGAGACCCTGTCTCAAAAAAGACAAAAAAAAAAAAAAAAAAAAATTCTGAGGTTAAAAAGGCTTCCACCTAGATTTCCAAGAAGGCCTAGGAGGCCAGACCATGTGCCCCTGAAAGGGCAGTGTGTGAAGCTGTAAGTGTGAAGCAAAAGGTACCCTGGAGACCTCAGAAGTTTGGAAAAGCCAGGAATATGGACTGTCTGAGGAAGGCTGCAAGGGGGGAGCAAAGTGGGCCTAAGAGAAAAGCCCTGGGAGCTGTAACCACCAGAAGTGCCACAGGGGTGGAGTCACAGAAGCCCTTTGGAGCTCACGATGTGCCGAAGTTTGCTTCAGATGCTGGACATGGAACTACAGGATGTAATGTTAGCTCTGCTGGATGTTGAACTTGCTTTCGTCCCAATGCTCTGTATCCCCATTTGTACCTTTTGGAATGGTGCTGTTTATTTTGTGCCATTGAATATTGGAAGTGTTTAACTTTTCATTTTACAGGGGCTCACAGCTAAGAGTTTGCCTTATATCTCAGAGGAGACTTGGGACTTGGACTTTTCAGCAATGCGGAAACTTAGGATTTTAGCAACACTTAGAGTTGGACTAAAATGTCTTTTGCATAAAGAGGTGTACATGAGTCTTTGTGAGACCAGGGGTGGAATGTTATGGTTTGTATCTGGATGTCCTCCCAGAGCCTCATGCAGTCATGGGGCGGGCTTCTAGAGTTTATGATTGATCCATGATCCAATGCTGGGGTTATGGGTGTTAGTGCTATACCCGCCCTGGGGCGGATAGTTTGTGTATGTAAGGGAGAGAAAGAGGCTGCTTGCAGCCGCTTCTCCCTTTTGCTGTGGCTGTTCTTTTGCTGTCTTCCGCCACCATGAACAGTTGCCCTGGGCCGTGTGCCACTCTGTCTTGGAGTCAGCCGAGTATGGAGTGAAACCTCCACAAACTCTGAGCTAAAGAAACCTTTCCTTCTTTCCTTAATTTTGGGTGTTGGGTATTTTGTCCTAGCAACGAGAGAAAAGAAACCAAGACAGCCCCCTTGGCCTTGTTGGTTGTAGTACATGTGCCATGTCTCTTGGGCAGGCTTCACAGGCTGACTGTGGTTTTCTTTAGCTGGCATTCCACATTCCTGGCATTTCTAGCTTCCTAGAGTCTCCATTGCATCTTTGGCACAGTTTCACACATAATCTTCCTCTAAAATCTGGGTGGAAGCCTCCAAGACGACACAACTCTTTTACTCTGCATGGCTGAAAAAATACCATTGCCAACTCAAGCAGTTGCCTAGCCTCATGGCTGCAGTGGCCTCTGAGTGCCTACATGATTGAGCTCCAGACATGCTTCCCTAATATGCCCTGTATGAGCAAGACACTTTAGGCTGTCTTGGTAAAGTCTTTCAATGTAGTTTATTTACACCCTTGAGCCTGGGATGGATGGGGTCTGGCTATTTCCTGAGATGCTCTCAAGTCATCTTTTTTATTATCCCTATGCAAAGTACTTGTATTATTTTTAATCCTAATCTTTTCAGCAACCATACTCTCCTTGATTCCACTTTGCAGATAATTCCTTTTGGCCAACCTGCAAATTTTTCACGTTTTTCATTTATCCTTTGCATTTCTAATTCCCACTGTAAATCAGGCTAAAAAGCAACCAGCACTATTCATGCTACAGCTTGAACATTGGGCTGCTTTGAATTTCCTCTGCAGTTTCATCCCCCACCTTTAAATTCAGCCTCACACAGTCTTATGATGTGAATAGAACATAGGTTCTTTGCCAGAATGTAGCATTTATGGGCTTCTGAGCTATGACTATAGCCCAAGAAGCACAACTTTCTAGCACGACTTCTCTATCCTTCATCTTCAAACTTTTCCAAACTCCTCTTGCAAACCACTTCCAAAGGCTCCACGTGTAGTCAGGTGTAGTCATCGGAACAGCCCCACCTCTGGTACCAATTTTCTGTATTAGTCAGGTTTTTCAACACTAAGACCTAATACCTGATGAATCACAATTTAAAAGAAGAGAGGTTTGACTCATTTCAGAGGGTTCCATGTGGTTCCATGTAGTTAGCTCCATGGCACAAATAGCACAAAAGGGCATGACAGAGGAAAGCTAAGACAAATGTTACAAAAAGAAATTCTGTATACTAAGATGTATTTAATGGAAAGTAGTGAAAATGTATAATTAAGTTAAATTACCATAATAATATATACAAATGTTATTAGATAACTGGATTATTTTTATCATGAGTTGTTATAAAATTAGAGACGTTAAGCTGGGCATGGTAGTGCATGTCTGTAATCCCAGTACTCGGGAGGCTGAGGCAGGAGGTATTCTGTGAGTTCAAGGCCAGCCTGGGCTATGTAGTGAGATTCTGTCTCAGAAAACCTAAAACAACAACAAAATTGGAGATGTTAAGTAAAAACTCCAGTCTAAAATTTCAGTAGAAAATGTCAGCATCAACATATGCCTTTTTCTCTCTTAGAAGTATTTAGCATCATCTTATCATTACACATAGTGTATATATGTATTATGTACCCCATGAATAAGTGCAATTCTTGTTTCAATGAAAAAAACTAGACTTTTTGGAAAGACAAAGGCTGAGTGGTTGGGGCCATGTTGCTAATTTGGGACAATAGTCAGCTTCTCCACATAGAACCTGAGAATAGGAGATTCAGAATTGAAACCTTTTTCCCACCATTATAAATCATTTGAGATATGTGTGAAGTTTTTTGTTTTGTTTTGTTTTTTCAGCCGTATTTTTTGGCTTTATTTTGGCTTTGGGTTTTTGAGACAGGCTCTCACTCTGTAGCTCAGGGTGGTCTTAAACTCACTTTGTAGCCCAGGCTGGCCTCAAACTCGCAGTGATCTTCCTGCTTCAGCCTCCCAAGTGCAGGGATTACAGGTGTGTGCCACCATACCTGGCTTTATCTTTCAGCATTTTGAGGCACCTTATCAGAAGTGATGGCTAACAGTATTACTGACAAGACAGACCCTTGGGGCTGGGGATTTAGCTCAGCGGCAAAAGCTCCTGCCTGGCAAGCGCAAGGTCGTGAGTTCGGTTCCCAGTACCGGAGAAAAACCAAAAAAAAAAAGACAGACCCTCACTTTTCAACTCTCGTGTATTCATTGAGAATCTCAACACTCTTGTCAAGAAGTCTGATGTGAGGTACTCTTCTCGAAGTGTGATAAAATTGTGGGTTGTTCCATGTATAAGGACTTTCAGCTTCATTCAGTGCATTAATGAGAGAAATGCCCAAGTTGTTGTAGCAGAAGATGGATCTTCTTCCAACTCTGGAAAAACGAAAGGAGATGACCCAGATAAAATCAAAAGTAGGTTCTCTACTGCAAAGAAAGGAACAGAACAAACAAGGGATATGAAGGATGGTAAGTTGGAGAGGCGCAGCATTCAACTCCTTGGAAAGGAGACTGAAGGAGACTAAAGGAGGCTCAGATGAGTGCTGGTGATGCGGGGACTGACTAGGGGAGCTGACCAGGGTGGTCAGACGGGCGAAGGCAGGAGAGATGATGCTTAAGTACGTAATCTTATCCCTTTGGGGTTTTTATTCAGTCTCTCTGTGGGTATGTTCAGCACATGCTCACTGTCACCCCATCCTTGTCCTTTCTGTGTTCATTAATTCATACTGCTGTGCCCCAGTCCCATTTTCAATTCCTTTGGCCCAGAATGTAGAAAAAAGTACCAAGTAGCTCAAGCTGAGCTTTTACTGAGAATGCAAGGGTAGTGTTAAAAAGTAAAAACCTATCACTATAAATTATCATATTAAGAGATCAAAGGAAGAAAAGGCATAAATTTTGTAAAACATATAAAGAAATTTTTCATAAAACTAAATAACAGACTTGTTAAGTCTTACCCAGAATTTTTTGCTTTTAATTTTGATACCTCTTTAAAAAGAAATAAAATTTTAAAATAAAATTCATTAAATAGTGTTGGTCACACTTTAAAAAAAGTTTTTACCAAGTTGGTCCACTTCAAGAAAAAAATATATTCATGGCAAAAACTTAGGAACCAGAACAGCCAAGTATTTATAACTCTTCCTGTGAATGTGGAGCCCCAGTTATGGTGAGTAAGTCCCTTTGTGCCACTAACAGGATATAGCCTCCAGGAGTTAATGGCTTGTAGAAAGCATGGAACTGGAGATGTCTCAGGCTGAGACTTCTCAGAAGGCAAGGAAATATAAAAAAGGATTGAAATTCTGTCAAAAGTTGATTGTAACTTAAAGTATCACAAAATATTGCTAAGAATTTTTATCAGGAAAGGGTACTGAAATTTACGAAAAACTTCTTTGTATGTTTTACAAGATTTATGCCTTTTCTTCCTTTGATCTCTTAATATGATAATTTATATTGATAGGTTTTTATCTTTTAACATTACCCTTGCATTCTCAGTAAAAGCTCAGCTTGAGCTACTTGGTACTTTTCTCTACATTCTGGGCCAAATGTGATAGTCGAGTGTAGTATTTTGTTTCTTAGTGAGATATTAACCTGTAATTTTAGTTTCTCATACATTTTTGGTTGTATTTCAGTCAGGATTCTTTGAGCCTTAATACTTTTTTTAAATTTGAGAAGACTCTTCCATTTATATTCATTGTAATTGCTGATAGGCTCAGATTTACCTTCACCGTATTATGGGCTTTGTATTTCTACTTTTCTTCTTTTTTTCCTCTCTTGTTGCTTTTGTTCTTTTATAGTAAGTTCATTTTTCCACATCTCCACCCCACTATACTCCTTTAGAAATCAGTGTGTGGGCTCTACTTTTAGTGCTACTTTTGGACTGCTTGTAAATGTCTGCTTAAAAAGTACCTAAAGCGAGCAAGTAACCAAACTTCTAAATGTTAGTATCCAGATGTAGTTTCTGTCTAGTATTTTAGCTTTATGTATTTGCTCTACAAATTTTGCCTTTAAGTTACTATTTTATGCAACAATTATTTATTCATAATTGTCCATATAGTTCACTTTTTTTGCTTTTAATTCTTTCTGATAACCACTTTACTTATGAGAACACTCACATTTTGATTGAATTTTCTTTAGTGGAACTCTTGTTGGTAAACTCAGCTGGCGTGTTACTTTTTTGTTTGTTTGAAAATATCTTTATTGTGTCTCACTCTTTTTTTTTTTGTGGTTTTTCTCCGGTACCGGGAACCGAACTCATGACCTTGCACTTGCCAGGCAGGCGCTTTTGCCGCTGAGCTAAATCCCCAGCCCCTATTGTGTCTCACTCTTGGAGAGTTCTGCCGTGGATATAATTTTAAGAGGAAAATTAACTTTTCTCAGCATAATCAACACATTCGACTACTTTTTGGCATGTATTATTTTTTGATAAGTGAGTTATTAGTCATTACTCCCTTTTGTATTTAATTTACGCTTTCCCTCTGGACTCTTTAAAACTTGTATTTATATTTTTTCTGTGAACTTGTTACAGTTTTTAACACGTTCTATTTTGGATTTGTTGGACTACTTTGGGCATTCTTTTTAACCAAAACACAAATTTTTCTTTAGACGTTAATTTGTTCCCCTTTCTGTCATCACCTTCTTGCATTTTGTTTTAGACATATGTTAAATCTTTTTATCCTGTCCTGTATATCTTTTAAACTTTCTTACATTTTACCTGTTCATGACTTTGTGCTTCATGCTGAGTAAATTTTTTTGATTCATCTTCCTAATTTAGTAATTCCCTTTCTAGTTGCATCTTAACATGTCATTTAGTTCCTTCCTCATTCTTAACACTTCTTTTGTTTCAATTTGGATGATTTCTATTGGGTTATCTTTAAGTTTCTCATTTCTGAACTTAGTTGAGCCTACTGATGGGTTTGTCAAAGGCATCTTCCATCTGTTACGACAGTTTTTGTTTCTGACATTTACATTCTACTCTGTTTTGCCCTTATTTGTGGGGTTTGTTTTTTTTTATATAGCTTTATATTTTCCAATACTAAAAGCTATGGCTTATGTCTAGATGTCCCCTCAAAGCCTCATGTAGCCATAGGGGAGTGTTTTTCAGAGGTGGCTGGATCTAGAGTGTGTGATGCTGTGACCAAGGGTGTGGGATTACTAAATTAGTCCACTGATTGATTTGGCATAGTTCTGGGTAGAATAAGATATAAGGGACAGAAGAGTGTTGCTGTTTGTTGCTTGTTGCTTGTAGCTTGCTGCCTTCTGCCTTCTGCCTTCTGCCTGGCATGTACTATATCTCCTCTACCATGCCACCCTGCTGTAGAGCCAGTAGTCAGCTGTAATCTGAAACCTTTACAGATTGTAAGCTAAATAAACTTTTCCTTCTTTGAGTGTCAAGTATTCTGTTTCAGCAACGAGAAAAGTAACTAAGACACTACCATACTTCCAAAAGGCTTCATACATGATAAAAATATGCTCTGTCACTGGATTTGTTTTTTTCATCCTTTATGCCCAGCCCATTTTTCATCCCCAGCCCCTGTTTTTACATCCTTCTTTCCCCTCATGATTAGGTTTCATTGCATTTGGATGGTAGTGGTTTTTTGTTGTTGTTGTTGTTACTGTTTTTGATTTTGTTGTTGTTGTTGTTGCTGTGGTTTTGATTTTTGCAGCACTTAGGGAGTAAGCCCAGGACATTGTGCAATAGGCACATACTCTACCGCTGAGCTGCATCCTGGTCCTTTTTTGTTCGGAGAAAGGATCTCATTAAATTGCCAGCTGGCTTTCAACTTGTGAGGCTGTTGCCTCAGCCTCCTGAGGAGTTGGGATTACAGGAGTATGTCAGCATACCCAGTTCAAGTGCTTTCTTAGAAGGCTTTGTATTTGTTCTTGCCAGATGGTTATGTACATTATCAGTCCTGAACTTCTTTAAATTTACTTTGTGTTTAAGGTTTTATAAATTCAAACTATGGACCTGCATGAGGGATGGGTTATGGTTCTGAATTCTCAGGTGAAAGGAGTTTTTATGTGGTTGCTCCCCCACCCCCTTCTGTTAGAGTCAGAGAAGTTTTCTTCATGGCTCCCTCCGCTTACACCTTGCTCGTCTCTTCCAGTTAGATTATAGCTATTTGGGGTCAGCTTTATGAGTACATCTCCTATTGGATTTTCAACTTTGGTAAATTATTTTCTCCAGTTTCTCTCACTGCTTTTAACCATCAAACTGAAAAGTTTTTGTGTTTATAAAGTTTTATTTTTTTAATCTCACATTATTTTAATACAACATTTAAACATTTATATATGATATTTTAGTTGTATTCAGTTAGAACCTTTGGAGGGCGTTTAATCATTTACACTCATGAGATAAGTCATCTTTCTTATTTGATACTTTTCCTAGTATTTTGAAATTTATTTTGAAAGATACTTTCTAAGATTAACTTACATTTCTACTTCGAAAATCCTTTTGATTTAAACCTTTGCTTTTGCTCATTAGTGGTAGGTAGTAAAAGATTTAAGAATCATTTAAAATTGGACTTTCATCAAAACTGTTTCTTCTGGGCAGTATGAAGTTCATGACCTTCTTAAATGACACTTGGATCTTTTTGTTTTCTTTTTGACACTTGGATTTTGAGTCCTAACTCTCCCACTGTGTCCCCACTTTTATAAATTACTTTTATGAGTTTTTATACTATCCTTCATTAAGATGAGCCTTTTTGTTTTCTTTTGTTTGGGTTTTTTGAGACAGGATCTGGCAGTTTGTAATTAGACTAACTCAGAAGTTGTAATTATTGAATGTGTAGGTGTACTTAACAGCCTTCACTTCTAGTAAGTGACTTGACTTAGAGGATATGTGTTTATGTGTGCAAGAGAGACTGTTTCCTGAAAGGAAACTGTGGTCTCCAGGTCTTTATAATCACAGCGCCTTTAGTCTTTTTGAGCACATGAGCTTTGTCTTATATGGACTGTTTTCTTGAAGCAGTTTCTTGCCAGAAGTAAATGAAGCATCCTGATGAGTCTTTTAAGACTCCATAGACTTTCAGTAATATGGAAAAATTGGATATTTAATCAGGAATGTGAACGTGTGTTTCAGGTGGAGAATTCTAAAGATAATGAAGATAATATTCTACAAAGAGAAGTTCCTGCCAGGCAGTCTCGACGAAGGTTTCGAAAAATTAATTATAAAGGAGAACGCCAAACTATAACTGATGATGTGGACATTAATAGCTATCTTTCTGTGAGTATATTTAGGAAAATTTCATAAGTGTTCCTTAATTTTCATGTGCAGTATCTTTAATTGACCTTTTTTTGGTAGTATCAAGAGGTTAGTCTCTGTATAAGTTTTGGACAGGTAATTATACCTTTATAATTTTTAGCAATACTGCTTCATTGAATTGATTAGAAATACTCTTTCAGTGGGAATTTTGCTTTTATTTAAGTCATGAAAAAAAAACCTTTTTTCTCTGTCTTTTTAAGAAATATTAGTGGAATTTATTGCCTGAAGAGTGTATAGGGTATAGATAAGCATCCAGAAACTCAGGTAATAGGTTCATGGGGAGCTTTTCTCCCTGTATGACTAAAGACGTATAAAAGAAGTAAAAACACAGCAGTTCTTCCCTTGTGATGTGGAACAAATATATATAATGTTTATCAGTGCAGAAATGTACAAGTGTTGAATGTATCTTTTCATATGCAAATATTCAAAAAGAAGCAGATGAAGTATTACTTTTTGTAACAGTAGAAGTGTAAGCTATTTCTTCAGAAATGTTTAATTTGCTTGTTGTAGATAACTTCTTTTTTAGTTTGAAAAATAGCAAAATTAAGGAACAGAGGGTAACCTAAGACTGAACAAATCTATGTGTTTTTTGGTTTTTGTCTTGCTTTGTTGGTTTGTTTGTTTACTGGAGATTGAACGCAGGGCCCTGTGTGGCAAGTGTTCTACCACTGAGTTACATCCCTAGTTCTCCGTGTGTATTTTCGAGCCAACAGGTTCCATAGTTAGTTCCAAGAGATTGTGGTCACCAAAATACAAGAAGTAGGGCCAGGCATGGTAGCACATGCCTGTAATCCCAGCACTTGGGAGGCTGAAGCAGGAGGATAGCCTTGAGTTCGAGGCCAGACTGGACTGCATAGTGAGTTCAAAGCCAGCCGGAACTACACAGTGAGACCCTGTCTCAAAAAAATACAAGAAGTGTGCAACTATTTCTCCTCTGTTTACACGTCTGTAAATGATTATCAGCAGAAAAGGGATATTGATAGCAACAAAATTTTGGCCTTTTGGTTGTCAAAAATAGAACTACAGTCATTCCTTGTTCAGAATAAGAAAGACTTAGGAAGGTGCTTATGTTAGAATTAGATTTAAGGCCCCTTCTAAAGATTTTGTCACATCTGCCTACTTGCATTGATTAAAAGCATTCTGTTTCTGACAGCAAGTAATACCTGGCGCAAAACGCATTGCTGCAGCCACAGGCGCACAAGGGTCACTTCTTCTTCTCATTATTTAACAAATTTTATACCGTGTATTTCGCTATCACTAATCAATGTAAGCTAATTTGTTTTACCTAATTGTGTGTGTCTGTTTGAAAAATTAGAAATTCATTTTCACCACCTATATAACAGTTGATAGGCATTTCATATATTTTTTCTTGTTTTTGTTTTATTTTGTTTCGTTTAAGTCGGGTCTCACTCTGCAGTTCAGGCTGGCCTTGAACTCACTATTTTGCCCACGCTGGCTTTAAACCCATGGTGATCTTCCTGCTTTAGTCTCCTGAGTGCTGAGATTACAGGCATGTGCCACCACACCTATCCTTTTTTTTCCCCAGCCTTTCATATATTCTTTGAGAAAGTTTTGAACATGTCAACAGATATGTAAGTTTGTTTTGATAACTTTTGAGAACAGTTTTTTTTTTTTTTTTTCTTTTTAAGACAGCCTTTCACTATGCAGTTTAGGCTGGTTTTAAACTCACTTTGTAGCCCAGGCTGGCCTCAAACTCATACAATCCTCCTGCCTCAGTCTCCTGAGTGCTGGGAATATAGGTGTGCGCCACCATGCACAGCAACTTTTGAAAATTTAAAAATATAATATTCTTTTTACTCTAAAACCCAAATATATCCTGTCAAAATCCTTGAATCCTTTTAGATGATCTTTTAGACAATTACTCTTAATGGTTATATAATACTCCATTGTAACACTATGCCATAATTTATTTGGCTCCCAGTATTTGGTCATTTAAATTGTTCCTACTCAAATTGTTTAAATTGTTTCTGCTTCTTCAATATTATGTTTTTGATGAACATGGGTTAACTGTACATATTAATGAAGTTCAGTGTGATACTTTAACACTTGCCTGCAGCATTCGCTGATCAAATCCAGCCTCCCTTTATCTACCTTCTGTCAGTGCCCCTGCCTTTCCCAACATACAAAAACAGTATTTTCAGATCAACTTTTTCTTATCTTCTAAATATGGCATACAGAGCATATGGCACTTGTCCTTCTCTGTCTGGTTTATTTACTTAAAGTTAATTAAGCTTATCTGGTTTTATTTTATTAAAAAGACAGGATTCCATTTTCCTTTATGGCTGAATAATAATGTATATATAATCATATGTAGAATTATATATAAAATGATATATATCTCATTTATCTATCCACTCATCTCTTAATTGGTACCTAGGTTGATCCCATAGCCTGTATTATGAATAGTGCCACAGTAAACATGGTGATGTGGTTATCTTTTTCATATGCTTTATTTCCTGGATATATACCCAGAAGTGGGATAGCTGGACTGTATAATATGATAGATCTATTTTTAGTTTTTTTGAGGAACCTTAATACTGTCCTCAATTATGGCTCTGCTATTTCTCATTCTTGCAACAGTGCGTGAGAGTTGCTTGCTTTTCCACATCTCATGAACATTTTGTTTTGGGGGTCTTTTTTATATTAGTCATTCTCACTGGGATGAAATGATACCTCACTGTAATTTTGATTTGCATTTCTTGTATAGCTAATGATGTGGAACCTTTTTTTTTTTTTTGTCTTTTTGAGGCAGGGT
Source organism: Chinchilla lanigera (assembly GCF_000276665.1). NCBI lineage: Eukaryota > Metazoa > Chordata > Mammalia > Rodentia > Chinchillidae > Chinchilla > Chinchilla lanigera. The sequence continues at coordinate 3,022,223 of NW_004955408.1, read as the reverse complement.
CTCACTATGTAGTTCATGCTGACCTTGAGCTCACTTTGTAGCCCAGGCTGGTCTTGAACTCACAACATTCCTCTTGCCTCAGCCTCCCGAGTGCTGGGATTACAGGCATGTGCCACCATGGACCTTCTTTTTTTTTTTTTTTTTTGGTACCAGGAATCGAACTCAGGACCTTTGCGCTTACCAGACAGGTGCTTATGCTGCTGAACTATATCCCCGGCTCCTGGCTGGAACATTTTAAGTACATATTTATGGGCCATTTATATTTCTTCTTCCTCTTTCTCTTCTTCACTAGGAATTGAACCCAGGTCCTTGCCCTTGCTGGGCAAGGTCAGTTCTTTTTATTTTGAGACAGCTCTCACTAAGTTGCTCAGGGTAGCCTGAACTTGAGATCCTCCTGCCTCAGCCTCCCATGTAGCTGGGATTACAAGTGTGTGTAATTCCTGGCTTTGTACTTCCTTTGAGGATATCTTTTAGATCATTTGCCTGTGTCTTTGGACTAGATGGAGGTTTGGGGTGTTTTTTTTTAAGTTTTTTTGAGTTCCTTCTGCCTTCTGGATAGTAATTCTGTCAGGTTTATAGTTGTCAAGGGTCTTTTCCCATTTTATGCCTCATCTCTTCATTCTGGCAGTTGCTCCTGTTGGTGTACAGCAGTTGTTTCATTTGATGTGATCCCGTTTGTCCAATTTTGCTTTGGTTACTTGTGTTTGGGGCTCATAACCTATATTAATGTCCTAAAAATGTTTCCCCTATGTTTTCTTCTAGTCATTTCAGAGTTTCAGGTTTTGCACCTAGGTTTTTTGATCATTTTTATTTGATTTTTATACAGCATGAGTGATAAGATTAAATTTCCATCTTCTCTATATAGATACCTGTTTTTCCCTCCCGCACCATTTAATGAAGAGATTGTCTTTTCTCCAATATACAAGGTTTATAAAAAACTACAGTGAATGTTAAAATATTTTAAAAATCGGTTACAGGAAAAGACATATCATTAATTCCCTTCAAAATACTCCCTCTTCCTTTTAACATACTTAATCCATCATTCTTGCCACTTTTTTTTTTTTTTTTTTTTTGGTACTGGGGATCTAACTCATGACCTCATGCTTCAGCCAGGCAGGCACTGTGTCACTGAGCTGTATCCCCGGCCTTGTTACTTTTTGAAGCCATTCTGGAAATCCTCTTTTGTGAATGACTTTAGTTGCATTGTCGTGGCTGCCATGATGTCCTGAACGATTAAAAACATTTACCTTTGATAGTTATTTTAACTTGGGGAAAGAGCAGATCTGATGCTAGATGCTTTGAATAAAGTGGATGAAGACACACTGTAATGTTTTGGCAAGGCTACCTTTTCATTGGACGGCGCTCACCAGAAGCGTATCCTATTTTTTATCACATCCACTAAAGACATAAAAGAGGATTTCCAGAACTGCTTCAAAAGGTAGCAAGAATGCTGAGATAAATGTGCTCAAAGTGTATGTGGAGGGATATTTTTAAAGGGACCAATGTCAGTGTGTCTTTCCTTGGTATAATTTTTTGTTTAAAAAGATTTTCATCACATTGTGTATATTTTTAGTATCTTTCTTGAGAATCAGGAATACCGGATGCCTGGTATTATTCCTGAGAATCTTAATCCATTGGTTTATGTATCTGTTTTTGTGCCAGTACCATTCTGTTTTTGTTACTACATTATTCTGTAGACATTTAAAATAAGGGAGTATTGTGGTACCTCCAGCTTGTTTTCTTTGTCTAAGATTGCTTTGATTATTCTGAGACTTTTATGCTTCTATGTGAATTTTAAGATTTTTTTTTATTTTGTGAGGAGTGTCATTGTTACTTTGATGAGGATTGCATTGAATCTATAAATCAGGTAGTTTTATTCTCCAATACTATATACATGGGAGGTCTTTCCATTAAATGTGTCTTGTTCAATTTGTTTTCCTTTTTTATTTCTATAATGTTTTGTAATTTTCACTGTAGAGGTCTATCATATCACTTCCTTGGTTAAATTCATTTCTAAGCATTTAAATTTTTTTTTTGTTAGTAGCTATTGTAAATGATATTGCTCCCCTGACTGTTTTCAGCAAGTTCATTATGGTGTACAAAAACAATGATTTTTGTATGTTCGTTTCGTATCCTGCAGCTTTACTAAATTCATTAATCAGTTCTAATAGTTTTTTAGTGCAGTCTTTAGGCTTTTCTATGTATAAAATCATATCATCTGCAAATAGGGCTAATTTCATTTTCTCTCTCACTATTTCGATGGTTTTTCTTTCTCTTGCCTGATTGCTCTGGTTCAAACGTCAAAAACCCTATTTTATAAGACTGATAAGAAGGGATATCATTGTTGGGCGAAATGCTGAAAGCATCTGCTCCTTCAGTATGATATTGGTTATGTATTTGTTGTGTGGAGCCTTTATTACGTTAAAGTACAATTCTTCTATACCTAATTTGTTTGTGGTTTTTATCATAAAGTGATGCTGAATTTTATAAAATGCTTCCTTTTTTTGGCTGGGCGTGGTGGCGCATGCCTGTAATCCCGACACTTGGGAGGCTGGGGCAAGAGGATCGTTGTGAATTCAAAACCAACTTGGGCTACAGTGTGAGCTCAAGGCCAGCCTGAACTGCATAGTGAGACCCTGTCTCAAAAAGACAAAAAACAAAAACAAAAAATAAATGCTTTTTTTGCATCAACTGAGATGATAATTTTATCTTTAATTCTTTTGATATGATGTAGTATTACGTTTATTCATTAACTTATGTCAAACCATCCTTGCATTTGTGGTACAAATCCAGCTTAATCATGGTGAATGATCTTTTTCATGTGTTGTTGGATTATATTAGTATTTTACTGAGAGTTTTTTGGAATAGTTTGAGAAAATTGACATTAGTTCCTAGAGGTTTGGTAAAATTCAGGGAAGCTACATAGTTCTGGGGCTTTCTTTGTTGGGAGATTTTTTTGTTTTTTACTGATTAATCTCATTACTTGTTATTAGTCTATGTCCTCATGGTTAAATTTTTATAGATCAGTTTATTAATTTATAAATAATATACTTAGATTTTCTAATTTGATAGCTGATAGTTTTTCTTTTTTTTTTTTTTTTTGGTTTTTCTCCGGTACCGGGAACCGAACTCACGACCTTGCGCTTGCCAGGCAGGCGCTTTTGCCGCTGAGCTAAATCCCCAGCCCCAGCTGATAGTTTTTCATAATCTGCAGTGATCAGGTGTAATGGTATCAGTTGTGATGTCTATGTCTTTTTTTTTTCTTAATAGTCTAGCTCTAAGTTTGTTGATTTTATCATTTAAAGAAACCATTTCTTCATTGCATTGATCTTTCATATAATTTTAAGTCCTGTTATTTATTTCTGCTCTGATACATACTGTCTGTTTCCTTGTACTACTTTGATTTTGATTGGTTCATGCTTTTCTAGGTCCTTGATCATACCAACTACAGATGCATCATTTGGTTGTTTGAAACCTTTCTATTCGCTTGTTGTAGCCACTTACTGCTATAAACTTTTCTTTTAGTAATGCTTTTTGCTATCTCCTATAAGTTTTAGTATGTTGTGTTTCCATTTGTTTTGAGGAAATTTTAAAACTCACCTTTTGATTTCTTCAGTGACCTAGTGTTGAAAGTATATTGTTCAGTCTCCATGTACTTATATAATTGCTAAGGTTTCTTTTGTTGATTTTTCTGTTTTAATTACATAGTTATCAGGAAAGACAAAGATTTCATTTTTTTAAATTTTATTTTTAGAGGTAAAAGAACCAAAACATATTAACAAACACAGAGACATAAATGAAACAACATAAAAACAAAATAGACAATACAGAATTTACTATGGAGACAGTATGATGTTTACACATGTGAGATTTACTTTACTTATGAGTATGGTCTCTCATGGCAACCATTTACCTATAAAAGCCTCACATTTATCTTTCTTTATAGCTGAGTAATATTCCATTATATAAAAATACCACAGATTTTTTATCCATTCCTCAGTTGATGGGCACTTGGGAGGCAGAGACAGGAGGATCACTGCAAGTATGAGCCCAATCTGAACTACATAGTGAGACCCTGTCTCAAAAACCAAAAAGAAGAAACTATCAAAGTGTTATTTATAGTGGTTGTACCAGTTTACATTCTTCTGGTTATCTGAGAGTGACCATTGTTCCTCATCTTCATTTGATATCAGATTTCATTAATATTATTTTTTAAATCCTAATGTCTTAAGGAAGAACAGGTTTATTTAGCTCAGTTTGTGGAGGTTTCAGGCCATACTTGGCTGGGTCCATGGCAGACTGGCACATGGCACAGGGCAACAGTTCATGGTGGTGGAAGATAGCAAAAGCAACAAGAGCAAAGGGTTGAGGGACAAGCCTCTTTTCCTCCCTTATATTGTAAGCAGGCCGTCCTCACCCAGGGGGCCTGTAGCACTCACACCATCTCACACCCTTCTCTTGCACAGGCTCAGGATGAATACAAAGTAAGCACCCTGGCTCCCTGCTGAGTCACATAGTTAACCTTCTAAACTTTGCACATTATGCCGGATGTGGTGGCGCACGCCTGTATTTCCAGCACTCGGGCAGCTGAGGCAGGAGGATCGTTGCGAGTTCAAGACCAGCCTGGGCTACAAAGTGAGCTCAAGGCCAGCCTGAACTGCATAGTGAGACCCTGTCTCAAAAAGACAAAAAAAAATGTAACTTCTCACATTGACACAGCGAACAACATCCGAGAGCAGAAAAGGCAGGTCCTTTCCACCCCAGGATGTAGAACTGCTGAACTGCTTAGCCAAGCCTCTGGACTCCTCAAGTTGACACAGTGCATCAACCATAACAGTGTCTTTCTGGCAAAGTCCTGCTGAGTTTCCAAGACTCCATTCATCCATGGCCTTTTTAAAACAGTTCTTCTCTTGGGGTTGGGGAGTGGGGGGGGTACTATACTGGATATTCAGCCCATGGACTTCACACTCAGCTACATTCCCAGACCTTTTTTTGTTGTTTTTTGTTTTTTGTTTTTTTTTTTTTTTAGTAAATTGGGCTCATACTATCTATGATCCTGCTTCAGCCTCCCAAGATTCTGGGGTCACAGGCATGCGCTGCTGTGTGACTCCATGACCTCTTTGGAGAAGCCTTCTCTGTCTGACATCTCCGTTCATAGAGTATACTTCTCTTCATTGGGTCCATATGATGTTACATGTACTTACAGGTAGTGTATGCATATGGTTCCACTCTATTCTGAGGATATCAGAAAACAAAGTTAATACCTTATTTAAAAATTTCTAAATGCTTATACATATTTTGTTATAAAGCTAATTGCTTTATTTTGAAAAGCATTAAGCATCTGAACATTTTCAGATATAGTGAGTTGAATTTTTACTGTTGATACATATGTAGAAATAAATCCTAAAAATTAAGCCCAGACCATGAAGAGTAAAACATCTTGATATCACCAAGGTCAAGCCCAAAATTTGCCTTTATTTGAACTGAAGTGAGTCTTGGAAACATCACACATCATTTATATTTTTATAAAAATATGATTGGGCCAAATATTAACCTGCACATTCTTCAAACATTTAAAAACTTGGTGCTTAGGAACTTCATTTATGGAATGTAAATACAGTACTTTAGTACACTACTTTTTATATTCTCAGGCACAGAATGAGCCTCTAACCTTCCTTCTTCACCGTATGTGCAAAGATGGAGCCAGCCAGCTGTTCCTAAAAGAACACCTGGAGAGAGGAACTTCCTCGGTAGCATTATTATAGTTTGTGGTTTTAAATTTGAAGGACTCGCTTTTTTTCAGAAACCACCCCCCCACACCCTCGTGGCTATGATTTATTACAGGGGAAGGATACAGAGCAGAATCGGCAAGGGGAAAAGGCTTGTGAGACAAACAACTGTGGAAAATAGGCAAAAGCTTAGAAGAGTCCCCACCCATTTGAGTCACATGGGATATTCTTAATTCCTACAGCAACAACTTGGGACAACACGTGTGAATTGTTACCTATCTAGGAAGCTTATTAAAGACGTGGTGATCAGTGTTTTTATTGGAAGTATGTCACGTAGAAGCCTTTTGCGTGCCATGTACCAGAATTGCAGACTCCTTGAGGGAAAGCAGGTGTTCCCATAAACCATACTGTTTGCGTGAACACTTCGATTTGCTTGAACTTTACTTGTTTTCTATCTCATCTTTTGTTCTGGGATAGTGTGACGGGTGGTAGGCATTCTGTGACAGCCTGCAATCTATTCTTAGCGATTATGTTCACACATTACTCATGCAGCAAGCACCTCTTTCTCAGTTGGTACTTCTGTGGATATACCTTTTGTTTCCTGCTTTCCTGCAGTGCTCCGTGCTTTGTTGGATGTATAGTGTACTTACAAAGATTAAGATACACTTGTCAGTGTAGCTAAAGAAGAGGTGGTTATTAGGACATCAGATCATTTATGGGTTTACACTGAATAATGGTTAGATACTCCCACTTGACCACGAGTGTGACCTCCTACAGTTTTCAGCAGAAGGTGTTTTGGGTTTTTTTTAATGGATTCGTGTGTGTGTGTGTGTGTGTGTGTGTGTGTGTGTGTGTGTGTGTGTGTGTAGTTTATTCCTGTGGTAAGAGAAGCTCGTCCTCTGCCTATTAATGAGAAACTAGAAGACACTAGTCCTAACATGTTATTACGGAGAGAGCTTCGTGGATCACCAGTGAAGAGTTCAAACATTTATTAAAATCAAGTCAGAGGAGATACAAACAGGCCTGTTGCATCAGTTGTCACGAAAATTTAGAGTTTAAACTATATGAAGAAACTGTCCACATTTGTGAACTTTATATTTGTGGGGTTGATCTATCCTGATCTTTTTTTTAGGCTTGGTAGTAAATACTTGTAGATAATATAATAAATAAACAATGGTCTACTACTTCTAAACTCCGGAAGTTTGTATCTAGAGAGTTTGCTATTCTGGTTTGTATGTAAGACACTGAGTGGTGATCATACTTCTCCTGAGAAACTTGGAATCCTACCTGTGAGAATCTCACCCAATCTACAGTCCAGAGTTCTCTAAACAGGTGTTGTATGCTTTGGGATAATTTCTACCACAAAGTCAAGGTCTTCCTCTTTGTGTTCATGCATGTCTAGTATCTCCAAGCACAGTTGTGCCCTCTGTTTTTCTTCTGGAAAATAAGTTTTTGATGGAAGGTTCTTATACCTAAGTTAGAGGGTTGTGAGTCCATGGATAGTGAAAGAAAAAGCTCTGGAGTGATATAACTAAAAATAAACGGACAAATACAGGTTTTAAGCATATTTTAAAAAAATTTTTGTGAAAAAAATTTTCATTTTAGAAATGTAGAATAAATAAAGACTATTTAAGGAAATGGTTAAAATCCCCAAAACAGGAGATAATTAGTATTGCTGATGATACTTGAATGTATCGTTTGATTAATTCTGATTTTTTTTTTCTTTTTTTGAGGCAGGGCCTTGCTATGCAGTTCAGGCTGGCCTTGAGCTCACTTTGTAGCCCAGGCTGGTCTCGAACTCGCAACAATCCTCCTGCCTCAGCCTCCCGAGTGCTGGGATTACAGTTGTGTGCCACCATGCCCTGCTCAATTCTGATGTTTTTAACTAATCTAGATAATACTGAATATTTAGTTAAATAGCTTGCTTTTTTATTTCTCACATAACTAAAATGTTCCCGAAATACTATTTTTAATATTATTATGCTATATGGGTGTATCAGAGTATTGTCATGCAGCTTTCAATTTTTCCCGTTATAATTTTTCTGAATAAATCTGTATATGACTGGATCATGTCTTTAGGATTGTTTCGTAGAAATTAAATTGGTGGGTTAAATGTATGAATTATCTTCAAGGTTTTGTATAAATACTGACTACTGTTTACTGGTCATTTTTTAAAGACTATCTTTATGGTTCCCTGTGCATGACCTTGAAGAGTGCTGGGCAGAGGGGAGCAGGGCACATCTCTCTGGGTGCCCCCCCATATGGCACTGATTCATAGGATTTTCACAGGGAATCAGAATCAGATTAGTCATACTTAAAATACTTCACACAGTAATAACTAAAGAGAGCTTTTTTGATGATTGTTTAAAGCAGCTCAGATAGTAATATTTACCAGTGATCTAAGCAATGATTTGCATTGGCATTCAGTTAAAAGGGAAAAACAACTACTCAGGCATAACTGATAAATTAATGCTGATTGTTACCACCTTTTCATTTGATTTGAAATGTGTTGATTAGCAGAACTATAATCCATATTTGGCTTTTACAGAACTAGGAAATTCAGTATTTAAAGTTACAAAAGTGGCTGAGTGTGGTAGCGCGTGCTTGTAGTCCTAGCACTAGGGAACTGAGGCAGGAAGATCACTGCGAGTTCAAGGCCAGCCTGGGCTAGAAAGTGAAGTCAAGCCAGCCTGAACTGCATAGTGAGACCCTGTCTCAAGACAACAAAAATAAATAGTTACAAAAGTGATACAAATGTAAGCTTGAATGTAATCCAGGAATTTATAGGGATGATATTTGTGATAGTTTAATTTTCAAATGAGATTTTCTTGCCATGATTGCATATAGTTTCCTATATTATTAAATTGTATCTTTAAAGAAATTAATATATTTTAAAACTGTACACTTACACGTAGTATATAACGTACTTGACTGACTTCTGTGTGTGCAGCATGTACTACTTGTGGTGTATGAAGATGCTTGTTAAACTGCGCAGTGTAGAGGAAAGTAGAAGCATGGTGGTGTCTTTTATTGTTCTTCAGTTTTACTGACTCTAATTATAGAAGCTTACATCACCTTAGTTGATAACCGCTTCTCTCACCCTCTTTGCTTTTTTTTCTTTGATCACTCCCTAAGGTTGGATCATATTTCATGGTGCATGTGTCCTGCTGGTGGCTTTGACAGAAGGTTTTTTTTTTTTTTTCGGACAGTGCAGAGGTGGCCAGTTACTGGACATAGATGACAGTACGCTGAAGCCAACTGTTTCTTAACAATAGAATAGGGAGAGATTTTTCTATAGCTTCCCCTTCTTCAGATAGGCTAGGAATAGATAGAATAGGTAGTTTTAAGGCAGGAACTCCTGAGGGGGCACTGGTAATTAGAGTTAACTATGTCTGATAAGTACAGAGATTCACTTCAGATGTTCATGCTAACATGGGCGGGGGAGGGGTAGTAGAAACGCTTTCTCTGTTGCTTTAGAAGAGATTCTATATTACCTTTGACTATTACAATAAACATCACTTCTTCATTTAATTTTTAATTCTTAAAAGGATTAAAATGGTTTTGTTGTTAAATTAATACATTTCACGTGTCTGTTTCAGAGACAAAACACTTCTAAGTACGAGACAGAAATGAGTAACCTGTTTCGTTTTAAAGTGCAGTGCAGAATATTTTTTTGCTCCTGGTGTTTTTAATTTGGCTTCTGTAAATTGTGATTATAAAGTTTCACTGTGCAGATGGGGAATAGATTGCACAACTAAGCTTGAAATTAGTATAAATCTGGTTTCTGTTATTGTTGGTTTTTTATTTTGATGATGTCTGCAGTGTATATCTTCTGATAGCTTACCTTTATTCATGGTGACCTTTAATTCCCCTTTTTTTCAGTGTTGTTCCTTACTGAAATAAAAGATGCATTTATGATAATTTAGTAACTATCAGAACTTATATTTGTTTTTATATCATATAATTTCAAATATTACAGTGTATATTTTTGTTTATAGTTAGCACAGTTAATGTAAATTGTAATAAAAACATTTTATAATGCTTTTTATAAAATCAGCACATAATATAATAATGCAAAAAGGTCTTTTAATGCCTAGAAATTTTGTCGATATGGCTTAGCATTTCATATAAAGGGGAGACAGATTCAGCAGCGTCCTGTGGTGATGACTCTAGACAGTGTAGATCAGGGCAGTCTCCCTTGTTGCAATCACTTCATTTTAATTGGTAATGAAAGGTGATAAAATTTTAAATATGATGCAAGTAAAAAATAGTTTATTCACCTAATCATCTGCTTGTTATAAGCCACTGAGCATTTAAAGAATGTTCATTTCTTCCTTTAGTAATAAAAGGTTAAATCATTATTTCTGTATTGTAGTATTCTCAGAATGCTGGTGGATTCATATACTGAATTTAAAATTTGGGCTTTTTCTTCTTGCGGTATTGTTAGACAGGAGATTTTGCATGATAAGTTGAGTATACAATTTCTAGAATAGCAAATATTGTGAGATGATTGGTAGAACAATGAAAAAGATGATGTCATCTTCACTTACAAGCCAAACCGAAGGCAAGGAGAGTTTTGTTCCTTTATTGAGGTGATGTATACTACAGTAGGTCTAACATATGGCATTGTGGATTGCATTTCACATACCAAGCAGCAGTTTTTTAAAGCAACTAGGAGGTAGCTGCTGTCTCCCTTGCTCAGCTCGAGGTCCTTCTTTGTGTGGTGTCAGTGTGATTTATATAAAAAGGGGATGAGATGCCCATAGGGCTTTTGCTTTTTTATTTTGGCTATAATTTCTCCTACTAATACTGTACATGAATGTAGTTATTGCCTGGCATTAAAACTTAAATATGCTTGAGTTCTCTTAACTAATTTTTATGTGGAAAATATTTGTCTTTTAGAAATTTATCTTTAACAGAAGTTTGTCTTCACTTATAAAGTGCCTTGCATCATTTCTATTTTTAAAATGATTAATGATTAATATATTTAATTTATACTTAAATATGAAATGTTTTTAAAATTTTAACACATATATCATTTATTTGAATTAATTGAAATAAAATGTTTAGTGCTTAAAATCAGCCTGTACAAATATGTCTTGTTTTACATCTTAAAGACTAGTCATCTCGGGGCTGGGGATTTAGCTCAGCGGCACAGCACCTGCCTGGCAAGCACAAGGTTGTGAGTTCGATTCCCGGTACTGGAAAAAAAGCAAAGCAAACAAAAAAAACAAAACAACAACAACCAAAAAAAAACAAACTAGTCATCTTCTACTTATATTTGTGAGATTTAATTTTATATTTAAATGTAAATTGTGTGTGTCTTTTGAAATTGTTGCTGAAAACATAATTGTTAGGTTTCATGGAAACCTCAGTTTGTAAATAGTCACATATTTTGACAGTCTTTTTTCATGGTAATACTAAATTTTACTTAAATTCTAGTTCTATAAGTAGCATTATAGTCCAGATTGAGAGCATATTATTGTACAGAAAGTGGCTCAGATTTTGCCCAAGGATACTGAGGAGCTCATTTCTTTGCACTTGAGAAGGTACTACTTCTGAGTCAGTGGAGTCCTCTTTTAAAACACTTGTCTCTCAGGTAGTATCTCCTTTTATGTTATATGTCTGTCTCTCTCCAAAATCAAATTATTAGGTAAATAAGGAAAACTATGTTACTGTTATTCTCATACTTTTGCTACCTGGTAGTGCGACTGTATTTTACTGTTGGAAAGTATGTCTTACTTTGGCCATTGGGAGGCACTGCTACAAGCTTAAGTCCTTAGGTGGAGGTATCTGCAGTAGTTGCGTTGTGTGTGGCAGAAAGGTGAAGAACAGGGGTGGGTATTGTGGGGGGTTTTGTTTTGTTTTGTTTTGTTTTGTTTTAGATGAGAGAGGGTGTGGCATAAGTTAAAATTGTTTTCTGTGATTTATAAAGAAAAATGGACCGGTTTACTTCAAGTCCACACTCACACTGAAAGCAGATTCCTTTCTGAGTTTTGCTGGCTTTCTCTTTCTAGGAACTGAGCACCGGGCTGCAGGAAAGTACCATGTTGTATATATTACTCTTTGTCAGAGGAGTTGGTGTGTGCTGCAACTGTTCTGCTTGTGATTTTTTTCAGCTTTTACTTATAAAGTAAAATCCGGTTTTTATTTGAATTTGCTAGTATAAATCTTAGTTCCAGTGTTTATGTTTTTGATGTTAAAGTAAACTCAAACATACCCCTCTCGGGATAGTTATTTGATAAAGAGCAGCTTTTGCCGCAGAAACCCCTGAATTAGTAGGATTACAAAGACACACGTGATATCTGAGATCTAGACTCCCCTATGTATTTGAAATGCAATAGTTATCTTACTAGAGCTAATTATTTTCCTTGGGAGGACAATGTTGTGTTAAATTTGAATAATAATATTAGAAAATATAGCTTCTCGGTGTGCAAAATTAATGATCAAAAATGGATTTTAAAAACTGAAATAGAAAGGGTGCTTTAAGCCAGCCCCTCCCCGCCCCCCCGATAGAATTTAGCTTGCTCACATGTCTTATGGAAGGGTGTGTTTTTTCAATAAATGGCTCTTTGGGCTACATCTGCAGATACAGTAGCCAATTGATCTAATGCAGTTTCTAAAGGCTTTCTGTACAGGTGATGTCATCCTTTTAGCTCTATTCTCCTCCCACTCTCTTTCCTTCTTATTAGATATTTCATCTTACTGCAGAGCATAGAATCAATAGGAGCTTCTCCTTAGGGAGCTGCTGTGAAACAGGGAAGGACAGTAGGAACTAAGGCGATGCTAACATGTAATCTTGCTTTAGCAAAAGATGTGCTTTGTGTCACACCGTATATAAATTTTTAACCAGAAAAGCCAGACTTAGATCAGCAGTGCTGTCTTACTGATGGATTGGAACAAGAAGCACTACTGCAGAGCTGTAAATACTGCATGCGAGAAGAGAAAATAATTTGGATTTTGGAGATTTTCAGGCATCCTACAAGGCAAACCTGTTAAAGCATATGTCTTCTAGCTACCACTTTCTTAATGCTTGATTTTTTAAACGCCTGGTGATTAAGAATATAAAGAAAAAACTTTATTCTTCAGGATTCAGTATTCTGGTTTGCTTCTGATACGGAAGAATCACTGCAGTGCTCTCCCTACAGAATGAAATAAGTTGAAGAATAAACAAAGCTGTATTGCTGAGGAGGAAGGTTTCGCAGAATTCAGGAACACAGATTTGGTGCATGTTGCCTTATTTGCTTTGATTGAGACAGTATTAACCGTTGTGCTGCCACTGCATGTCTGTGCCAGGTGCCTGAGGATGCATGTAAATGTATGTGCTGAGCCAGAAGTCTGGGTGTCTTTATTTACTGTGGTTTGCTTGTTAAAGTGACTATTTTAAAGAAAACTGTTAGTTATTTAGACCACTACTCTTATACTCCTGGAACCTCCTGATTTCAGTTTGTAAAGGGTTTTGGAAAAGCTGCCTGCATATAACACTTCAGTGGTGTATGATTTGTAAAAAGAAACTTAGTGTCTTCTCAACATACACATCGCTGTGGCTCTCCTTTGAAAAAGAAACTAGCCTTTCCAGCCTAGGAAATGGCTTTTCTTGTTCGCTGTTATGCCAATTGTCTTCAGCCATGGGCCTCCAAAGTAAGTAATTGTTACTTTCTTTGAGATTAATACACCCCAGTTATTAAATTTAGATTGTATTTTGAATGATAAATGAGCTTCATTGATCATTTTATTTTCTAAACTTTAAAATCAGAACTACAGAGCAGTCTAAAAAGCTTGTTCTCATTGTCATTTTGTTTTTAATTTACAAAATAAACTCTAAAACATTCTAATGTAACCTCTGAGATGATGTGAAAATTGCTTTTTTATTATTTGTAGACTTAAAATGTAGTGCATTTGAGGCATAGTCTCTTTGGACAGAATTATCATTTGGTTTTGACTATTTCTGTACTTATCTGTGATATACTCTTAAAAAATAAATTTTATTGCTTCATTTCCTTAATGAAATACACCTTAGTTGGTGTATTTAGCTATATTAATCTAATCATTAGCTTATACATTTCTCACTAATATGGTACTATCAGATAAGTTACAATTGAATTGTGCTATTTTATGAAGACTAGATGATTATTAAATAGTAAAGTATCATGAAGAAAATACTATATGAAAAGTTCTTATGTAGAAATAAATATTGTTCCTAAATAATTCCAAACCAGTAACAGATTGTCAATTAAAAGCAGACATTTTAACTCTTTAAATAACAAAATGCTACACAGACCACACTAGGCTGTTAGAAAATATACACTGTAATTTAATGAATTGTTCATATTAACTATGACAGCTGCAATTTGATGCTGCTCAAGTTATCTTTTGTTTTGTCTGAATTTCAAAAAAAAGTGAATTTTTAGTTTGTTTTGTAAGGCTAAGTATTTTAGAAAATGCTTGAATTGTAATATTGACTTTACTAACATTCTTCATGGTTCTCTTGAATAGAAATAGGCACAATAGAGGCACTTCTTAGGGACGTCTGAAATCCTGTCTTTGTTTAAAGGTTTCTCTATGATGGTGACTAAGGAAGAAATGCTATGACAGCATCACGGTATAGTGTTATTTAGTCTAGCTCATTGCGTGTGCTCCTAAGGGTTCTTTTGGAAGGACATTTAAATTCACCGTTCACTTGGCAAACAGCTGATTATAACGTAAAGAGATGGAAAGAAGCCCAGGTATACGGTTTATTTCTGCTGTTACCTGCACATAGAAAGAGGATGGCCTCATTAGTACAAATGCCACCTGTGGGGCCCAAGCATGGTTGATAGCTTGATAGAGGTACTGCTAACCTTTAAGACTGTGTGGAAGGGAAATGGGTGAGACCAGGTAAACTTCATAGAAAATTAAAATGAGATCTAGGGTATTTTTAAGATTATTTAAAAAACCCTTTTAATCCAAGATTTAACAATATAAAAGAATCAAAACAGGATTATAAAGACCAGATTTTAAGCTTTATTAAATGGCAGCAGATTTAGCTGAGTAGAGTTCCGAGATTTGTGCTTTTACTGTGTAAATTAGATATTTATGAATATGTGCCCCTTTCCCATTTCCCCCCTCTCATGTTACTATTAATGAAATTTTAACTGTTATTTGTGATTAAACACATTAAACCTCTTAAATTTTCATACTGCTTTGGGTTTTCTAACACAGTTTACTGTTTCAATTTTTATTTAATGATTCGTGTATATTGCCCATGCTACTGTCTGTGTTTTTTCTATCCTTGGTGCTGTAAAGTTCTACCATGGGTTGTCTGATGTTATGTTTCCCCTTTTGATACTTCAAGGGTTCTCTCCAGGTGAAGATTCTTGTTTGCCTTCAGTTGTGAGAATTTTGTTACCTTTTAAAAATTGCAGTTCCTTCATTTTCTGTAGTCTCTTCACACCTTTGAAGTCTGGGTCTGCTGGTAATGTCTTTGAACGTTAGTTTCAGTTTGATTTTTTTTTTTTTTAATGGTGCTTGTTTCTAACTACATGCCTTTTTAAAAAAACATGTTTACATGTTATGGATACTATTCTTTTTCCTTATTTTGTTAGCTTTTTCAAGTGTAAATTCTTACTTGTTTTTTGGATTTCTTTCAGAGGATTAGTTTTCCTCAAGGAGTTTTTAGTTGGGAATTCACTTTCTTTATCTTTTAGGGTTGCTGTGGCCAGGAATATAGCTCAGTGGCATAAGCGCCTGCCTGGCAAGTGCAGGGTCCTGAATTCGATCCCTGGTACCAGAACAAACAAAAGTAAAATGTTAGGGTTGCTTTGATCGAGATGACTATTTTGGTGGAAGAGGTATTACCACTTGGACATTTCTTTTCCTTGTTTTAGGTATTTTTTTTAGTGACTGGTCATTAGAGGATATATGCACAGCTAAATCTGCAGGCCATTTCTTGGCCCTTACTTTTACCCATCCACAGCATCTGACAAAGCTGGTCTCCCTCCTTAACAGTTTCTTCAGAATCAAAGTCTTTGCCATGGCCTTGATCTCTTCCTTTCCCTGCTCCCACTTAGGCCCTGTAGCTCCCTCCAACCACTCTGATTTTCTTACTCTTAAAAGTTGACAAGCATTCTTACATGGATTTTCTCTTTTCTCAGAAAGTCTGTCTGCACTTACTTTTAATGAACATTAGTTGTGAATATATATTCAGAGCATCTCTACATTTTTGGAAATATCAGAATGGAAAGAAACAAGTTTTAGAATTGAAAAACTCTCTGGGCATAGTGGCACACACTTGTAATGCCATCACGCAGGAGCCCGAGACAGGACGAGTGCCATGAGTTGAAGGCCAGCTGGGGCACATAGTGAGTTCAAGGCCAGCATGTATAGCGAGACCCTGTCTAAAACAAATTGAAAAACTCTTAATACTTACTAATTGGGTCATTTAACAACATTCCCCCAACTTTTATCTTTTAGAAAATGATGAAGAGTGCGCCATATTTCCGCTATAGTTTCTCATGCCTCAAGCACAGAGATTGGCTCGTGTGTACACCCCAGGCTACTAAGATTAAATGCAGCTATTTCCTCTAGAGTTTCTGAAAAAATTTGGACTTTGAATAAAGTGTACTCCACCCAGATTTTTAGATCTTGAAATCTATTTTTAACTCTTTCCCACTGTTAGCTGACACTTGTATGTGCATCACACTATACAGACCTAGAAGTTCCTATATAGTTCTAGTTGCTTAGATTTTTTCCCTACTGATTAAATCTAAAGCCTTTGCACTAAACCTACCCCTTTTAATAAATTTTTTTTATTTTGAGACAAGAGCACACTAGGTTGCCCAGGCTATGCTGCTCAAACTTGTGCTCCTCAGTCTAGTGGTGTGTGTTTATTGATCTCATTTTGCAGTACTGCGTACTTAAACCAGGGCCTTTGCACTGAGCTTCATCCCCAGCCCTTGTTTTTTTGTTGTTTTGAGACAGGGTCTCACTAAGTCACTTAAATTCCCCAGGCTGGGCTCAAGCTTGTGATTCTCTTGTCCGTCTCAAAGAATGCTAGGATCGTAGGCACTCACCACCACACCTGGCTCACTTTTAATTTTACAAGGTCTTTATCTTCTTGTGCCTTGACTGTCTTATGCCTCATTTGTGTGGTTTTCTTTTATCACATCTTCTGTGTTTCTAATAATCTTCTTTAAAAAAATAAATCTTTTCAAGTCGCTTTCTTAAAATGCTTTAGTGACTTAGTACAGTAAAGGTAAGCACCCAAAAAAAGTTCATTCCATCATCCCCCGCCATCCTTCTCTAGATCCCTATCTGAGGTGTGCTGGTTTGGTTACAGTTTCTGAGTGCATCATGTTCATCAAACTTCTAGCCTCATGTTGTTCAGCAGAAACATAATGTAAAAGGGAAATAGGTAGTTATTTTTAATATGTCTGCTCTATCTAAAATATTATTTTATCATGTAATAAAAATACAATTACTGATGAGATTTTTTTTATACCAAATCTTCTAAATCCAGTATGTATTTTATACTCATGTGTAAGGCTAGACTAGCCACTAAGTTACTGAATTGCCTAGACTGGACTCAAATTTATTATCCTGCCTCAGCCTCTCAGAGTACTGGGATTACAAGCATGCACCACAACACTTGTCTGAAGACTTAAGTTTTGAAACTTGCAGTAGAACCTGGAGCATTCATGTAACGTTACTGTCACGCCACACGTGCCTACAGTCATGCCAATCAAGATTCAAGTGATCTCCACACCTTCTTCCCTCCTAAGCTGAAAGTATCTTCATGACCCTGTCTTGACCTAGGATTAATTATCTACTTCTGAGTATTTCTTGATTGGATATATGAGCTTACCCTAAAACTGTTTGCCCTATAAATACTTCTTGATTGGAAATACAGGATTATCTTAAGGCATTATTTGTTACATTGATAGGATGCAAATGAGAATGTTGGAGAAAAATAAATTTGGAGACTATCATGAAACGTGTTTCTTTTATTGTGGGATTTCTTGAATCCCATAAATGTGTATATTGTAAAGAATACTGTAAAGAGGTAAGGGGCACGAAGAACAGCATTGTTTTCTAACTTATTCCACTATAAAAGGCTTTCATTTACTTAAATTTGGCAATATACTCATGAATTTCATTTCCTGGAATAGTATTCTAGAGTATGCAGCTTAGGAGGTGTTACGCTATGTGAAATACTGAATGTGCCTATGCTGAAATTTAATCTGTTCAGATATCCATGGAAACCTGAGCGGAAGTGATAGTGTTAAAAAGTAAATATATTCATTCATTCATTTATTCCATAAATACTTGATGAGCAGACATTTTGTTAAAGATAGGCATCACTGTGACAGACCCTTATTTGATACTACAAGGAGGGAGAGGGAATAGTTACATGATTATACTGTATTACATCATATCATATTATGTATATTTTTAAGAGAAGTACATGAGTTTCACTTTTAAAGGAGTGGAATGAAAACACAAATACTTCACCTCACATGTATTTCTCATCTTGTCGCACAGGTCTTTACCTCGGTGGTTATTTTTTGTTGTTAACTAATTTATGTCCCTTTCTACCCAGTTTCTGTTGCTTGTACATTAAATATTCTTGGCTCTACTATAAATACCAAGTGTATTAGTACCTAGGTTCTCAAAACATTACCGTAAAACACACTTTTGAATATTACTCCTTTTGCATCGTTAGAAAAGGCAAAGTGTGGCGCTGTCTGTGCAGCAACCCATAGATGCTAAGAATATGGAATTCTAGCACATTTTTAAATGGAAAATAAGCGAAAACCACCTGCACATGCACACACGTACACGTGTGTGTTTATATTTGGTTTAGTTTTGAAAATTCAAGTTAAGTATTTATAGAAATCATAGAAGAGCTGGTTGTAGTGCATGCCAGGAGTTCAAGCATTTGGGAGGCTGCAGCAGGAGGGTTCTTGAGCATATAAGTTCAAGACCACCTAAGGAACATAGCAAGACCCTGTCTTCAAAAATAACAAAGAAAAAAAATAGAGGAATACTTCCTCAATAAGAAAATAAAACATTTCAACTAGACATTGCAGATAAGGTAGTTTCTTTTATATCATCAGCTTTCTTCTTTAGATAGTACCACTATTGATTGCTATATATTCTCCCAGATCTTTTCCGCCAAAGCTAACTGGGTAATATGCCTAGGAAACATATAGTAATATTTTGTGCTTTAAAAATCAATGGTATCTTTTATGTTTGTCATGAGACTTGCTTTTTCAATCAGTATGTTGTCTTGGAGACCTGTCAAGGTTTAAATGTATAGATCTGTCTAACTGTTTGCTAACACATTTGGCCCTTCATTTTCACAGGGTGATTACACATCATCTATGTATTCAATCAACCAAGGATCAAAAATATTTTAATAAAAAACTATATCTGAACATGTACAGACTTTTCTCCGTTGTCATGATTCCCTAAACAAAATAGCATAATAACTGTTCACACAGCATTTACGTTGTATCAGGTAGTATAAGTCATCTAGAAATGATTTAACTTGTACTGGAGGATGTAGGTTGATTTTATGCAAATACTGCACCATTTTATATAGGGAATTTGGGTTATCTGTGGATTTTGGTATCTGTAGGAGGATCTTAGAACCAATCCCCTATAAATACTGAGGAACTGCTGTATTCTGTAGTACTCTTCTAATTGTCTAGCTATTTTATTGTTGCAAGCACTGCTGTAGTGAAATGTCCTTGTGCATTCCTCCTTATGAATCTCTTTGCTTTAGCATAGATACCCAAAGAATTATACTGCTATATATTTTAAATCTAAATTTATCTTACTATTGGGTGCTGTGAACTTCCTGCATAATATCAGAAAACAACTTAATCAGAAAGATACATGGTGTTACCGTCAGGCTTCCTGGGTAACATATCCAGCTCCCCTGATTCCTAGCTATGCAATCATAGGTAAATAAGCCTTGGTGTTCTGTTAATGGGCTGTACTGATAATATCTACCTTATCTGGTTATAATCCGTATAAAAGGCATGTAAGATATATTTGCTACAGTTCACATATTCAGTATATGTAAGAAGCACTCAAAAGTTAGCTGAAATTATCATCATCATCATCATTCCATCTCTTAGGAAGGTTGAGAGAATTCCTATTAGAAAGGCTTAAGTTTTCTTCCAGATACACAAAGTGGATGCTGTTTGCGTATAAATCTGTCTCTACTCTTCATTTTAGAGTGAGCTGCTTGATGGCTGGACCCATCCGTCTCCATCTTTACATCAGCACCATACAGCTCCTAGCACAGAGAATATAGTAGACAGTACTAGAATCAAACAGACTTGGGTTTGAATCCTGAATCCATTACTTACTTGAATGTGAAATTGAGCAAATTTCTTAATCTTACTGCTTCAGTTACTTAGCAGTAAAATAGAAATAATGACACCTGATTTTTAGGGAGTGGTGAAGATAAAAGATTGCCTAGGACACTAAGTATTACAGAGTCAGTTTGCAGGTTTGTTCTTCTGACTTTGGTTCATTGTGTGTTACATTTATGGATGACCACCTTGGTGGCTGTCTTACCTCTGTATGAATCTTAAAGTATATAACATCTCCTACCCTCGATACCCTAACCAAACATTTTCAGTATTTACTTTCGCATCTCTCTCATTCTTACATGAGATTTTTATCTAAATGATAGAAACTAAATAGAACTTCAAGCTATGACATACGCCCATCAATATTCCTGCATTATTGCGGTCATTTACCTTAGATCAGCAGTGGGGAACCTTTTAGAGCTTTCAGTGATAACAAACAGCTGGCTGTGGATTCACCACTGCCTTAGTTTGTTTTTTTTGTTTTTTTGTGGGTTGTTTTTTTTTTTTTGCTACCTTTTCTAATACATGTAATAGAGCTTATATATAGCATTTAAGAATGACTTTAGGACTAGGGGTAGAGGTGAGTGGTTAAATCCTTGCCTGGCATGCACAGGACCCTGGGTTTGATCTCCAGTGCTGCAAACACACACACACAATACCTTATCCCAGAGGTTCTTAAATGTAGCATTTTAATTTTTATTCTCTTTAAATATTTTGTTTCCTGTGTGACTTAGGTTGACTTATGGACTGTGTGGAGGTTTATTATACTATTTCTCAATCCTTCATAATTTTCTAGTCATCTTTTTTGTTATTTCTACCTTATTTGCATTGTGATTGCTGAGTATGTGTGATTTTGGTTCTGAAATGTGTTGATTCTTTCCTTGATTACCAGCTCTTACAAATTTTTTTAAATATTCTAGAAGAATGTATACTGTATAGTTTGGGGCTATCGTGTTGTGTGTATATACACTTTGGTCAGGTTTATAAATTAGGTTCACATCTTCAAAACTTTTTTGGCTTACTGTAATTGTCGTGGAGAGATGAGTATTACCATTTCACAGCCTACCTGTGGATTCATCTTGTTCTCCTTTTATTGATGTCATTATTTGCCTTTTTTAAACTTTTACTTTATTTGTTATTGCCAAATAATGGTATATGTAATGTTTTGACACAAGTGTACCTTGTAGAATGATCAAATCAGACTAATCAGCATCTTTACCACCTCAAATACTTACTTCTTTGTGATGAGAACATTTAAAATCTAAACCTCTAGCTACTTTGAAATACACAGTGTGTGATTTTTAATTTAATGTGTAGCAGATCACCAAAGCGAAGCTTAGTGCCCTGTGACTGTCTTTGTGTTCCCTAGTATCTGGTAGCCACCATGCTGCTGCCTGCTTCCGTGAGTTTAACTTTTTGCTTCCACGTATAAATGAGATAATACAGTATTTGTGTCCCTGCGCATGCCTCGTCTGCCCTACACACTTTGAGTTAATGTTTCCAGATGTATATTTATTTGGTGTAGCACATTTTACCACTATGAAGTGTTCCCTTTCATCTCTACTAGTGCTTTTGCTTCAAAGTCTGGTTTATCTGGTATTAACGTAGCTATATCAGGTTTTTGTTTTGTTATTTTTTTTTGGTTTGTGTTTGCATGGTATGTATTTTCCCAACCTTTTTACTATTTAGTAGTCTCTCCTATGTTGGCTTATTGGCTATATATTTTTCTTCCTATGTCTTTCTTAAATCAGATTTTAACACATACCCTCATCTGTCAGTCTACTGCTTTGGCTTCATGGGTAGTGCAAGGCACATGGAGCACTTTAACAGCTTCATTTACTTTTCTGCAGACTTGCATTCTGGTGTAATGCATTTTAATTCTTCAAATATTATGAATTTCAGTGGATACTAATATTACTACTTCATATAGCCATTACCCATGTAGATTTACTCACACGTTTTCTGTTCTCATTGGGCCACTTCCATCCTGCACTGGGGCTGGCATCTGAAGTCATTCTGTTTCTCTTCTCCCACCTTACCGCCTTCATTTTAAGTCTGCTGGGAGATAACTTTCTTTTGCCTTTTATTTTTTCTTCCTTGCAGTACTGGGGACTGAGGTCAGGACCTTTACACAGAACTATATCCCCAACCCTTTTTAAAAAGTTTCTGGGCCTGGGGATTTAGCTCAGCGGTACAGCGCCTGCCTCGCAAGTGCAAGATCATGAGTTCGATTCCTGGTACCGGAAAAAAAACCAAAACCAAAAAAACCCAAAAAAAAAACAAAAAAATAAAAAATTTCTGACACAGGTTCTTGCGAAGTTGTCCAGGCTGTGATTGAACTTGGACTCTTCCTTCCTCTGCCTTCTAGACTACTGAGGTTACGTGTATGTGCCGCCCTGCCCAGCTGTTGCGCTCTTCTCCCTTTTTAGGGGCTATTTGGCTGACTGTGGAATTCTGATTTTTGAAAATAATCATTCCTGTCTTCCAGCTTCCATATATTCTGTTGAGGTGTCAGCCATCAGTTTAATTTTATTTCTCTTAGATGACTTCTCCATTTTTCCACCTGACTGACTTTAGGGTTATCATCTTTGTCTTTTTTTTTTTTTTTCCTATTTTAAATTTTTTTATTTAATTTTATCACTTCTGAGCAGTAGATGACTCCTTGTTTATTACAGAATGTACTGATAGACGAAATTTTTTAACTGACAAAATCTTTTTTTTTTTTCTTTTTCCAAAAGTTTTACCCTGAGGTGAATAGGTATAGTTCTGCTTATATTCGTCTTTCTGAGAGTTCTTGAAACTTTTTGAGTGCTGGACATGGTGATGTGTGCCTGTAAGCCCAGCTCTCAGGAGGCTGAGGTGGGAGGATAGCTGTGAATTTGAGCCCAGCCTGGACTGCATAAATTCAAGGGCAGCATTCAAGGGCAGCCTGAACTACATAGCAAGGCCCTGTCTCAAGAAAACAAAATAAAACTTTCTTGATAACAGACTTCATGTCTTTGTCAGTTTTTTAAAATCTGCAGACATCATTTTGCTTCTGTGCCTTAAATACTGTCTCTCTCGTGCTGTGACTGGTTATTTGGATGGCGTGTTCTCACCCTGTCTCAGGTACTCTTTTAACCCTTCTCCTCTAGCTTTACTCATTTTACTCTCCAGGCTTCATTCCAGATATTTTTTTCACACCAGTGTACTTTTAAATTTTCTTCTTAGCCCTGCCACATCTGTTAATCAATCCCACTTGTTGGCTTTATAATTTCTATAATTGTATTTTTTGGTTCTAAAATTTTCATTTTTTGTTAACTTTTTCTTTTCTGAAATTGTTAGTCTTGGTCTTTGCTTTCCATGTGTAGTGGATCACTGAAGTGGACGATGCCCTGCCATTAAGCTATATGACCTGTGAGCTAAGAATGATTTTTACATTTTTAAATTTTTTTTTGAAAAGGTGAAAGTATACAAAAATAAATTTGTGTTTCCTTCCAACAGTGGCATGTAGGCACTAGCAATCCAGTCCAGCCTTAGCCCAGCATCAGGCACTGAGATGATTCTAAAATAAGTTTGCTTTTGGGTCACACCTAACTCCTAGAGTGTCCCTCACGCCTCAGGGTTCCAACACAAGATGGTCCTTCTGTGCTGAGCCTTGGAGTTCAGTGTTAGCCTGATAGCCTGTTGCTAAGGTGTTTCCCAGCCTGTTAGCCTCTTTAGGAATCAAAAAGTACTCTTAGTGGAAAAGCAACCTCAAAGACCACATACTACATGTGTGAACGTGTGTGTGTAGTGTGGTTTTGGGTTTTTCCATTTGTCTGAGATACAGGATTCACTTGAGTTACCTAACCAATCATTATCCTCAGGGGAAGTTTATGACTCAGTTTCTTTGCATGTAGTTTCTATAACTAGAGTAACTCCTCTTGATATAGAATGTACAAAATTCACATATGAACAATTTCTTTTTTAGAATGTATTTAATTTACACTAATTGTGTGTTTCTATTTTTCCAAATGAAACCAAACCCTGTTTTTAAAAGTAAAATTGACTGCCTTTAATGGTCCTAAATATCAAGTTGCAAAGAAATTATTCAGAAAAAAATAAGCATATCTCCTTTATAAAACTTTCACTACCCTTCAGAGAGTCTCCAGAGTGCAGTGGTTTGCTTCTTAACTCATTATTTTATGAAATGTGTGTTTAGGGTATGAAATGTATTATACAGTCTGCATCCTGATAAAGATGTGACCATATTTAAGATGAGGTGGTGGATTTATTTCTTTCTTGTGTTTCTTGTATGTCTGCACCTAGCACAGATAGTCATTAAATCATTTGGATATAATATATTTCACAGGCATCAACTATCAAATAATACTAAGTGTAAAGATGGTTATGAAGTTTCAGGGTTATTGAATATAGTCAGTTTTTTACTTAAGTACTAACCCCCATGTGGTATACTGTGTGTGTGTGTGTGTGTGTGTGTGTGTGTGTGTGTGTGTGTCTCTGTCTGTCTGTCTCTCTTTTTGAGACAGGGACTCGCTATGCCATTCAGGCTGGCTTTGAGCTCACTTTGTAGACCAGGCTGACCTCAAACTCGCAATGATCCTCCTGCCTCAGCCTCCAAAGTGCTGGGATTACGGGCGTGCACCACCACGCCCGGCTTCATGTAGTGTACTTTAATACCGGGCAATCTGTTTTATTTTAGAGTTATCCACCATTATATATGAATGATGGAGGAGTGTGTGTGCATACGTGTGTGCATGTGCTTAGAGCATTCCTACCCTTTACAATGGAAACATCTGATATTTTTAGTTGGGGGGAGGAAGGGCCACATTTTTCCTTAGAAATAACAATGATGGCAGTCTCTCTTGAAAATTTTTATAGGCTTGTTGCTGTTAGGATTGCCTAATACTTTTAGAGAATGCTCTTTGGTTTTTACTACTTCAAAAGCCTTCTACTAAGAATGAAAATTTTAGGATAGAAAATTTTGAGCTGGGCGTGGTGATGCACACCTGTAACCCCAGCACTCAGGATTCTGAGGCTGGAGGATGGCCATGAGTTCAAGGCCACTCGAGGCGACATAGTAAGTTCAAGGCCAGCCTGAAGCGCATGGTGAGACTCTGTCTCTAAAAACACAGGAAAGAAAATGAAGTTTCATAGTAATATACATAACAATGTGCTACAAAAGTTATATTGTGACTGGGTGTGGTGGCACACACCTCTAATTCCAGCACTCAGGAGGGTGATACAGGAAGATCACCAGGATTTTGAGGCCAACCTGGGCTACATGGTGAGTTAAGACCACCTTGAACTATATAGCAAGACCCTGTCTTAAAAAAGCAAAAAGTTAAACTATGTCAGAACTCTTTAAAAAGGTAAAGACTGACATTTAGAGTAACTCAGAGTATTTTTCTTTTTCAGCTTCCAGCTGATCTTACCAAGATGCATCTCACAGACAGCCCTCATCCACAGGTGACTCACGTGTCTTCTAGTCAGTCTGGCTGTAGCATTGCCAGTGATTCTGGAAGCAGCAGTTTATCTGATATTTATCAGGTAATAACCTCAGGAGTTTGTATGTTCTGCATATAGCTTTTTTTTTTTTTTTTTTTGCATATAGCTTTTTTACTAGGCAAAATTTCCTTTGCCTATGCCTTAGATGGTCATATATCTTTAAATTCTTTAAATTAGGGTATGAAATTCAAGGATAAGGTCTTTGGAAAAGTATCCCTTTACATACTGTTTCAAATTTGCAAGCCCTATTAGCATGGTAATCTGACCTTTGAGAAGGATTCCGTACAGTTCAGCAGTATGCCTACAGTATTCTCTTTTACCCGGGTAGATCCATATTAATAATGATTGCTGTGCTGGCCATAGTAGCACATGCTGAGGCAGGAGGATCACTTCAAGTTAGAGGCCAGCCTGGACTACGTAGTGAGGCTGTGTCTCAAAAAAACCCAAAAATATATAATGCTTACTTTGGTTAAAAAGAGGTTTTTGAGCTGAGTGTGGTGGCACACACCTATCATCTCAACACTCTAGGAGGCTGAGGCAAATGGATTGCAAGTTCAAGCCTAGCCTGGGCAATTTAGCAAGACCCTGTCTCAAAAAAATAACTAAAACTAAAGACTAATGTGTAGCTCAGTGCAAAGGCCTTGGATTCAGTCCCTAGGACCACCACCAAAAGAGTGTGTGGTGTGTGTGTGTATGTGTGTGTAACAACTAGAATTTACAGAATGTTGATTTTTATTACAATAGTTTCATTCTTCTGTACTTAGAAGTTATGAGTAAAATTAAAGTTGGTTTTATATTATAATGCCTCTATTACTAGAGGGAACTAAATAGAAAATAGTATGTTTATGGACATTTCCATTTTCTAAAACCCAAAAGAAATTTAGCATACTGAGATTTTCAGTGATCCTTATAATAGAAATAGAGGTGTGGAAAAACCCATACACTGATAGCAGCCTCACACAATCCTGCTGAGATTAATCCCAAATTAGATTCAGGCCCATGCAGTGTCTCACCATCCTGATGATGGAGTTTCTGTGATGTCTCCATCAATGTAAGATGTTGCAGCTGTTTCCTGGGAGTGATGCTCTATGTCCTGGAACCCAGGGGTTGCTCTCATGAGAAATTATATGTGTAGAATATAAGACACTTTTCATAGAATAACTGGAGTATATTTGGTATTGATTGATTTATTCAAGAATTGAGATGTATTGTGTAGGGACTAAAAGAAACTTAATGTAGGCCACATGTTTAATTATAAATTTTATAGTGGAAACAGGAAAATTAATAAAGTTTTATAAAAGGAAACAGGTAAAATTATTGTTAGTAATACATCTTACTTAGAACAATATGTCCAGATATTATAATTTTAACCTAATAAATATTTTAAACTCACAAAGGAGTTATTTTGCATTCTTTTTTGCATACTAGATTTTCAAAAGACAGTTTAATTTAAATTTACAACACATCTCAGTTCAGGCTACCATTTATGTGCCCAGTGTGTCTAATGGCTACCATATACGGTATTACATGCTGTAGAAATAGTTCTTTACTGTCTAAGAGACGGATTTTAGACTGTGGTCCTACTGAGATACCCAGATTGGGCTGCTTTAGGAAGATCAGCCTTCCTCGGTGAATGGAAGCTTGTAGGTAGAGGCAAGATGGGAAAAAAATAACACCTTGTATTTTTTTGGTTAATGTATGGCTTTTCTCAACAGAAGTTACTACTGTAGTCATCTGCATCTCCCTGATTGTCATTTTATAGTACACAGAACAAGGAATTTTAAAAAGGCAGGTATGTGGTACATACCTGTAGTCCCAGCACTTAGGAGGCTGAGGCTCAAGGACCCTGAGTTCAAGGTCAGTCTGGGCTGTATAATAAGGCCCTACCCCAAACAAACACAAAACAACATTTAAAAAAAAAAAAAAAGGAAAAATAAGATGATACAGTGGTTCTGGACCCATCTGCTGTATTTGTGTAGTTTTTGGCCTCAGTGCATTCTGTTCCTCGCCAAAAGAAGTATCCTGTGGAAGAAGTAAGATTCTATACCAAAAAATCAAAGAAGAGCTCTGTTTTTCTAGGAGAGGAACCATGAGAAAGATTGACCTTGGATTACTCAAGTCTAAGGATGCATGTGATGCCTTAGATTTTTCTGGTGAGACTGTCTGGATCTTGCTAGGAGACGCAGTGCATGGAGACATGGTGTTGACAGGCTTTGGAATCAGTGATTACCTTTTTGGAGCAAGGAGCAGATCCCTGGATAGTTGTGAGAGAAGGGTTAAAAGGATGTTGTACAAATTGATATTCTGGGTCAGTTGTAAAGACCGATGCTTTACTATGCACTAGAGGGTGGACTGTACACAGCTCATTTCTTTACAAAGATGCTTAGAGAACCCTCTGAAGCACAGCACATCAACTAGCACCCTACAGTCCGTTAAGAGTGGGCAAACTGCAAATAGGTAGTGTCTCTGCCAGCCATCCTACTTATTCCGAGGGGTCCAAGAAGACACTTTCATATCCAGGAAACAGTTACATTTTGCTCTCCTCTCGGAATCATGTTCAGAACCAAGTTACTCAGTTGTCCCTATTAGATTATTCTGTATGTGTGTGTTTCATATGAACTGATAAATAATTTACATAACAGTAGAATTTCACACCCTTGCCCTTTTGGTTTTATTGTGGTGCCCACACTAAACTCAAACTCGTATCTTTTAGTCACCCTCCCAAGTAGCTAGGATTACAGGCATGTGCCACTGGGCCCAGCTAAAATTTACCCCCTGTAGGGTAGCCTACATCAAGTCATAGACCATTTCTGTTACCTCAGAAAGTACCTGTGCCTCTTTGTAGTCAGCCCCTCATAACCACCAATCTGTTTTCTGCCCTTACAGTTTTGTATTTTCCAGAAAGTCATATAAGCAGATCATACAGGTTTTAAAAAGGTGATATAGTGCCGTATGTGAATGTAAGTCTTAATTAATCTAGGAAAAGTAAACAGGTAAAAATAACAGAAGTATTGAAATTTCTAAAAAGCAAATTGGAACACAGAAACTTAAAGGAGAAAATTATGATAGTGCTAAAGGCAAAATGCAAAAACGTAACATAAAATCTTCTACGTGTAGCCAAAGAATATAAAAATTCTCAAACTCTTTCTTATAGTTTACTCTTGGGTAACAGCCAAAAGATAGAAACACCATGAAGATTAAAATAAAAACAGAAGCGGGGAGCACTTCATGTCCACTAACACATGTATACTTCTCATGTATATTTTCTATACAGATCGTAAATCTGAAGATTACCAGTTGACATTGTTACCACTGTGTTTCTACTGGTGGTAGGTGCTCGGGTAGTTTTTGTTATGTTCCTTATGTGAGCATTATTATTTGAATATTTGACAAATCTTAAGGAGAATATAAACAGTGTACTGTTAAAAAATAAAATTAGAAAAAAAATGTAGGTAAAAGTTAAAGGGTGAAAAGATTAGGCTGACTGTGGTGGCGCAGGCCTGCAATCCCAGCGCTCAGAAGGCTGCGGTGCAAGGGTCACTGTGAGTCCAAGGCCAGCCTCACTACAGAGTGAGACCCTGTCTCAAAAACAAAAACAAAGACACACCAAAAAAAGGTAAGAGGATTAGAACAGAATTAGAATGATAAAGTACACCCATAAAAATGCAGAATGTTTAGACCTACAATTCATAAAAATCCATGGATAAGGTAAATAAAATGCAAAGTGTGTGTGTGTGTGTGTGTGTGTGTGTGTGTGTGTGTGTGTGTTCCTTGGGACTAGCACAAAGGAAAGAAGTATCTCCTTTACCTCAGGCTACCTTTGGAGTACTTGTTAAAGCTATAAATACACCCTTTAGGTACAGGTATACATTGCAAATATAGTTGATTTTTCTGATTATATGAATTTCAGGATTTGAGACATTTTAAATGTAAATACATAGCCTGTAACTGTATAAGCGAAACCTTATGAAATGATACTAATAGCAGTTCTTAGCGGGAACACTACCTTTTTATATAGCCAAATGTGTGGTTATATTGCTGTTTCCTTTTTCAGAGTTTTTCTGACTTGTTTAAAAGTAAAATCTCCTAACTCTCAAAGAAACTTCAATGTATGTACCGCAGCCTGTCAGAAAAATTCAAGTAGTAATGGTTCTACTCTGAGTACGTTTGTAATCAGATTAGCTTAAAAGTTAGTTGGAAGTGTGCAGTAGGATGTTACAGTGTGCTTGCAGAGAATGTTTTATGCATTGTTAGAGACTGCTCAAGAGAATGAGTGCTGCTTCCTCAGCTGTGTTTTCTGTGTATTGTGCTTCAGTCTTTTTTGAGAGCTGGAAAATTGTGAAATACTAACTCCTGAACAAAGGGATTTGTCATTTCATTGACTCATATAAGTAGCCTGTGGCACGCGTTCATCCCCTACCTATCTGTCTTTGTTTCTGTGTAAGAAATTTGTAAGTGTCTTCTTAAGAATCCTTCATGGCAGCAGTTTCCTAATTCACAACTCCAGTGCCAACTTCACTAGATCCCTGGTACTACATTTCCACTGGTGTGTTCATGTTACCTCTACTAGCCTGGCCTCATCGAATATTCGCTTCCACCTTTTTTTTTAACATTTCTGTTAATGTCATGTATGTCCTCATCAAAAATCTCCATCTTTTTATTAATGGCGCCTTTGCCCTGAGCTGTATGCCCAGCATTTTTTGTTTAGAGATAGAGTCTCACTAAATTACCTAGGTGGATTGAAACTTACGATCCTTTTGCTTTAGACTCCCAGAATGCTGGAATTGCAGGTGTATACTGCCCTGCACAGATGAACTTTCTCTTTTTGTGAAGCTCCCGCCGTGAAATACATCGCAAGAGTACGGTGGCTCTCATCCCTCCCCTGTTTAAGGAGCTTCTGTGTGTCACCATTATCTCATTGACACTCTGCACTACCAGCTCAAAGCCTCACTTCTCACCACAATCTGCAGTTTAGTTTTATATTCCATGTTTCCCTCCTTAAATATTCTAGATTCTTTTCCATGACAAATATACACACTACTCCTCAAACATGTTTGCTTTTTCCTACCCTGGTTTTGTAGTTATGTTCCTCTACCTGTAACACCACCTAGATGACATTTTCATTTTTAGCTCCCATGTTTTTCTAGTAGGAAGAGAGAGGTCTCCCTCCTTAGAACGATTATTCTGTGGGTTGTATCACTTTCCCACTGTGCTTTTTTATAGTGACTTAAAAACTTGACATTTTACATAGTGAAAGTAAATTTATGGAGAACAGATTTTATATCTCCCGATATTTCATGCTGAATCAATATTGGGGCTGAAGCAGGAATCTATGATTTTTGTTTTAGTTAAATGATATTGGAAAGTAGAAACCAATATTGGTTCCAAGGAGAAGGCAGAAAACTAAACTTTCTTATACAGAGCAAAGGAACCCTTACTTTGCCTGCCTGCTTCCTGTTGTGGAGATACATAACAGACCACCCTAGACTGTGTAACTGTAGAAAATTAATTTCATAGGGTTTTTGCCCTTACCAGGAAGATAAGAAATACAAAGACACATGAAAAATTGAACGTCTGACTAAAAGTAAGAATACAGAAGAGATCAGTGAAAGTGTAAAATTCTTATTTAATACTTTTCCTAAATTTGAAGATTTGGTTTTTAACTCTTGATTTCAACCTGTGGTTCTTCTCATTGTAGATTCATGCTTAACTAGATACAGACAGGAAAAGGATGTCCTCTGCCAGTTTATTTGGGGAAAGCCAAGTCATCAGAAAATTACCTCAGACTGTCTGCCTCACCAAATTATATTTTCACATACACAGATGCATTCACATGACAGGAAAAGAAAACACTGGAAGTTTAATGATTCTCTTAGTCCTACACCAATGTTTTTCCCTGGGCTTAGTTCATTTTTTATAATTTTTCTGAGGGCATGCTGCATCCCAGGTGGTAGTATAAAGTAGTTGAAAGGTCAGGGATCAAGTCTGCTACATATCCTACTTTAATGAATGTGGAGCATGGCTCACATTTTTTGTGTTAACTTTTAATATTATCATGCTGTCTCAGTGATTATGTTAATTTTCCCTCCCTCTTCAGATTGTATTGTTTTTGTTGCCCTTTCTTCACATTCACCCGTTTTAGAGTTTATACTTACTGAGCTTCCCCATTTCTCTTTGTAAGAGCGTACTAGTCAGTCTTGAGATAGGACTGCTCCCATGTGACTTGTCCTAGTCCATTCAGGTTCTGCAACAAAGTATCATAGATTGGGTACCTTATAAGCAGAAATTTATTTCTCGAGTTTTGGAAGGGGAAAAGCCTAAGACCGTTGTGCCAGCAGATTTGGTACCTTGTGAAAGCCGCCTTTCTGGTTCATTGGTGGCACTGTCTAGCTCTGTCCTCTTTTATTAGGGTACTAATCTCCCATTTTTGAGGATTCTCATTACCCGGTCGTGCTCTTCACAGCCTAGTCACTTCCCAGAAGCCCTGTGTCCTAATAGCATCTTGAAGGTAGGGTTTCAATATAAGAATTTTAGGGAGTCTGGGAGTGTACCTCAGTGATAGAGCCCTTGCCTAGTACATGCACAGTCCTGGGTTCAATCCTGAGGACCGCAGAAGAGCAACAGAAATTTAAGATGACACAAATATCCAGATCATAGCAGACTAGTAAAAGCCAGCTTATCTAATACTAAAGATCTGAAGTTAGGTGTTGAGCTCACTTAAAGCTGTACAAAAATCCAGAGAAATATAAGTCATACTCTTACAAAAAGTAGACAGAACTCTCAGTGGCATGTATCTGTGCCTTAACTTGAACTGATAAAAACCAAAAGGATAATTTGTTGAACCACAGAGAAAGCAGTCAGCTCTGGGCTCAGGAAACCTGGATGCTTATAAATGTACCTACCCCCGTCTGTCTGCTCTGATGTTTTGACTCCTGGAGCATGCTTTCCTCTTTCTTCCTCTGTACCACTCAGTCTCGTTGTTCTCGAGTACACACGTGCTCTTTCTTTCTCTGTCCTGCATGCTTCATTTCTGTGGCTTGTTGCTCTTTGTCTCATCTCTTTCCACTTCTGTCTCTTCCTCCCTGCCCTCCTTCCTCCCCCCACTGCCCCTTCTCAAGGTGTTGGCTCTGTTCTCTTTCACCTCAGAAAGGTGTTCCCATGTGGCTGTAGGTTGTCTCTCCGATTTGTCCTGCAAGTCAGCAACCAGAGGGGAAAAGTGCTCCACTCCTAGCTCCAGTTATAAAAATCCAGAGAAATTTTTCTTCGTACCTTAGAACTATGAACAGGGCACTGTTTCCCACTGGAATCTGGAGCTTAAGCAGGAAAGAAATGGCAGTATCCGAAAGAAAATAGAGCCTCTTTTGAGCAGTAAAAACAGTAAAGGTTCAAAGTAGGAACTGAGATGAATACTGTATTTCAGTGATGCTTTCATAACCTTTAACTATTCTCATAGTTGAGTGTTTATTTTTTGTTACAGAATTCCTGTATGTTCAACTCATTTGTCTATAACTTCGTTAATATTCATGCTTTTTGGTCTTTTTTTTTTTTTTTTTTTTTTTTTTTTTTTTGGTTTTTCTCCGGTACCAGGAAAAAAACCCACTAACTTTCATATTCATTTAAGT